>NC_136486.1:39620486-40007986 GCF_053919585.1 Euprymna scolopes | reverse complement strand
TTTGGTTTACAGCATATCAACCCTTTGGGGTTATTTAATGCTACCTCCATTTATTTTGTCAAAATTTATTTTGTTCATAATATGTTGAAACATTTAATACATTTAGTCTTATATATAGATAATTTGCAGATCAATTTCTTTTATATGTGTGTTTATTTGGTGAGTAAAGTGTCTACAATTAATAATTATATTGTTTTGTTTTATTTTTTATTTTTTTTTATATATATCCATAGGACTGTTTGGTTTATTGGACTTATAGATATTAGATTTGGGGGGTATACAAGCACGAGTGTGCTTGTACTAAGAGAACTAGCGTTTTTTGTTTGTTTGTTTGTTTTTACTGTACATATTCCTGGGCCGAATATTTTACATTTAAACTATTTTGTTCCAACTTGCCGTGTGTGTGTGTGTGTGTGTGTGTGTGGTGTGTGTGTGTGTGTGTGTGTGTGTGTGTGTGTGTGTGTGTGTGTGTGTGTGTGTGTGTGTGTGTGTGTGTGTGTGTGTTTTGTTTTTCTTTTTACTGTAAAAGTAAATACTCACTCTCTTGGGGGAAGAGGCAATTTCCATACCATTGGAATAATTCCTTTGTCGTCAGATAAACTAAATAACTTTAAATTACCACTTGTTATTTTTATATCAACATGGAATTCCGTAACCCAAATAAACTATGATGGATAGGATATTATCTAGTAATAACGGATTTTTGCTTTTGGGGGTGCGTCCACTAATCTCTGTTAAAGGCTCTGTCTATAAGTCTGACACACTTTTGCACGGATTTAACAGACCCATCTTATTTTTAGATACATCCAATCATCTCTATAAAAGTTCCTGTTTTTGTTTGTTTTTTGTTTTTTTTTCACAGAAGTCACTCCAGACAAAGCATGAAGCCACTTAATGCAAGTAGCTAATCGTAATAACCAAAAGGGAGAGGAAGGTAGAATCACTTCAAGACAGAGTAAGCTTGAAAGAAATCCTACTGACAGCGTCCAATCTCCTGGACTCCAAAAAGCAATGCCTTCAAAGTCTAATAGAGAAAGAAAGGATTACAAAGCTGACTTACAAAAAGGCCTACCTCTTAACTAAATTTAAAATAACATTTTTGTTGGTCTGTCACGCTTTAATTCATATTATTTAGATTATTTGTACTACTGTCCTCATCTTCAGTGTCATTTTCACAACATTCTGATTGATGTAACTTTCGACCTCCTTCAGGTATATCTTGCCAAACTAAAAATTTTTCTGTCAAACACCATGAATCTGCACAGAATTTTGAACAGAACCTGGGTAGCATGTTCTTGTTCCGTCAGCCATGATTGGGTAGAAGTCCTAAGTAATTCGCAATTGTATTTTGAGTTTCACCCACACTAAGGATTGGACCTTCAACCTCCAGAAGAGTACAACTTACAACTGAATTTTACCAAGTACTTTATCCATGATGCCATGGGTCTGTGCAAATTTCCGCATCCTACAGAAAGATCCCCTGAGTTCGTAAGATACACCTGAAAAAGATTGGAGATTACATCAACCAAAACGTTGCAAGAATGTCACTCAAAATGAAAACAGTAGCCCGAATAATCAAAATATTACAAATTATCAATCTCCACCTCAAAAAATTAATGTCTCGCTTGAGTTATGAAACGCTTTAATAGAAAAATTTAAAGACCTGCTTAGCAAACCTCTTGTAATTGCATAGAAACTCACATAAATGCTTAAATTTGAAATAACATTTTCCGCACAGATTGAATGGACGTATCTACTTTTAATTACGCCGAAGCATTTCTATAAGCGGCTTTGTCCATCAGTAGACCTATCACTTTTGACTGGAATAACATTTTTATTGTTAAACTTTTATCTTAAGAATATCTCTTCTGTTTTCAAATATAATTATCTGCAAACACGTTTCGTTGTTTCTATGACTCATCAGTGTGGCTACATCTCTTTTTTTTATATTCTATAGAGTTACCTCTTATCAAGTCCTAGAGGCTACTCAAGGTGAGAATTAGTGAGTTTCAGATGAGACAATACTATGATGATTGGTGATGATGGAAATTGTTTTTTTATAAAGGGGGTCACCACTTATCAAGGCCCGGAATCCATTCGATGATAAGGGTTAATGAGTGTACAGTGGTCAAGAGGAACATGTCGTAGCCATCGTTTGTAATGGAAATTTGGTAAATTGGATTACTTAAGGGGATGGCTCATCAAGAATTTGTTCACGTTGGACTTGAAAAGCAGGAAAGCAGAACAGAGTTCCACAGAGGTGCAGTTCCAAGAAAGAAGCTTTGTTTATGGAATCTACATTTAGGTTTAGGCATAGATAAATAGTGGGGGAAATTATTGATAGTGGTTTCAGCTAGGCGAGTGTTTTTCATGAAAGTCAGGATGGGGGGGGCATAGATTGGAGCTCAGAGGAACGCCATGAAAATAACGATAAAGCAGAGGCAGAAATTGGATAAGAATTAATTATTAAGAAAATGGATCAACAAGAAATTGTTTACATGATGTACTTGAAAATGAGCATGTTATAATCAGCTGGGAAGCAGCTCCACGGTATTATGTTCCACAGCTCTGGAAAACAAAAGCTTTTTTCATGAAATTTTCATTTAGTTTTAGACACAGATAAAGATTAAGGGAAATTGCTGATGTTTATTATAGCTAGTCGAGCTAGAGAGATTTGAAACCGGGTCTCAAGGAGCTAACCTACAGCGCTCCATCACTGAGCCACAAATCTGCCAGTAGACATGAGAGATTGATGCAATTTATTTATATTTTATTCTCAAATTCAGAAATAGACAGAGGCTAAGTGGTTAACGACGCAGACTAACAATCTGTGTGTACCAAGTTTGAATCCAGTTCGTCCCACAGAAACACTTTCTCTTAGGGATGTTGGCAACCTTCACATGGTTCCTCCTGTAAATACCCAATGTCTTTCTCACTTTGTCATACGAGAGTCATTCCAAAACTAAAGCCTTCTATTTTATTTTTTTAAAGTTGAAGAGCTACGAAGACGAGAGAGGTACCAGTAAAACAAGCAACCTTTTGTGCTCCACAATTTATTTTTCTACATAGTCTCCACTATTCTACAATACACTTTTTCCAAGAATTCCATGATGCATCTCTGCTTCTGATACATACCCATCACAGGGGTTACTTTCTTAGAGTCTCACACCATCAATATCTGCAACAGAGAGACGAAATTTACAGGTCATGAATGCATAAGTTCAGTCATCATAACAATGCAATTTGCAATCCCCTCTGATCTATTCAGACGGAATAAAAAAAAAATAGGGGGCATTATTTTATTACTTTTGGAATGCCCCCCCCCCGCATATAATATAGTTATTCACAGGCACGTGTTTTGTCATCTGTACGACTCATCAGTATGGCCAGATCTAGCCAGATTTGAAACCATCAAGCCACAAATCTAGTGGGAGTGAATGATGCCATTTATTTATATTTATATTTTATTTTTTTATTTACGATACTTATAACTGAAAGTATTCAATTATTTTTACCTTATTGGATGTGGACACTTTACATATTAATGTGCAGAGTATCCACAGAAGATGTTAGTCTTTAATCTGTCTTGCTCTATGACTCAACAGCCTAAACATTGACAAAACATGGAACATCACTTGATGGAACAGACACAAGGACGTTAGCATTAGATATTAGAAACTCTACATTAATGGCAATTAAGTTAGCTAATGCGAATTTTTACAAGGGTCACACTTAGTGCATGTTATCATAAACCAAATCTGTAAAACAAAATCATTTCTAAGGCTGGTGGAAGTTGAAACAGGGACAGCCGTTCAAACGGTGGACAAAACAGAGAGATGAGGAGATGACAAATGACGTCACATTTTTTGAACTAAAAGAAAAACTTTTTCAAATCAGTCTCTCTGTGGAAGCTGTGTGGAAGCTGTCAGTAATGTAGAAAACTTGGAAAATCAAAAGTCCAAAATGTTATCCTGATGTCTTTGTCCATGTGTGTCACTCATTTCAATTAAGTTAGAATATTTAATTAAGAAGTAAATAACTATTTAAAAGAACATTAAGTGTCTTTCTCCCGAATCAGTTCTCTCCAAATAAAACCTTGAAGAAAACTCTCAGAAAGAGGCTTATGTCTATCGCAACCACTAGACGAAACATGCACATATGTTTATAGTAGTGTTGGAACGATTAATTGGAATTGGGACTTTCTGGGATATCAAAATCAGTATCGGAAAAATTTGTGCCTATTTTCCAATGCCAAAAACGATTCCTTTAATTATCTTTTTTTTAACTTGATTTTGATTTTAAAAAAAATCTTCCACTGTTGGTCGTCGTAATAATGAAATAATAAATATTTATTGATTTTAACTTCCAGTAAAACTAAAATCTATAGATCACCCCACCCCACCCCACAAGCATGTTTTTTACGTTTGAGAAAATACATGCACATTTAAGTAATTTTTTTACGGTAATCGGGGCAAAATAACAATTTTATGGTTAAATATTTGGAGATTTATAAAGAATCAGAATCAGTAATTGTATTGGAATCGGTAAAAATATTGGAATTGTTCCATCACTAGTTTACAGATTTTATTTTGTTATGGAAGATTAACATGATGAGTTGCATTGGACATTCGTTGAAGGCAGCACCTTTGAGAACAATGTCATATACATCACCATAACATCTTTCGACTAACTCAATCCCACTCCCATCATTGCTAAACCAAACATATATAACAAGAAAGAATAAATGTATATAATATATGTGCATAGATTAGATATTTTTAAAACAACAATATACTAAGACATTTAAGTGAAAATATACATGAATAAAAATATATTTATCAGGTATGTTTAAACTAAATAAATAAATATATATATATATATACATATATATATATATATATATATATATATATATATATCGAATTTTAGTAATTCAATGAATTTAAAAATTTATAACGTGAAATGTTTGAATTTCAAATCAAAAGATTTTTATTATTCTATGTAAGACAAAGAATACATTTGAAATATAACACCTTATCCTATAGGATTTCGATGTCTACCATCTTTTCAGAGGAGAAAATATTAGCAAATAGTTATAATGGTTTACATCTTATTTGCTAAAGTCAGTGAGACATGGAAAATCACAATTAAAAGTTGTTTAAGTATTTAAATGTCATAGAGTAAGGGAAGTTAATGAAAAGGATATAAAAATTCACATCCAAATTGCATGGTAAAATCCGAACTGAATGTCTTTTATAGCAGTGTCGTAAAATATATATTTATATATACATGTTTTTATTTTTTTATTACCGTTTTATCTGTTTGGTTACATATGTTTCAGATGTTGGATCATGTTTACAATCCAACGGCCTCGTCAGACCTTACAGAAATGGTTGTTAGTATTTGGAAGAAGTGTTTTAGAGGAAATACGAGAGAAAAAAAGGGGGAGGGGTAAGAGATAATAAGGGGGAGGGAGACGGGTATTGCTCTGAAATAGCATTGAGCACTATCTTAAGGTTTTTATTAATTACCAGTTTTACTATATATATATATATATATATATATATACATATATATATATATATATATATATATATATATAAAACTCTTTCAAATACCCACACAGATATAGTTCTACTTTCAATAAAAACTCAATAAGGATTTCTTATTCAACTATGCCTAATTTAGCACAAAGAATCTTAACATCTAATGACAAAAAAATTAAATCAGCCAAAAAAATTCCTTCCCCAATTAAACCCAAAACTAACTGCAATTGTAATAACAAACATCTTTGCCCATTCAATAATGATTGCATCCATAAAGATGTTATATATTCATGCACAATTACAGAGCTCTCACGCAATCCTCCCATAACAGACACTAATATTTTGTCATCAAGTTATCCCTCTTCCAACCCTCCATCTTATTTAGTTACTAATCCAATAAACCATTCAAGCAGCCCCTCTATTTACAATCATGCAACTAGCAATAATAATAATAATAATAATAATAATAATAATAAAAACATTTCTCCTAACAGCCATCCTAATACTAACAACACTCATTATCCCCTCCAAAACAGTCCTCCTACAATCATTGTCCCGCCCTTTGTTCATCACAATGAACAAAATTCATACTATTTCCCCAGTACAAATCAGCAAATTAATATTAATTTCAGACCTCGAGCTGTTAATAAAGCACATAGATATATCGGTGCTACTTCAACATTAATTAAGAAAAGAATATCAAACCACGTTTCTTCTTTTAACAACCAAAATTCTAATAATAACCAAGGAACTTCTCTAACCACTTTAATTAAAAAACTTCATTCTAACAATACCCCCTTCTCAATTAAATGGACTATCCTAAAAAAAAGGTTAAGTCTTATACTCCAGGCTCTAAGTCATGTCGCCTCTGTACAACCGAAGCTATAACTATAATTACTTCCCTTCAAAGTAGTAATATAATAAACTCTAAAAACGAACTGATCTCCTACTGCAAACATAAGTCCAAATTTAAATATGGTAACTTTGAAATTACATAGTTATTAATTTAACCTTTCAGATAAATATATATAAATATTTTTTCTATGACATTATCGTTTTTTTCTACATACTTTCTTAGCATTTTATAACTCTTTCATTGTAATTCTTTATTTCTTCTTTTTGGCCGGTTTTACATCTGCAATCTCCGTTTTAGTGTTTAAATATTCCTATCAATCAAATATATCCATCTACCTACAGATTTATTTTCTGCATGTATGTTTACTTATATTTTACTATGTGCATTTACTTACATACTTATTTAACTTATTCCGGAATTTGTAGATACCGGCCATCCTCTCCCCTTAAATTTTTTTCTCTTTATTTATTTATTTACTCATCTATTTACTTATATGTATGTATATATATGGGTGTGTTTGTTGTGCATATATATATATATACATATATATATATATATATATATATATATATATATGTATATGTGTAATTGTATGTATTCATATGTATGTATATATGTATGTATATACATGTGTATGTATTTCACTTATCATTAATTCATTTGCTTCCTTTAATAACTCCTGCTGATAATTTAATTCTTAAGTAATAACTTGTATATTTGTATATTTTAGTTGACCTCTTTTTCTACTTTAAATTTTGGCGCCTTTTCAACGCATCTTGTCTGGGTCATTTTGATATTGTCTTTTCTATTCTAATATTTCAATCTCCATTCCATTTTTCTTCTTCTTTACTCATTCTCCCAAATTTAGTCCAGCCTTGACAGATGTTTCAAATTCTTTTTTTCTACACACATCTTTTCCTTGCCCTGATTTGTGAATTATTCCACGGATTTCTGCCTTTTGGATTACTTTGGACCATCTTCCAATTACGCGATTCCCATGGATTTTACTTGTGGAAACGGAAACTTAACCAACTTTTTTAGATTTTGATTTTTTGGATTTTACCGTTATTGGATATTTTACCCTTCACTTTCTATTCACGTGAAATCACCTTTTTCTTCACCATATTCCTTCTCCTTCACTATTTGTTACCAGATAAGATCTATGATTTACTTGTAGTTTCATCAAATACTTTTGCAAACAAAATCCGATCCCGCATTTTGCTAAATCCTACTCTTTGATGAGAAAGAAAGTATTTCTTCGAAACTCTGCGGATTAAGGACTATCCTCTTATTTTGTGCTTCCTTTTTAAAATTAGATATGTTTTAATCTCTTTTTCAAAGTGTTTTTTAACATGTTTTATTAACTACTTGTTCTTTATATATATATATATATATATATATATATATATATATATATATATATATATATATATATATATATATATATAATAAATTCCACAGCCATGACAGTCAAAGAACCGGAAGTCCAAGACTCGAGTTTTGCCCTCATTTGGGCTCATCAGTTAGACACATATGAACTCGGGATTCGAAACCCGAGCCTCTTGCATGCAAGGCAAGCACTCTACCAACTAAGCAAACGCCCTGCACACAAGAATTTCTATTAACCAACACAGATCAAGCAAACCGCGCCGAAATCCGACTGTGAAATGCACCTACTTCGTCTCTACAAGGGATGCAGTCATCCAACCAGCTAATAACCCCAAGCCGATGTCTCACAAGTAGGAGTTTATATATATGAAAATAGGTTAAAGTAGTTTGGTTGAAACTGTTTATTGTGTATATAAGAAGATATTTAAGTTTGCAGAACAATGCAAACGTGTGACAGATAGACTCAAACTGATGCAAATTAGGATATAATGGTGAGACCCGCTATGCAGTTTCACTTTATTGAACCAATTTATATGTATATGTATAACCATATTTTATATTTTATAAAGCCCCCCTCTTGGGTTGAGCACTATTGTAAATAATCTTACTCGCTACTTAATTTAGCTGAAAAAATGCGAAGCTCACGGTTTGTTTACAAACAAACGTTTGAGCCCTTTACGAGTGGCGGACGGATGTTTATTTAAATAGACATTCGGACAGATTAATTACGGCCACCGCTTCCGTAGTCAGGGGGTAGAACTGCCGACTGTCATCACGACAGTTTTAGGTTCGATCCTCGGCTTGGGATAAGTGTTAGTCTAGCGGCACTGATGAGTTGTGAAACAACGAAACAGGACTGTATGTCGATGACTAAAATATATTTTATAAAGCCCCCCTCTTGGGTTGAACACTATCGTAAATAATCTTACTCGCTACTTAATTTAGCTGAAAAAATGCGAAGCTCGCGGTTTGTTTACAAACAAATGTTTGAGCCCTTTACGAGTGGCAGACGGATGTTTATTTAAATAGACATTCGGACGGATTAATTACGGCCACCGCTTCCGTAGTCAGGGGGTAGAACTGCCGACTGTCATCACGACGGTTCTAGGTTCGATCCTCGGCTTGGGATAGGTGTTAGTCTAGTGGCACTGATGAGTTGTGAAACAACGAAACAGGACTGTATGTCGATGACTAAAATATATTTTAACCATACATATATACAGATACGCTTCTTTTCTGTTATTTTCTATACAATATTTTACATGTAAGATGTTCTTATTTGTTTCAGGCAGTGTGTCCATTGTGTTATATTTCAGGATGTTTTCCCTTTGTCAGGCATGTGTTCGACTTTCGAACATTCATCGCAGGTTTTATTGTATATAAAAAAAAAGCTTACATGCATATACACACATAAATTGGATTACTAAAAGTGAAATTGGATAGCTGATTCCACTATTATATCTTAAACTACATCAGTTTGCGTCTATCTATCACACCTTGGAATTGTTCTGCCTTCTATATACTTAAATTTATATATATATATATATATATATATATATATATATATATATATATATATGAAAGATAACAAAATAAATATAAATTGAATAATAGTAGAGAATGTAGTAATTTAAAAATGAGAAATTAGGATGCTGAAAGTATACACAACCCGAAAAAATATTTTGATAAATAGGGACACAATTTCATTTGTTTATTTAAAAAAAATTGTAAATAAACGAAAAACTCACAAAAAAAAAACATATTTAATATCTTCCCCACCCCTTTTTTTAAATAAATATTTTTCTATATTAGAAATCAATATCAAAACTAAATATAAATAATATACACAGGACTTTAGAAAAACATATATATGAAATCTGTCTGTCAAACTCTATCTCCTCTGGAACTAAAAGTCACAGAACAGCACTAGGGGCCTCAAAGGATTGGAGTTTTTACTAGCCGTTCTTTTATGGGTCTTAAGCTAGTTAAAATATTTTTTAAGGGGGTAAAAATGGGTCAAAATTAAAAAAATCCTTATACTCTTTGAACATTCATCTTAGTTTATTTTTAATCAGTTCATATGCATGTCACGTTGGTATAGTGGGAGCGTCACCAGCTTTGAATGCTACAGTTTTGCTTTTGGTTTCGATTCTAGCTAATGGCACCTAAATACATTTTATTTTACTTTAAAACTCTTTTTTTTTCCCCTTCTTTCTGTTTATTTACTTAATTACATCTTTTATTTAATTTTTTATTTAGTCAATTTAAGAAGTTGGTAATAATTTTTTTATGGATTGTTCATAATGCGTATGATATTTAACACAAAAAAGACAATATTATTTCAAAGTAAAGCTTGGATTACATAGAAAAATGCGAGCATGAAAAGTGATATGGTTAAAATTAAGCTTAAAAAAATAAAAGGACTAGTTGTTAAAACTGGAAAAGTAAAAGACAAGATATTCTAGTCAAAAATATCATAAATTTATAACTTAAAATATTGCAGCATTAAGAATTTATATATAATGTTAAATTGAAGTTTTTTTTAATTCTTAATCCTTGTCCTTTTCGTTTCCAGTTTTAACAACTAGTCCTTTATTTTTCTAAGTTTAATTTTAACCATATTACTTTTCATGCTCGCATTTTTTATGTAATTTAAAATGAAACATGAAACATCTTATATTTTTATTGTATAGATTTTAACAAGAATGCATGATGCCCACCATCTTGTATCTGTAATCATAATCATTAGTTATGCCAAAAAAGAGAGAAACAAAGTGTAGTATCTGTTCTGATACTACGCTTCATATTCTTTGTTCCTTTAAATCCTTCTAGACTGAGGCAAGTTCTTATTTTTGTTCCAGAGTGACTCCTTTTGGAAGCTGGATTTTTCCCTACACTATAAACCGACTGTGTCTAACTGCCCTCGTGGAGAGGTAAGTAAGTAGGGAGCAGAAGTTGCTTCAAGTCATAAAACAGCTGTAACAGCTCTTAAATTTTTTTTTTTTTTTTACGTGGAAGTCACCACTTATCAAGGCCCGGTAGCCACTCGAGGATAAGGGTTATTGCATGTACAGTAAAAGATATTTTGTTTGTTTCATTTTATGCAAATTTTGAATTAAAGCTTTTAAAAAATGAAAAAAGAAAACCATAATTATGTTAAATTTTTAAAAAGTTTTCTACCTTTAGGGTTCTTACCTTTAAATCTTGTGATAACAGAGGACAGCCAGAATCAATACCGCCAGAACAAGATGAAGAGATACTCAATAGTGTATAGAATACTCCTCAAATGAGTACATGACAAATAGCGAGGCAAATTGATTTACAGTTGTACTGGGGGGAATATTCGATTTTGGAACAATTCATTTTAAAATTAATAAAATAAGATTTTTTTTTCCTTTAGTGACATCAGATAAATAAAAGCAATCACTATTCACGATCTAAAAATTTATAAAAAAAAATTTTTTTTTCTAATTTTGTTCTAGCTGGGGGTGAGGCATCCAACTGGATGCCAGACATTAACCCATTATCTTATACATTCCAACAAAAAGATTTATTAGATTCTAACTGTCCCTTTAAGTGCTATTGTTTGCATCTCTTGCACTTGGTTCAATGGGTAGTTTTTGAAGTTCTTTTTCACGAGTCCAGTTACTCCAATAATTACTGAAATGATGGAAATCTAAGATTCAAGTTTCATTTCATGTCGTACATAAAACCTTGGTATTTCATTTTCTAGGTATATAGCTGCATGAACTGCATAGTGGATGGTGTATGACTAATTTCTAGCTGTTCTTTCTGATATATGTTTCTAGGACTTGCTGCTACATTTGATATTCAACTTTTTTACAGATGATCCAGTGAAAATATTTTACAATCCATTGTGTTACATTGTATAGTAGCCGACCCCCAACAGAAACTTACAGCCAGATGTTAGGTGGCTCACATTCTCTACTTCGGTGTGGCAGAACCTGTACTTGCTATCATTGCTGAGACCACTCATCTCCTTACAAGAATTAGCCATCAAGCCTTGATCTCTGGCAACCATTTTAATCCTCTCCAGATCATAGCAAAACAATTGGCAATCATGAAGAACAACCTGTTCGTCTAAAGGAAATAACTCTACTTTTATAAGAACATTCGAGTAAATGGAAGAAAAATATGTAAAATAAAGATAATTGTTTTTGCAGCTACTTTATTTAATGTAACAAAAAATAAATAAATAAATAATAACTATATATAATAAATAAATAAATAAAAAAAAGTAAATAGATATTTTTTTTTTCTTACATTTACTCGAATGTTTTTAGTAAAAGTAGAGTTACGTCCCTTAGACCAACCGTTCTTTCTGCATGACTAGCATGGGTGCCCGACGTTGCCCTGGTGTTTGGAGGTGTGTGTTGAGCAAAAAAAAAAAAATGGTAGTAGGGCAGGCCTGAACCCGTACCACGAAGGAGGGAAAGAACGGGGGGGGGGTGACGTTTTTGCTGTTACAACCACCGCCAAACCGGAAGTGATGTAGGTTTAAATTAAGGCTTGACAATCGAAAAGAGGAGATGACTTTTGAAAATATTGGTGAAAAAAGCGACCCCTCTCTGGAGAAAAGTGCCCAGTTGAGAGTGAAGAAATTAATGTTTTTAGTCAATTTTTCGGTATTTGTCGTCTGAAGGTACGAGCTTCAAAACGATACTGATCTTGTGAAAATTTGTCGCCTCCGTCGAAAGTTTTAGGCAGACATGCAAACATACATACATACATTGGTAGCTCAAATTTTCGACCCAAACCGATTAAAAAGCTTGCCCTATCTCTGAATACTCTTTATGTAAAATTTCAAATGTTTAGACCAGAAATTGTCTGAGTAATTTGGTAGAGACTGCAGAGGTCAAATTTTTAAAACATTTGACCCCTGTTATAACCCCTCAACATTTATTGTTTTGGGCTTAAATCAAGTTATTAAGTTAGATCCATGTCCAAGGAACCTATTTCTAAAATTTCACTTATTTATACCTAAAATTGGCGGAGGACTTTGGTAGAGTTCTCAAAGGTCTAATCGTTGAACTTTGACCCCTTAACAGCCAAATTTCTGGCAGAAAACGGATTACAAAGATTTTCCCAAATCTCAATACCCTGTATTTCAAATTTCGAGTCTGTAGACTGAAAATTGACAGAATTATTTGGTAGGGAAATGTACACAGACAGACAGACAGACAGACACTTTCACAGATATATAGATTGTCAATCTTCATTTTAGTCAGTTTATAAAGCTTTCCTTATTCATACAAGCCTGGGTGAATACGTGTAGAAAATATTTGGCATGCTGTTTTAAATGACTGTGAAACTATGCAAGAAAGTAGATGGCTAATCCTCGTTTGCTTGTTTGGAAAGTGTTATGGAATGATATTTATCTCAAACAGTAGTTTTGGGTCAGTACGTTGGAAATCCTAACGTTTCTGAGTGCATTTTCTTCCCCGATGGAAGCACAATTTACTCAAGATTAGCCTGGGTGCCAAGTGTTGCCCAGGTGTTTATAGGTATTAAAAAAAAAAAGTGGTAGTAGGCAGGCAGGCTCGAACCTATTACGCGAAGGTGGAAAAGAAAGTGAAAGAAAAACCTGATATCTTACCGCTACGCCATGACGTGACTGAAAGTGTTAAGTGTTCAAATTAAACGTAGTCAATCAAAAAGATGACTTGCAGAAATGGCATTGCTTTTAAACCTCTCACAAAGGTCGTTTTTAATGGGGGGGGATCAGCTCCTCCAAAAAAGGGGGCACGCTGACAGTGTCCAAATAAATAGTAATTGTCTCAGTATGAAGGGTTTCCTATACATTGACCAAGGACCAATTACAGAACAGCTCGAGGGCCAGGCACTGGAAGTTGCGTTCAAACAGTTTCGCTTTATATGAAAAAGATAAACAAACACCCGACAATACAGGATGGCGGGAATTTTTTAAAACTCAATCAAAAAAAATGAAAGAAATTGTGTCTGTTTGCGAATCTGAAACGTTATGATCTAGGAAGTATGCAAAAATTTCTCCCGGAATCTAACCAATATGAGAACCCCAATGCAAACAGTCTTTTGTGGACATACACAAACGTGCACGCCCATTTTGCCTTAATATATATAGATGAAATAATAAACATCCGCATGTATCGGCAGATGATTATCCACTCACTGTTGTTCTATCATGTAACCAACAACTGTTCTCACTAAAGGTCTGGACAGGTATTCTTTGTGATACATTCGTGGGATCTCATATTTCCAAACAGAGTAACGGATGAAGCATAACATTGCTTTTTTTTTTGGAAACCATGATACTTTCTGTCATAGACGACATTCATCTTGCCACCCATCAACTTAATCGATAACTACACTTCATGCACGATTGTACTCTTCTCATTTAAATCGCATAACCTGCCGATAATTTGACAGGCATCACCGTTCTAAACTGTTTCTTCTTAGAAAGATTCAAATAAAAAGTGTATAAGTGATTTTTTTAACATGACACAATGAACGTTTTAAAGTTAAAATCAATTTAATATTACATAGCAAAAGGGGAAAGAAAAAAATGTTAACACCTGTTTTTGGCTTAAGTAAAAAAAAAAAAAAAATGGATCACAAACCTGAAACAAAAAAAATGTATAATGAAATGAAGTTTTATTCACTATAATTTTTTTTTTTTAAATATTTCTTTCACAGCCTTTTTTTATAGATAATTTGTGAACATTTATTATGTTAGACATTATTAAATACTATTATTAAAATTGTTTTCTGAGATAATGAAAATTGACTCCAGTAATGTAAACACAGTTTGCTTTTATTTTCACAATTTATTTCCGGTTTCAGTATAATGCCATCTTGTAAAAACTTTGATTATGCTCTCATATTTTATCATTTTAAACATGTTTTTATTCAGATTTCATGCATAATATTAATAAGATTTTAACTTGAAATGATTAATCATGTAAGAATCTTAAAAAGGCCAAAAAACAAAAAAACAAATACATATACACAGATTTTTTATTTGAAAAAAAAAAAATTGTATTCTGTTTAGGACAGCAATCTCATCATTTACAAAACTTTTCCCTGGTTGGTGGATAGGAAGAAGTTTATGAGTTATCTTGCACAACTAATTTCAATCTTTTAGATTTTTACTTTCGAGTTCACTCAAAATCAATTGTTTATTCAACTCCAATATATGCGGATCTCTCAAATCTGATTGTAGCAGGATGTGAGATAATATGAAAAACACTAGGAATGTATATACGTGCTTCCATGAAGTGCCAATATGAGATTTGCATTATTGTAGAAGATGAACATTTGGAACAGTTACTCTAGTGCAGGCGAAAAACATTGTATGTCTAAAGATATAATAAAGAATATTCATCATTTTATATATATATATATATATATATATATATATATATAACCTATAATCCTGAAACATGTTTATGTAAATTATGCATTGAATTTCTCAACACCATTATATATATATATATATATATATATATATACACACACACACACACACACTAACTGAACTTACTAAGCATCCCCCCCCCCCGAGGCAGTAATGTCATTTTAGTTTCTAACTAGCGAGACTTGTGGAAATTCCACAGCAAACTCATTCAATTATGTAGTATATTGGATATTGGCATTCTGTAGATGTTCAGCATAAATGGAGACGCTCAGATATTATTGTAGCTCTTTTGTTAAAACTGCAAAAGTATTTATCTAAGCAAGCAGGGATGCCCGCTGTAGTCTGATCGTAAAGTATGCTTAAATATTCTATTTAATTACATATTCTAATTCTTGCAGATTTCGTAGAGTTAATGTTCTAGTGATTTTTATATTATAAAGTTGCGATTTCAAAAATAAAAAATATATGTCCATATGACTTGGATGCATCAGCTTGAATGCAAACCAAAACCAAAACTTATGAAAAAAATATATCTATACATAAATAACTTGAGTTCCTTCAGCTATAATCGAAACCAAAACCAAAACTTATGAAGAATTCTTGGTAAAATTATTTATTATAAGAAATGAAAGTCCATAACAATTAAACTACTCAGATGTAAGAGTGATACAGAAAATATATAACACACGCTATCGTATTAATATATAGATTATCAGTTTACACATTTTATTTTTTACCTTATGTAGAAGAAATAGAATTTCAATTGTAAGGGAGACAACTCTTTATATTTTCCAATTAAAAGCAATTTATTTTTCTTAATTATTGTAATTTTTTTGGGGTCATGCTTGCAAAAAAAATTTCATATCTTATAATGTTTGAGTTGGACTAGATCATTTGTTAAATAAAATTAGAATATATCATTATAATACCAATAACCCAGTTATGAATGGAAGCATGCTACCCCTGTAGATGAAACAAAGAATTCTGTTCAAAATTCCATACAAATTCCAGAGTTTGACAAGATACACCTGACGAAGGTCAGATATTACATCAATCAATCACAGTATATTGATACTCTATGGCTGACTGGGATAGCTTCTGTACATTTATATCAGATCTACCTCTGCATTCCATGTTTAAAAAGGATGTGTCCTCTATAATATCAGACCTGACAAAATGGTTAATTGTAGGTATAGACCGTTTCATATCCTCAAAAAAATTCCAGCAAAAACCTAACAGCCAGCCGTGGTTCTCTCCGGAATGTGCAGCTGTCGCACAGAAATCACTTTTTTCATTGCTTCCAACGTAATAGATGTACTGAGACTAAAGCCGCTTTCAGGACTGCCAGCAACCACTGTAAAAAAGTAATAAAGAACGCAAGAGAGTTGTATGCTCAGTTCGTCAAGTCCAAAGTAGCCGAGCAGCGGCTTGGTTCCCACCAGTTTTGGCAAATAGCAAACAGAATCCTGAACAGAAGCATGTGCTCTATCCCAACCCTCGTAAATGGATCTGAGGTAATCTCGTCAGCATCAGACAAAGCCAAACTCTTTGCCAAGAACTTTGCAGCTAATTCTAACCTTTGCGACCAAGGCTGCCAACCTCCAATATTTCCTCCTCTATCAGAAAACGCACTATGTGATATACAAATATCTGTACGTGATGTTGCCAAGCTAATCAAAAACCTTGATTCCAGTAAAGCAACCGGCCCTGACGGTATTCCAATTATAGTACTCAAAAGATTTCAACCAGAACTAGCACCCATACTTACAAAACTGTTTAAACGTTGTCTTAAGGAGAATTGCTTCCTGTCACCCTGGAAAATCTCATCAGTATGCCCTGTATTTAAGAATTCAGGTGATCGCTCATCTCCCTCTCAGTACAGGCCAATAAGTCTCCTGTGCGTCATGAGTAAGTTGCTGGAATCTGTGTTAAATAGAGAAGTAATCAACCATCTCAGCAAAAATAATCTTAGTGACATGCAATATGGTTTCCGTTCTGCTAGATCTACAACATATGCTTACAGTTATATCTCATAGGATTAGCAAATCTCTCAACGGAGGCTACCTTTCTTGGGCAATTGCTCTTGACATATCAAAGGCCTTTGATAGAGTATGGCATAAAGGTTTACTTCAGAAGATCTCCAGCTATGGTATAGCTGGAAATCATTCCTCTCTGATAGGTTCATAAGAGTAGTGGTTGATGGTCAGAAGTCAGAAGTCAGAAGCTCACAGTATTAATGCTGGAGTCCCTCAGGGGTCCATCTTGGGCCCAACTCTCTTCCTGATCTATATTAATGATCTTCTAAATCACATCTTTACATCATTCGTTGACATCTATTCTAATGACACTACTATCTATGGTAGCACATCTAAGACAGTAAACGACCAAGTTCTCTCTGATTCTCTCTCCTCTGATCTTGAGCAAGTCGTACAATGGGGAAAGAGGTGGCTTGTTACTTTTAATGCATCTAAAACCAAGCTTTTATCTTTACATCATCAACGCTCTGATCCTCATCTGGCATCAATTGAAATGAATGGCTCTCGTCTTGGGGAGGTCTCGTGTTTTGACAAGCTTCTGGGCTTGAACTTAACTCCTGATCTTAAATGGAACACATACATTAAATCCATTGCCAAGGCCGCTGGAAAAATGGTGGGATCCTTCTATCGATCCAGTAGATATCTCACTGCTGATGCAATTCTCTATCTATATAAAAGCCAGTTACGTCCAAGGATGGAGTACTGTTGCCACATCTGGGCAGGAGCTGCTAAAAAGGACTTAAACTTCGTAGCCTTGTAGGGAATGTCCTTTTCTCTTCCCTGCAACCTCTTTCTCACAGAAGAGATGTTGCGAGTTTGTCTCTGCTTTATCGTTATTTTCATGGCAAGTGCTCGGCTGAGCTCCATTCTATGATCCCCCCCTCGCCAAACTTTCGTCTAGCAAAAAACACTATCAATAATTTCCCCAACTCTTTATCTGTGCCTAAACCTAAAGATAGGTTCCATGAGCAAAGCTTCTTTCTTAAAACTGCACGCCTATAGAATTGTCTTCGTTTTCCTGCTGACTACAATATGGTTGTGTTCAAGCCCAACGTAAACAAGTTTTTGATGAGCCGTTCCATATAAGTTAACAAATTTACCAAATCTCCATTACTAACGGTCACTATATTGTCCAATTTCTACTGTACACTCTTTAACACTTATCCTCAAGTGGCCTCTTGGCCTTGATAAGTGGTGATGCCTATGTAAAAATCAAAACATTGTGAAAGTAGAACTCAAGATAAGGACAGTACTCCAAACAATCCAAATGACCAATAACCTGGTATAACAATAACAAATGAAAATTGGCTAATCAAAATCAAAGTTTGATATGTCAACTTCAATGTTATTTAGGTCTAACTTCAAATCTCACAAGATAATTTCATATGTTAATATATATTATTTCATGTAAAATTTTATCTCTTTATAAGTATACTTTCATATTATTTTCATAATTACTAAGTTTTGTTGGCGTATTAAGCACTATTTAAGTAACTAGTGAAAAATATACCTATTTGTATATGTGTGTGTTACTATTTCATGTATCTACATAAAATATTATGAGGAGATATATTTTATATATTACGTATCGATTTTTAGTATTTACTTCAACAGTATTCAATACTTGAGTAGAGCTAGGTAGTAAGTTATGAAAATATACATGGTAATTAAGCTACACAAAAGTTTCATCTCTATAGGGAATAATCAAGTTAAAATACCACATTTTAATCTGGCGATTTCCTATGGAAATGAAACATGGAAGCCTCTTTATAGCTTAATTACCATATATATTTTCAAAACTTACTATTACTACTACACACATTGTATATATAAATATATATTTGTAGTCATCCACATACAGTACCATTTTGTTGTATCACAACTCATCAGTGCAGCTAGTCTAGCACCTCTCCCAAACTGAGGATTGAACCTAGAACCATCGCATTGACAGTCGACAGTTCTACCCATTGACTCATGGGATGGTGCATGTAAATAACTTCAACAAATGTCCATTTAAACAAACATTCGTCCACCACTTTTATAGTGCTCAAACCGTTTGTTTACAAACAGCGATCCTCGCATACTAGCAGTATACCCGACCTTGCTTGAGGGTTTACTTCGATGCCTTTTTTATGCTTATTTTGATGTGTATCTTTTATAATTTTTATGTAATTCCAATACTTTTAGTTTTGAAATCCTAAAATTATTTGAATAAATTTCGGTTATATTGACACCTTACTGATCAATATGGCGTCCACACAGTGGATGCAACGTGCCAGCAACAATCCAATTTCTCTGATTTGTCCCCTTAGAAGTTATTCTTCCAGCTCAAAACTAACTACTTTGGAGACTATGATTTCTTGAACAGTATACTAAAGAAACCACAGGATCAACATTGACTATCGGTTCGTTGTAAGAATTTATGTGGTTGTCGTTGTATAGTTCTACAATTAGTCAACTGTGTTGAAAAATTGCTTATCTTATGTTGCCAGGCATACTACTTGTGCTTGGTTGTTGGGGGCCTATGCATTGTTAAACTGACATAAGAAACCTCTTTTTAAAGAAAATCTGTTCAGCCATTTCGGAGTTTATAAGGAACGAACTCACACACAAAGTTGAATTTATATAATTGTAGTTAAGTAGTAGTACATAGACAAGAACAGGTTTAAAGCTCTTAAAATTTATACCAGATTGTCCTCATGGACCCGTGGCACAACGGTTAAAATAGTTGATTAGGAATTAGATCAAAGCAAAAGACTTCTAGAGGTTGAATTATAATATTTACTACATACAAGAAGAAAATTATAAAAATTAATACTTTTACCTGGTCATGGCTGATAGAATGAGAACAATATACTATTGTAGATTAAATATAGGATTCAGTTCGAAATTCCGTATTTACTAGAGTACTTATTAAGAGCAACTTGCATTTAAATTCAGCAAAGATTCACAAGTTTGAAAAGATGTTGAAATTTAGGTTACAGCGGTCAAAACATGAACATTTTCTTAAAATAGATTCTATTTTCCCCACACTGCTAGCAGAGACGGTAAGGTTACAGTTTATCTGGAGTAATTTGTGTACAAGTTTAATTTAGATATTCTTTGTCAATGTAATAAATACACTTGATAGAGTTTGCTGTGGAGTCAGTTGTGGGCTCCATGTATTGAAAGGGTCATTTGATTGGATAGTTTAATCACATGACCAAAAAAGACTTTTCAAGTTGAAGTTTAGTTGCAGAATAAATGAGTGTGGAAGAATAGAATAAAAAAGAAACTTTATTAGCATTTTTTCTTCAATTCTACGAGGATTGTTCTATAAGTAAGGTCTCCTATTTTTTACAAAAAAAACTAAAATATTGAAAAACTATGATGACTGGAGTGGTACCATTAAAACGATTAACCTTTTGTGCTTCAAAATTTTTTTTTTTTTTTATATATAGACACCACCTTTCTCAATGCACTTTTGCCAGTCTCTTTCGATGCCTCGACTATAAAAGTCTGGAGCATATTTCTCACTTATATCTCTGTTACCACTCTGAAATCGACAAACTCATCTTCTGTGCTGACATCAACTGCATCGGCTTCGTAAACGTTCAACAGGTGTTTCTGCTTTCGACACACATTGATGACAGGGGTTACTTTTTTTTTTTTTTAGAGTCTCACACTGTCAATATCTGCAACAGAGAGATGAAACTTTCAGGTCATGAATGTACAAGCTCAGTCATCATAACAATGCAATTTGCAATTCTCTCTGATCCATTCAGCCAGAATAAAAAAATAAGAGGCATTATTTTTGGAACATTCTTTGTATTTTAGAATCTGATACTCACTGGAGGGACCACACAAAGGTTGTCAATATCTTTTTTTTATATTACTTTACTTTCCAGGAGTGTTCTATTTCCAACTTTAATTCATTATAAAAGTGCTTGATTAACAAATCAGCTCAAGTTGGTTGATAGCGTAAAAATTTACAGTTGCCTTCAGTGTTTAATGAGATTTATTCTGCAAGAATTAATTGTAAAATGGATTCTTATTCAGAATTCAATCTAATTTTAAAAAATAGAGAAAAATCTTCACAGAATAAAAATGTCATATTCTAAAAATTATGTAACTTGGTCAAGAGTATATGTAGTCATTACAAGGTTGCTTTTAATCTTGGTAGTTCGAATTGAGTTGTTCCCCCTTATTTATTAAAAATGAATCAAAATCAAAACGATGTCTGGTTATGTCATAAAATTTTATTTTCTTAGTTAAAAAAATAAAATAATTGATCAATGTGATTTTCGGAATCTGACATTTTTGTTTTGTGAATAGTACTTATATCATAAAGATTTTTTCTATATATATATATATATATATATATATATTTTAATTAGTTTGAATTTTGGACTTGCACTACGAAATGAAACTTAAAATGGTAAACAAAAATAATTTTTTTAAATTTTCCTTTTAATAATTGTGAACTTTAGTATCAAGTCATTGATGAAAAAAAATTGTAATAAAAAAAATAAATAAAAAAATCACTAAACATAAAAAAAATTGCTAACAGAAATTAATAGAAAATCAGTGATTCATCTAAAGTTTCATTAAAAATTAGTTTTGTACTTTTATTCATATTTAATTTTTATATGTTGGACATGTTATTTCTCTGGCTGTCTCTGCTCCTGCATGTGTCAAACAATAACATGTGAGGTAAAAAAAAAAACCAAATTGCATGTAAGTCGCAATGTTGCTGTTGTACTATTCCTCTATGTTCCGTGTCCACAATAAATCCTGCAATCTTGCAGGTTAACAAGTAGCTGTAGTCAACAAGGAAGACATCATGCAGAGCAGACAATCCTAATACATGATCTTTGTAAACTATGCACAAGTATGACTTTCTCAAACAAAAAAAAAAAAACAAAAAAAAAAAAAAAAAAAAGACTTTTGTTGTTTTAGAGAATTCCATTATGAAAGTTGAAAACCGAAACTTGTAGAGAAATTGGAATCTGTTGTTTCATCAAGCAATATAACAAACATCAGCAGCAGCTAACATGAAGTATTAATATTGTTTGTAAAAAAAAAAAAAAAAAAAAAAAAAAAAAAGACAACTGCTTTTTCTAAATGACTTGAACTATAAAATTTAAAATAGTTGATGCACTGTAACACTACGGGAACGTATTCTTTGAACCCAGCAGCTTACCTGGACAGAAGGTAATCATAAAGGTAGTTGGAATTGTAGTGTAGATAACATGTTAAAAAAGTGCTCAGCTGAAGTAGCTCCAGTTCTCTCCAAACTCTACAACAAATACCTTAATGAATCTTGCTTTCCAGTCTGTTGGAAAACTGCTTCTGTGGTACCAGTATTCAAGAATTCTGGCGAAAGAACTGACCCATTAAATTATCGCCCCCATTAGTCTCCTCCCACTTTTTGCCAAAAATATTTGAGACCTTAATTAACCATGCTCTAGTCCATCACCTGCTAAACTTCTGACTGACAAACAATATGGATTTAGACAAGCCTGTTCCACAGCAGACATCCTAACTAATCTCTGAACGTATATACCAGTCACTGGACAAAGTGGGGGAGGGCAGAGCGATAGCTCTAGATATATCTAAGGCTTTTGACAGGGTATGGCATGAGGGTCTCCTCAGGAAAATTAGATCATACAGTATCACTGGACGAATACTTAACATAATTAAATCCTTCTTAGATAAGAGAAAAATCCAGGTTGTCCTCGACGGTCGTACAACTTAACAATATGATATAAATGCGGGAGTGCCCCAAGGGTCTATTCTTGGACCTCTACTGTTCCTGATATTCATAAGTGACCTCCCTGACAAAATTGCCTCTGAGACAGGTATATATGCTGATGACACTACACTCTATAACAGGCATGACAGGAAAACAAATGAACACATATCTAAAGAAATGGCAGAAACACTAGAGGATGACTTCCAATCTGTAGTGGAATGGGGACAAAAATGGATGGTCACGTTCAATGCTGCTAAGACTAAACTAGTTTCATTCAATAATTACAAGAAAACTTCTCTACCACCTATAGCAATGGCCAACGACTCTTTATTTGAGAGTACATCTTTCAAACTGCTTGGCCTAACGTTCACAGGAAATATGAGTTGGAACAAATTACATTGAAAGCATTGCCAGGGCCGCTGCAAGGAAGGTGGGCTCTATCTACCGTGCTAGAAAACTACTGACACTCGAAAGTATCCTGTACCTCTATAAAGCCACTATTCGTCCATGTATGGAGTATTGCTGTCATATTTGGGCTGGTGCATCTGCTACTAGTCTTTCGCTCCTTGACAAGGTTCAAAAGAGAGTCGCCAATCTGATAGGCCCTGAACTGGCATCTAAGCTTCAGCCTCTGTCCCATCGACGAAATGTTGCATCCCTCTACCTGTTCTACAAGTATTTTAATGGTGAATGCTCTGATGAACTGCAAGCACTTGTGCCCCCACGACGTGAACACCCTCGACAAACCCGACAGGCTGCTAAATCCCACCCCTACACGGTAGAGATCCCTAGATGTAAAAGATCCTTCTACTCCAGTAGTTTCTTCCCCAGAACCACTAGACCTTGGAATTCCATTCCAGGTCCCTGTTTTTCCAACTGTACTGACGTGCAGAAGTTCAAGTGTAACGTGAACTGACATCTTGCTGCCCAAATCCCTACATAGTACCCCAGTAGTTGTTGCCCCTGATAGTAGCCCCTACACCAAAGTGGCAATATGTCTTTTTTTTTTTTACACAGTGATCACCACTTATCAAGGCCCGGAAGCCACTCAGGGATAAGGGTTATTGCAAGTACATTACGTTAGTGAGGAGATTTTATGAAGTGTTTAATTAGGGGGAGCGGTTCATTAGGAATTTGTTAACATTAGACTTGAAGACATCCAAGTTGTAGTCCGGAGGGAAGCAGGCAGACGGAACAGAGTTCCACAGGCGTGCAGCTCTAAGAAAGAAGCTTTGTTCATGAAATCCGCGTTTTGATTTAGGCACAGATATAGAGTGGGGAAAATTTTTCACAGTGGATTCAGCTAGACGGGTGTTTTTCGTGAAAGATTGGCGAGGGGGGACCAGGGATTGGAGTTCAGACGAGCACCTGCCATGAAAATAACGATAAAACAAGGATAGGCTCGCAACGTCTCTTCTGTGGGAGAGGGGTTGCAGGGTAGAGAAAAGGGCATCCCCCACTAAACCACGAAGTCTATTTTGTACTGTCAAGGCATGATAGGCTGTTTTTGGCAGCTCCTGCCCAGATATGGCAACAGTATTCCATCCTTGGACGTACTTGGCTTTTATATAGATAGAGAATTGCATTAGTAGTGAGATATCTTCTGGAGCGGTAGAAGGATCCCACCATCTTTCCAGCGACCTTGGCAACAGACTTGATGTACGTGTTCCATTTCAGATCAGGAGTAAAGGTCAAACCCAGAAGCTTGTCAAAACACGGGGCCTCACCCAGACGAGAGCCATCCATCACAATTGATGCCAGCTGGGGATCAGAGCGTTGATGATGTAAGGATAGGAGTTTGGTTTTGGATGCATTAAAGGTAACTAGCCACATCTTCCCCCACTGAACCACGCGCTCGAGATCAGAGGAGAGAGAATCCGAGAGAACTTCGTCATTTACAGCCTTTGATGTGTTGCCGTAGATGGTCGTGTCATCAGCATAGATGTCAACGAATGATTTAAGTATATGTTTAGGGAGGTCATTGATGTAGATCAGGAAGAGAGTTGGGCCCAGTATTGACCCCTGAGGGACTCCAGCATTTATATTGCAGGCCTCCGATTTTTGTCCATCTACCACTACTCTTATGAGCCTATCGGAGAGAAATGATTTAATGATTGAGAAAACATTTGGGGTGAAAATGTAAAAAAAAAAAAAAAAAAAATTTAAAAAAACATGTAGCAGCAGTTTATCTTCAATTTCATTGTTCTGTCATACATGCATGTTGACTAATAACAGCAGTTGTAAACACTAACAGCAAAAAATCACTTGGAGTTCAACAATGCTTTCGAAGAGTTTATTTTTGTTCGCCAACACATGGCATACATGCATAATATGCCCAACCAATAGGTGAATAAGATTATCCCAAACACAAACCATTCTCTCTTGGGAGGGGGATCTCATTTTAGCTGCCACATGTTTGATAATTTTCTGTCTATGGATGCAATATCCTGATACATAGTCCTAATTCTAGACTTTTCATTTCTAATAGACTACTCTAGCCTTATCTGAAAATACTGTTTTTAATATTATTTCCACATCCAATCATACTCCATCTGAGCGCAAAATACTTGTATTTTTGATGCACTGTTACCATCAAATCACTTCATTTGTGCAGAAAAAAAAATTAGAAATGCCAACAAGTTTAGATATCATATCTATCGCGAGTGATCACATTTGTTTTTAGATATTTAAGATGTAGAAAAAAAAAAAAAAAAAAAAAAGCAAACACAGTTGAGAAGTCAGAATCAGGAGAATGATAGTCAATTATTTTAGTACTGATTCTGCAATCAGATATTTTTTTTTTTTTACCAACTCTGCACCACAAAATCAGAGCAGATTTAAAATTTTTTTTAAATCAACTCTGAAGAGAAAGGGGAGAGAGTTTCTTACAGCCCACCCCCGCCCCAACCCAGATAGAAGCTGAAAAACAAATCATTTAAACTTAAATAAAACAAATGAAGACAAAGTTACAAATTTAATTTATCTAGAAATATGTTATGTATATATATTAATTCAAGATGATCTTTGATCGTTTTCTGTCATCTTTCGAGTCAAAATCTGCAAAATGTTTTCTTTTATTATCTTGATCAGTTAATGAAATGCTTTGTCCGTTTGTTGAGATCAAACTTACGGGGAAAGGGTTTGTGTTTGTCGTGGATATGGTGTGAGTGTTTGAGATTTGTAAAGTCTGTATGTCCGAGGGAGATTCTGCTAACCCGGGTGATGGACAAGGGGAATTGGAAGGAGAAATTGTTATCACACCTGACGATATATTCCTGGAAATGTTATTGGAAGTCTGTTTTTGGAAGGCGTTCAGTGGGGTCAAACTGAGATCGACTGTTGACATTTCAAAATTATTTTTATTCCTCTGTACAAAATTAGGTTGTGATAATGAAGATGATGAGGATGGTGGTGGTGGTGGTGGTGGTGGGTGATGAGGTTCAACTACAGTAGAAGGCCACTCCTCGAACTTGCAGTTTGCATCTTCGTATAACTGACTCTGTAAAGATTCCTGTTTTATTTCTGTACAGTCTTCAGCAGTTAAGTCCACTTCTGGTTCTGGTTCAAGTTTAATATGACTCACCTCAGTAAGAACAGAGTCCGCATGAGGTTCGGAAAATAGATTGAAGTTATTTGAGTGAACAGAAGTGACAGGCGTTGCATCCTGAAAGTTTGACAACTGTATAGACACTGCCGTAGGTGCAGCTACGCTGTGTGTAGAGGGTCGGACAATGGGGGGCGGTGGAACAATGTGGTCATTGTAAGACATTTGGTGACTGGAGTGTTCATGTGGATTGTTCACATGGACAATGGTTTTATCAGGTATGCCAAATGAATCATTAAGCATGTCTGAACGGAATTGGTTGCACAGTTGGCGAATCTCATCAAGACCCAACATACCCGACAGGTATTCCATGCTCTCTAATATCGCTCTGCTCAAGTTTAAAGAACCATTGTAAAGATAATCAACAAAAGCTTTCAAAGCTTCAGCAGTAACTTTTCGAGGAAAGCAGACTTGGACGTTTGTGTCTTTCATGATGTAGTCATATGTCTCAAGAATTTTCGGACAGCAAGCAATCAAGACTATTTTGTGGACCTGGAATATTAAAAATAAAAATTATTAGCAGCTTGCAACATGGATATATAAACACACAATAGTAGGTAAATTATTAAGTTGGACAACTAGTCTAAGAAAAACTTTGAAATAGCATTTGCAATCAGGTAGATTCATGAAATATGGTACACTGTCAAGACATTACTTACCTGGTGTACATGTGAGACGGGGACTGCCTTAAAAACACATGATCCACTATGATCAAAATCATTGTGTGCGCACATACACACAAGATTAGTTTAGGCTTATTACCAGGTACTAATTTGATATAATTAGTGTTGGGATAATTAATCAGAATCGAGAATTGGAGAAAAAAAAAAAAAAAAAAAAAAAAAAAAATCAAAACTTTATTGGGTATCAGAATCAGTATGAAAAATTTTTTAGCCTCATTTCTGATTAAAAAAATAAATAAGATTACATTTGTTTTATTTTCTTTTTCTAACTGATTTTTCACCCCAAACAAGTCACAGGGCCACTTAATCATGAAGGTCTACTATTTGGGACCAGATTTGCAGAGATATTATTCAGGGAGTTGGGAAGTGAGTCTTTACATTGCACTTGGATTTCTGCATGCCAGTATAGGCAAGGAAGCAGGAGCTCAGGAGGGAATTTCAAAGTGCAGCAGTCCAAGTGAAAAATTGAGTAGAAGGCTTTACGGTATATAGAGATCTCTACTGTGTAGGGGTAGAATTTTCATGCTCGCCTAGTGTGTTGAGGGTATTGTTGTCATAGAGGTACGAGTGCTTTGAGCTTGCTAGAGCATTTGACATTGAAATACCTGTAAAACAGGCACAAGGATGCCATGTTTCAACGATGGAACAGAAGTTGAAGTTTAGTTGACAGGGCAGGACATATTAGGTTGGTGACTCTTTTTTGAACCGTGTCTAGGAGCAAGAGACTAGTTGCAGATGCACCAGCCCAGATGTGGCAACAATACTCCATGCAGGAGTGAGCAGTGGCCTTATAGAGATATAAGATACTCTTCGGTGTGGGTAGGTTTTTAGCATGGTAAAGAGGGACGATTTTCCTTGCAGCAGCCTTGGAAATTACCTCAATGTACTTGTTTCAATTCATATTGTTTGTGAATGTTAAGTCGAGGAGCTTGAGGGAAAGAACTACTTTCAGGCAGTGTATTATTAGCCATGGCAATCAGTGGTTGAAAAGGTTCCTTGTAATTATTAAAGGAAATAAGTTTAGTTTTGGCAACAATGAACTTAATTTTACTTGTGTAAAGAAAAAAAATAAAATGTGAGTCTTCAGCATTGGAAAAGAGGTGGCCAAAATAAAAAAAAACACAAACTTAAAACATTTTCAAAAAGCTTGGTTGAATTGGATATAAACGAATTGGATTTAAGGATTTTCACGGCTCTATACAAAACCACACCTGACATCAGTTCTTTGGTTTTGAATTGCCTATTTGTTAACTGGTTGTAGAAAAAATCAGAAAGCCATTCTTAACATGTAGGAGGAGGAGAAGGGACTTTGTTAACTTTTCCTTTCCCAAACGGAACTTTGCTAAAATTAAAACAATTTGTTTAGAGATGCTAACCTGCTTCTAGCTCCAAGAGACATTCTGGAATGGGATGAAAATTGCTTCAAAAAATTTTTTGTCACTGACCAGGGTGAAGGGTGAAGAAAGATGAAGTGTAGTACCAAGACAGATTTTACACTTTGCTCCTAATCAAAAGGTCCATTACAACAGCAAAATATTATAAGAAAATAGATATTGGATTGTATTAAAAAAGGCACACAGAAAATATAACACTTGTATAATTTACTGACCATGCTATTTTTAGATATAATTTTCAAGTTAAATTCAATTTATAGAGTATCTTTTGTTTATTAAATTGTTAGGTGAAAGTACAGAATAGTTAAAGTCTCCCTCCCTTATGTTAAAAATGGGTTCCCAAATAATATTATTTCAGCACAGTCCGTGAACTGTAGAAGTATTGAAAATCTTGTGAAAATTTGTCCTTGACTTTTAAAAGAAAAAAGGTATATACTTATTAGAATTATAATAATTTAAATATAAATTGAATAATCGTAGAAAATGTAATTTAAAAATGAGAATTTAGGAAGCTGAAAGCATACACAACCCACAAAATAGAATCTTCTATTTTGATTAATAGGGAAAATATTTTGTTTGTTTATTAAAAGTTATGTAAATAATAAATTTTTTTTAAAATTAATATCACCCTCCTTTTTTTCTTAAAAGAAACCTTTCCCTACATTAAAAATCAATCTTGTGATGAAAAACAAAACTAAAGTTGATAATTCATTTGTTCACAGCATACGCAAGTCAAAAAGAAACCAGAAACAGTGCAAATTCGAATTCGTCACTTTCATTCTTGCATATTTCTGGTGCCATTAAAATGAGGACTAGTAGTATTAAACCAGTAAGTTACTTAGAAATAATTTTATATCTAGTTAGGTTTACAATTTTTGCATGGAACCAGAGCTAAAACTATTTGAACTCGAGTAATAAAAAAAAAAAAAAAAAAAAAAAAAACTCTCAGCACAGTGGTTTAAACAAAATAAATATTTATTGACATTGTATTTTTTAACAGTTCTGTAAAAAAAATTGGTTTTGATAAATCAATATGAATTCCTTTTTTATTTAATTTAAATCTTAAAATTGCCAATAAAAATATTAAAAATTTTAAACTATTTTCTAGATTTATTGCAGAAATATTCTCAGATTTAATATTTTTATTTTATGGAACATAAAATTTTCTTTATTTTTTCATATTTTAATATATTTCAGTTACTTTATGGACCTAATCAATAATTGACGGTATCTTCAGATGGAATTGAACGAAAATTTCAATGGTGTCTTTAGATTCTGTGAAAAATTTAAGTTTGGAAATTTAGTTGAATTTTCTGTTAGCATATTGATTTCTATAACATAAACATATAGAAGATATAATTTCTCATCATGTTGAATATCCACTGAATAAACAGTAATATTGAACAGAAAATAATGAAGCAAATTAAAAAATCTGATAAGTGAATCAAAGTAATAAAGAAACATTCAATTGCTTAACTTGTTTTCCTAATAATCGAACAGGAGTAATCTCCCTTAGACTACAAAACATTATTATTATTTAACACTTTTTTTAAACTCTGCATGTTGCTTTACTGTGGTTATTTAATATCATGTCCTATTTATTTTAGTAACAGCTTCTTGGCTCCAAGTTGTTAATATTTTGAAATATTTAATAGATTCTATTTTGTATACAAATGGTTTATGGACTAATTAGTTGATAAATTCTATTTAATCCGTAGGTGCTACCACTCCGAGCCAGAGTGGACTTTAGTGGAATGTAACTAAGTGATCGCTCCACATTACCTAGAGCTTACATATTGGGGGTCTCACCACCAGCTACACTTTAAGGTTATACAAAGAATCTTCTTCGATAAAATGGTTATACAAAATAGGAATCATTATATCATCTGATGTTAAATTTTCAAGGATTTGAAAATATTAATATTGAAATGACAATTGTCTGTTTTTTGTTTATACACATTCTAATTTTAATATTATAATCCAATTTGTGTGTCAAGCTATTGCTGTCCAGGATCTGTACAAGATTCTATGACTTTGAAACTATATAAGTTCTCAAATTCACCATAAACATTTCCAAATTTGAAAAGATGCACCTGAAGTAGGTTGGAGGTTAGTGTTCAAAACATTATGAAAATAAAAGCCAAGATGAATATGGTAGAAATAATCGTCATTTAAAAAAGTAATTCAGAAATATACAAAAATTTTTTTTTCGTTTTCGCCTCAGATATTCTTAATCATCAGTTTTCAATTCAGTTGGAATCGGACAATTTCCAATTACAGCAATGAACATACTGCAATTTCAGATTAATTTCCAACAAAGATAAGACTTTATCAATATTTATAAAGTCGCTTGGAACGATAAATTTTTTTTTTTACATATTCAAAAATATTTTGAACTTACAGGAATAGAGATGAATTCATTTTGTAGCGTTGCATCACAAAATTGATTTCCTTTCCATAAAGCTCTTAAGGTTTCCAATACTTTCTTTTCATGATTCAACACCATGTACTTGTAGACTTTATTCTCAGCTTCTTTGCGCAGCCTGGAAAACAAACGATTAAACAATTTTGTTAGATTTAATATCAACTATAATTGACAAGAATTAAAAGCTCCCTTTCACTGTCTACTACATCAAGATATAAGGGAGGGCACCACATTTTTCCTTGGATTACTCTTAGTATTGGTCATCACCTGATAAAAACAAAAAGGGTGAAACAAAGATCTGATCAGAGATAAATTAGTTTAAAAGCAGATATCCTAAACTAGCCTAGTTTAGGATGCAAAAACTGGTAAATAAAGGTAAATTTTCCTTAACTTAAACTTGCGATATCTTGTTTATTTTTTGGGTTATTTTGATAAAGTTTTGATTTAAATAAAATTTAAACTTTTTGCTTTATAGATATATAATTCTTTTTCTTGTGTCTTTAATAGTTTTTTTTACAGGTTACTTCAAGTTATGTCACTAATTCTGGTGAATACAGTTTTATATTTTACACAAAAAAAATGGTGTTTTTCAAATTTGGTGTGCGCGATATTGTGAGTCTCTAGGTATAAAAAAAATAGTACCATTTTAAAGAAAAAAGGTCACTTATCAATATGGTGAGCTTAAAGTTGTTTTTCACAAAAAAATCCAACTTGAAAACTTCAGTGAAACAAATATAAAAGAAATTCAATTGAAAAAATCGTTTTGTAGAGAAATATCTCCTCTTTAATAATCTGTTGGTGTCACATTACTACGCTCATAAATCAAGGAGCGCCACTAATAAAAGTGACTGTACCTACACATCGAGATTTACAACTTAATCCCAAGTGACTGAAGTATCATCACAAAAATCAACTGTCAGCACCCAGAGCCTCACGACCTAATGAAAACTTAAACAAATAACTTGTTTCACAGATATATCAAAGTTCTTAAGTGAGTTTGTTTTTGTTTATTTAAAAGTTATAGAAAGTTATTGTCGAAAATAATAATTTTTGTGTGACAAACACGTCAATAAAAGAAATGAAAATTTACGATTTAAAAAATAATGTCAGTTGTTTATTTTCTACATCTTTTGGTTGGATAAACTTAAGCATTGTTAAATAATTTTTTAAAAATTAAACTGGGTATATTTTAAATGAAAAAACATTTTTAGTTGTATGTGACCGACGGAAAACATTTTTTTCATTTTAAAAAACGTGCCTAATTTTTTTGTTTACTTATTTCTCTTATGTTCTGTCGGGCATTTTTGATATATCTAACATTTTCTTAAATTATATTTTTTTATTAGACTGTAGAGTTACATTACTTTAAAAAAAATTAACAAAATATAGCTAAGTTTTAAGTTACATGCAACAAGTCATGTGTAAATAAAAAAATTAATTTCACGTAAAAATGTGCATTTTTTTGTTTATGTTCTAGCGAGCGTTTTTGATAAATTATTTTTTTATTACACTGTACATTACTTAAAAAATAATAACTGAAAATATAATTAAGTTATGTGCACGTGGTGCATAAATGAAAAAAATAATTTCACTGTAAAAATAAATTTTGTTTATTTAATACTTCCCGAGACGGTACTTCTACAGTTTATCGCCGAAAATGGGGACGCCATTTTTTTCACGCACCTGTCATTAAAATCCGAGGGAGAAATCAGTATTTTAAACTATGACCAAAGTTAGAAATAAATAACAAAAAAATTAAACTAGATATTAATTACTTCCGGAAAGAACTATGAAAAAAAGTAAATAAAGAAAGTGAAAGAGAACATATCCGTAATTGAAAATGTTTCCATTTAATTAATGAAAACGGGAATGTTTTTCATGAAATGTATATATATATATATTTATTACTAAAACAGAAAATGAAAATGACATTCATAATTGCTTAAACTGGGTAAGCGCCATTTGAAAACCAAAACATTAACTGTATAAAAATTTATCAAAATATAATTGTAAAAACATTTATTGAAAAGTTTGCATAAGAAAATATAATTTTAATAAAACAATTTTGTAATGAAAGCAACATTGGATTTTTATAAAATAGTTTGTTTTTTTCTGAAAAATAAATAATTTTAATGAAATATTTTTTGAATTAAAGCAACTTTAAAGGGTTGACAACAAATTAATTTGAATGAAACCGAAAAATCATCATGTAGTATAATTTTTTTTGTTATTTATTTCATGCTTCGGCCATAGTTTAAAATACTGATTTCTCCTTTGGATTTTAACGACAGGTGCACGAAAAAAAAATGGTGTTTCCATTTTCGGCGATAAACCGTAGAAGTACCCCCCAAGACCTATATGTTCTATCAGGTGTTTTTGAGAAACTTGAACTGAGATATCTCAAGGTTGTGTTAGGTGTCAAAATCAACACCAGTGGAAATAAAGTTCAACTGAAAGCTGCTCTCTTTAACTACTTAAGAAATTCAGTTAATTCATTTCCACTTCCAAAGCAACAAAAAAAAGTCCCTTAGTGAATCTGCTGAACATTCAGATAACTCCTGCAGTTGTGATGAAGAACCATCTCAGGATATCTTCCGTTATGAGCATCAAGGACAATGAGTTGCTGTCTATGACACCAACTTTTACATTGGCCAAGTCATTGAGGTTATATCTGCATCCAGCACTGTAATAAAATTTTTATCGCAAACCAAAGGTAGAAAAGATTTTTTTTGATGGCCTTTCTCAGATGACATTGCACAGGTACAGTCAGCATTTGTTTACAGATGGGGTTTTGAGGTAATGCCAGTTTCAAGTGATGATAGGATTTGGAGTGTTCTTGATATATCTACCATAGCAGAAGCTTATGAAAGAATTCTGAGAAAATCAATAAGGGAAGGGACTGTAGTAAGACTTCTGCCTATAAAATATCTACGAAATATCTACGTTTACTTATCTTTTAAGTTGAAAGTTTTTCAGGTTGGTTTCATCTAATAATTATTGCTTTCATTAGTATTAATTTTCATTTACCACAAGATGACATTACATTTATAAGGATTTTTCATCTGTTAGTAGCTTACATTTTTTAGTTATATACTATGAAATTTGGCTTCTGGACCATGATATAAAATTTTCAACTTTCCGACAAACTTTGAACGATTATAACTTGATGGCTAATTGAGTTACCAAAATAAATTTGGTACTTTTCTTAATGGTTTACAAAAATCTATGACCACAATGTTTTTTTTTTTTTTTTTTTTTTTTTAGATATAATGAAAATAAAATTTGGGTTTGGGATACCTATTAAAAGGTTGATTTCTTGAAGTCGTTCAATGCAAGTCAGGATATAAAAATGAACATTAAAGTGAATATGATAATGAACCTGAAACAAAAGAATGTAAAAAAAAATAAATAAAATAAGCATTCTAAAAATAAAATAAATAAATAAATAAAACTGTATTTCTGTTCACAATGCTATATGAATAAGTTTTATATTATATGAATAAGTTTTTATGCGAAAATCTAAAAAAATATATTACAACTATTGTTTTATTAATGTCTTATGCAAAATAAAAGCTCTAATGTTAATTAAAATATGACAAAGAAAAAAGATACAATTCTTAGATGTGAGTTGAAGTTTTCTTTTATCTGTTAACCATTTTTTTTGGAATGCTAGTTTTTTTTTTATATATATATTTTGAATATAAATGAGAAAACAAGCAATTAATGTACAGAATTATAAATAATTCATTGTTAAGAGTTTCTGCTATTTCAGAGATTAATCTCCACTCCACGCTTTTTGCAAATTTCACACAAAGTCAATTTATGTCTGGTAGTGTTCTTAGATATGTTTTGTACAGGAAATCATCTGATAAGTATCAAAAATCGAAAAAATATGATCTTAAAAAATAGTCTTTCTCTCTTTATTAATAAAAAATAATTTTTACAGGGGAATATTTTACATTACACCGGTCAAACAAAATAAAATCTCAGCAAATCATTTATTCTCAGAAAAAAAAAAAAGAGAGAAAGAGATTAGTTGTCATCTGAAGATATAGCTTATTGGTAGAGCATTTGACCACAGATCGAATGATCCCCAGATTCAAGCCCGAGTGTACCTCATTATTTTAATTTTTTTCTTATTAAACAAGTTCAATTTACAATAAAAGAGGTATCATTTAAAATCGCTGCAAATCATTTCTTTGTTTGCATATTTTAAAACTAAACATTAATCAAAAATGAACTTTCCCAAAGTGTTCATTGTCAAGACAAATATCAGCTGATGTAATATTGTAAACACAGACAAAATTTGATGAGACGAACAACATTATTCTTTTTATTTTTTTGAAAATTAATCCACCGGGCAATTTATTCCTCGTAACATAATAATCAATAAACATACGCACTCTGCATAAATTAAAATATCATGTTTAAGCATATTGTACAACCGGGCAACGCCAGGCATCCAGCTAGTATATTCATACATACACACACACACACACACAATCATTAAATTTGGAAAACTCAAAATAAGTCATAACCACAGCAGGGAACCTTATGTCTGGAAAAGCATCTCTCAGCATAAACCTCTGTTCAAAATAGTAACATTTTTCGAATGAGAAATAAAATTATTGGCGGCAAAATGTAAAATCAGAAATATTTCCTATATCTTAGGTAATCCGTGTTAAGCCTGTTATTCCCATACCTTGCAACTATATGACACAAATAACAGACAACTGCCTAGTGCAGCTTTACACTTGAATTTTTATCCATTCCCATTGTATATTTCTTTCTTGTAAATAAATAGTGTTTTTGAAACTATAACTTCTATCAATATTTCTAATTCCTTTATTACTTTTATCGATAATTCCCTCCACCCTTTTTTAGAAAGAATCACATCCATTCTATTTTTCCTTATCTTTTTTTCTTGAATTATGATTATCTTATCAAGGCCAAGAGGCCACTCAAGGATAAGGGTTAAAGAGTGTACAGTAGACATTGGACAATATAGTAATCATTAGTAATGAAAATTTGGTAAATTTGATAACTTATATAGAACGGCTAATCAAGAACTTATTTACGTTAGACTTGAACACAACCATATTGTAGTCAGCTGGAAAGCAGGAAAACGGAAGACAATTCCACAGGCGTGCAGTTCTAAGAAAGAAGCTTTGTTCATGGAATCTACGTTTAGGTTTAGGCACAGATAAAGAGTGGGGGGGAATTATTGATAGTGTGTACAGCTAGACGAGTGTTTCTTGTGAAAGTTTGGTGAGGGGGGGACCATAGATTGAAGCTCAGTTGAACACCTTCCATGAAAATAACGATACATCAGAGACAAACTCGCAACATCTCTTCTGTGAGATAGATGTTGCAAGGAAGAGAAAAGGACATCTCCTACGAGGCTACGAAGTCTATTTTGAACTCTATCAAGGCAGGACAAGTCCTTTCTAGCAGCTCCTGCCCAGATGTGGCAACAATATTCCATTCTTGGATGTACCTGGCTCTTATATAGATAGAGAATAGCATCAGCAGTGAGATATTTACCGGATCGATAGAAAGATCCCACCATTTTTCCAGTGGGCTTGGCAACAGATTTGATGTACGTGTTCCATTTAAGATCAGGAGTAAAGGTCAAGCCCAGAAGCTTGTCAAAACTTGAGGCCTCCTCAAGACGAGAGCCATTCATTTCAATTGATGACAAATGTGGATTAAAATGTTGATGATGTAAAGAGAGAAGCTTGGTTTTAGATGCATTAAAAGTAACCAGCCACTCCTTTCCCCATTGTACTACATGCTCAAGATCAGAGGAGAGAGAACTTGGTTGTTTACTGTCTTAGATGTGCTATCATAAATGGTAGTGTTGTCAGCATAAATGTCTACAAATGATGTAAGGATGTGATTTGGAAGATCATCAATGTAGATCAGGAAAAGAGTTGGGCCCGGAATGGACCCCTGAGGGACACCAGCATTAATACTGTGAGCTTCTAATTTTTGCCCATCAACTACTACTCTTATGAACCTATCAGAAAGAAATGATTTAATAATTGAGAAGACATTTCCAGCTATACCATAGCTAGAGATCTTATGAAGTAAACCTTTATGCCATACCCTATCAAAGGCCTTAGATATGTCAAGAGCAATTGCCCTAGAAAGGTGGCCTCCGTCGAGAGATTTGCTAATCCTAGGAGATATAACTGTAAGCACATCTGCTGTAGATCTAGCAGAACGGAAACCATATTGAGTGTCACTAAGAAGGTTATTTTTGCTGAGATGCTTGATTACTTCTGTATTTAACACAGATTCCAACAACTTACTCATGACGCACAGGAGACTTGTTGGCCTGTACTGAGAGGGGGATGAGTGATCACCTGAATTCTTAAATACAGGGCATACTGATGAAATTTTCCAGGGAGATGGGAAACTATTCTCCTTAAGACAACGTTTAAACAGTTTTGTAAGTATGGGCGCTAGTTCAGGTTGAAGTTTTTTTGAGTACTATAATTGGAATACCGTCAGGGCCAGTTGCTTTACTGGAATCAAGGTTTTTGATTAGCTTGGCAACATCACGTACAGATATACGTATATCACATAGCGTGTTTTCTGATACAGGAGGAAATATTGGGGGTTGGCGGCCTTGGTCGCAAAGGGTAGAATTAGCTGCAAAGTTCTTGACAAAGAGTTTGGCTTTGTCTGATGCTGACGAGATTACCTCAGGTCCATTGATAATAGTTGGGATGGAGCACACGCTTCTGTTCAGGATTCTGTTTGCTATTTGCCAAATCTGGTGGGAACCAAGTCGCTGCTCAGCTACTTTGGACTTAACAGATTGAGCATACAACTCTCTTGTGTTCTTTATTACTTTCTTACAATGGTTGCTGGCAGTCCTGAAAGCGGCTTTAGTTTCCATACATCTATTATGTTGGAAGCAGTGGAAAAAGTGATTTCTGTGCGCAATGGCAGCAGCACATTCTGGAGAGAACCATGGCTGGCTGTTAGGTTTTTGCTGAAACTTTTTCGAGGGTATGAAACGGTCAATACCTACGATTAACCATTCCGTCAGGTCTAATACTATAGAGGACACATCCTTTTTAAACATGGAAAGCAGAGGTAGATCAGATATAAATGTACGGAAGCTATCCCAGTCAGCCTTAGTGTATCGATATACTGTACGATGGAGAGGTACGTCTGGGGACATATTACATTTCATTTTTATCTTAATTGATACAACAGAGTGGTCGGAAGAGCCAAGAGGCGACAGAACAGAAACTGAACATAGTTCAGGGCAAGTTGTGAGAAAAAGGTCTAGTAGGCTCGCATACTGGCCGTCATTGTCGGGCACACGGATGGGTTCCTGAACAATCTGAGTGAGGTCATAGGCAATGGAGAAATCATGACAGAACCTCCCCTCATCATCGGTCTTGTTTGAGTGGGTCAACCATTCGACGTTGTGAACATTGAAGTCTCCACATACGTGAATGTTAGCTGAAGGATAAGCAGATAGGACTTGGTCAATTTTCTCAGATATGCTTTGAAAGATAGTAACTCCGCTGTTGTGGGGGGCGATAGAGAGTAAATATAAATGCAGTAGTGTGAGCTAAAGCAACCCGGAAGCACATATAGGGTAAGTTAGGATCTTCCCTGGAGATGTCCCTACCACATGGAAAGCTATCTTTAATATAGGCACATATTCCATGCCCATGGCGATCTTGGGGGTCAGATTTAGAAGTTAAGTTAGAGTATCCTTTAATTGTGAACTCTTCTAGGGAAATAGCCTGTCCAATGCCAGTTTCACTTAAAAATAAAAGGTCTGGTTTAGTCTCCTGTAATTGGGTTTCAACCTCTGGAAGGTTAGAACGTAGACCCCTGATGTTGGAGAAGGAGACATGGTAGTAGGGGTCTACGTTGGAAGTTGGAGAATCGGGTTTAATCGTGTATTTTTTCTTGAAACTTGTCATGATGAAATTTTGGAATTTGTGGACTAGGTTGTCCGATTTACTTAGAGCAGGACAGAGAGGGGAAACTAAGAGAGAAAAATAAATGAAGAATTTTTTTATTTTTTTTTTTATTTGTAGCTAATGATAAGGTAAAGCCTTAACAATTACCCACTAGTATGGCATCGAGAGGCCCCACCAGAAGCTACTGCATGGTCCAGAATCCTTTCACCAAATGGCAATACAGCAGCCCCAGTACTTTGCACCTGCTGATAGGACAGCCTCCTTAGTGGTTAATCCAAGGTTCGGGTCCCTGACTATCAGGCGGATAACGTCAGCCCAGACAAAACTTTTACCTCCAGCACCCTTACTAGTGACATGGCTACAAGGATAGACATAGAAACAGAAAATTTCCGCCATCTCTGCCAACTGTTCGCGCAAAATACTGCCAACCTAGAAAACAGCTATTTCTTCTCCCTTTGTCAGAAAAATCACTCATTAAAAAATGAGGACTGAGGGACAAATAAGAAGAAGCGAGAGTAACAGGAGCTGTCGATAACGCATCCACAATGCGTTTTCTACTCTCCATAACATTTAGATTGTATGGAGATGTATCACCTCATGTGACCAAAATTTTATACATTATGAAAGACATTTTCTAATGTTACATCTTCCATCCGTTGGACACAACCCAACACAAATGAGAGAGAGAGAGAGAGATGGAAAGCAGATACTGGAAAGCTGCAATTTTTCAAAGATCACAGTGCAAATGATTTTCTTTTCAGGTGATACCCAATATGTTTCTAAGAAATTTTTATTCTTATTTACAATAATACTATTAAACAATTCTAATACTTCAGTGAACTACTATTGATTGATATTAGCATTTACTGGAATATTTAGTGAATTATCTCCCTTAGCATTACAAAGGCATTAATTACATTATTATAATATAGATGTTATTATCATTTGTCTATTTAGGTATATTATTAAAAGGTCGAGAATAGTACTCATAAAAGAAAAGGATAAATTATTCTGTTCTTACAAAAAAAAAAAAAAAAAATTTTTAAATAAGTTGTACAAACCTTTCTTCTTCTGCCAACTTCTCCGCCAATTTCTTTGCTTCTGCCAGTTCAGCTTGTCGCTTCTTTGCTTCGGCTTGACGTTTTTTTGCTTCCACGTCAGCCTGATGCATCTGAGCTTCCAAGAATTCTAACTGTTGCTTTTTGATGTCAGCATGGTTTACCGTTATTGGTTTGGTGTCAATTGTTGAGTTTTGGGCATTCAAATTATAAGAATTTATGCTTGGACTGGAAGATGAAGGATTCAGGTAATTCTGTGAGGTACTAGCATCCTGAAAAACAAAAACAAATAAATAAATAAATGACGAATTGATCCGAGTTTTTTTAATTTTTTTTTTTTTATGTATCAACACATTTCTTTAAACGGCTTAGTATATCTTTTAATGAGTTGCACTTCATTTAAAATATTTTCATCACTAAATATGGAAAGAAACATCTTAAGATCTTGTTAATTAATCGGCAGAATAAACTGAAATGTAATTTGAAATATTGGTTCATCAAGATCAGCTTAAACGTTTAGAATTGATATTTTATGCTAAAAAAACAGCATAAATGAAGAGCAGAGAAACAAAGAAAAGTCCATTTTACCTTAATAGAAATTTCCACACTTCAAAAAGAATTTTGCCTGATGCACAAATTTTGTCAAAACTAAAATCGTTTCTCTAGTTTTCTTATTATGCATATACACTTTCTACACTGCAATTTGGTTTTCAGTGAAGAAATGTGCAGGCAATGGAGTGACATCAATTATATTCATCTATTTCATATAGAAAAAATGTGTTTGTTTCTTCTAATTTTCCCATCCGACACCAACCTAAAACACCAATTATAAATCATCTAACCATAGGGGTTATTCATAATTAAGACTAACATTCTCCATCACAATATTCATTGAGTTTCAATCTAAAAGTTGATCCCTGGCTTTATAATAAACAAAGAGAGAGAGGGGTTTTTTTTGTTTTTTTTTGTTTTAATTTAAAAAGATACTTGAATTTTCTTTCTTTTATCTCTTTCTCAAGGAGACATGTTATTTTAGATCTTGGATATTTATTTTGTATGCATAGAAATTAAGGTTTTAAAATTTTACTTTATGTCATTATTCCAGCCAGACAATAATGGGAAGCACAATATCATAATTCTTAGTTTTATTTTAATTAATCAGGTTTTTCTTGATTTGAACATCAATAAGGTACTAGTGTGCTTATGTCATGAAAAGAAAAATGTTTTTTATTGTTTCATTTGGAAAAAATTGTTGTTTACAAATAATACTAATACTTAAGTTAACTGCTACTGATTGGTACTTAGCATTTACATAAATACTGAATCATTTCCATTGGCATAACAAAGAAGTTGCTATTTTACTAGATTATTATATTAGTAACTTGCCTGGGTGTTTGGAGGTGTGTGTTGAGCATAGAAAAAAAAAAATGGTAGTAGGCAGGCAGTCTTGAACCCGTACTGTGAAGGAGGAAAAGAATGTGAAAAAAAAAAAAAAAAAAGTGATGCCTTTGCCATTATAAATTTATAAATTAAATCCCTTATCATAATGATCATACTTGTTTGGTGGTCTGTGACCGGTTTCATCCATCATAGCTTCTTGAATCCGGGCAAAACGATTATGGCGGAGAAGTACTGCCGACAAATTGATGAAATACACCAGAAGCTCCAACATACGTGCCTGAGAAAGGGTCAATTCTCCTTCATGACAACGCTCGCCCGCATGTTGCTCAACTGACCCTGCAGAAGCTGAATAAATTGGGCTACGAGAGCCTCATTTGCCATATTCACCAGACCTCTCGCCCACCGATTATCACTTTTTCAAGCATCTCGACAACTTCCTGCGCAAAAAATGCTTCAAAAGTCGAGATGATGACGAATTGGCCTTCAATGAACTCCGGATTTCTATGCTAATATGATAAATAAACTTGTTTCTCATTGGCAAAAATGTGTACATTCTAATGGTTCTTAATTCGATTAATAAAGTTTATTATGAAAGGAGTTATGATCTTTTGAAGTTGAACGTCAAAAACATTATTTGTACACCAACCTAATATGTTATGCATTTTCATTGACCAATTTAAGATAAATTCCTTAAAACACATTTTTCAATAATGACTTATTTTAGCTATTTACAAAATATAAAAACGTCCTATTTTATGTAACAAAAAAAATTTTAATGCCATATATCTCTTCATTGGATTATTTTTCCAAAAATGTCTTTTTTTTTTTTTTTTTTTTTTTTTTTTACTAGAAATTAAGAGGAAAAACAAAATTAAGGGGAAGGTTGGAGGGGGGGGGGCATGAGCAAAACAAAAAGATTCATGGGCAACATCAGAGACACAGTAATTCATAATTGTACTTTCATTTTGTTTTAAAAACGAGTGAATTTCTCTTCATTCTTAACAAATCGTTTTGCACAAGAAAAAAATAATTCTTATCAAATAGGTCAATATGTTTATGAGAACGGAACAAATTTTCTTCATGCAATATGCGACTGTAATGCTCTATTTTGATCTAATCAGCCGCCAACCAAGAATACTTAGCTAGTTATTGTCAACCTTGCATAACGTTGCAGTTACAAAGGAAATAAAAATCCGGATTGTCTTTTTATTCTTTTAAACAAAAGCATTCATTACCTTTACTTTTGGCACCTTTTAAAAACGTTTCTCGCGGCCACATGTTCATTTTACTTGGCCGTGTTTCTCCTGCAGCTGGCCCATTCTTGTCCTCAACGTTCATTTTCTTCAACACGCACCGTCTTCTACCCCGAACACGATAGTGCATTTTCCTTTTTCTTTTCACGCACACTTCCTAATTTGCACATGCGAGTTTTTCGGCTATTACTGTTGCTACTAATCTCTTTGCAAGGCAGCCATCCTTCCTTCGCTGCTGCAGCTACTTTCCCACGCACACATATGCACCATGTTACAACTGGCCATCGGGTAGAATATTATTTGCCTTATCAGCCCTTTTGGAAATAGTTACTCAAAATTTCCTTAGACGAGTTTCATGCACAGCAAAGCAAAATTTTTTTATTTGCTGACAGGTGGGACCTTTAAGGTGGTTAGCAAGTGTTGATAAGAGTTCCTGATCAAAATGTGACCAAGGAGTTTGACAACTGGATTCTTGGTCTGCTTAAACTTTCACTTGGTAATCAGCAAAAGAAAAAATACAATATTTAAATATGTATACCAAACTCACAACTTAGTAAATATGGGGTTTTATCCAAAAATAAAAAATATTAAGTTTAATTTCTAATATCCAAAAGAAAATTATCAGAATAAACTGCATAGTTGACATGGCGGGTTCAAATTTCGTCAGGGTTGTAGAATTATGTTCACTAATACTCTTGGAGGACATCATTCACCACCCCCTCCCCCTAGCTATTCATAAAATAGTAAGATAGATTGTACTCAAGTCTTGATAGGACAACTAATCCAAAGAGGAAGGAAAACGTAAAAATTCATCCTCCACTTATCCCACCATTGTTTTCAGTTGTCTTGGAATTCTTTGTCACTGAACAATTATGTTGGATCAAGGATTGTGTAACTCTTGCTCCACTGTGAAATCGCCATCATGCAGGTATTCTTTTAGGGCTAGAGACAGAAGAAAACTAATATAATAAAAGCTAAAATTCAATAACGAAATTAATTTATTTTAATAACTAAAGAGAAATATGAAATTATCCTCATAGAAGTTTATTATTATTAGACGCCAAAAATAAAAGAAATATGGTAGCCATTAGCTTGTAATATAAGCAAACGGGATAAAAGGTGTGAAAAAAATCACGAAAAGCCTTAAAATGCAATCACGTTTGGATTTATCGATATCTACCAAGAAAGGTTTTATTTTTCTTCAGAAAAACATGAAATAAAGTAGGAAGTTAATAGTCTTGCAAAACTAATTACAGAAAGACTTTTCTATATTCACTTGTAGGAAGTACCAATTTTCTGTTTCAAATTATCCTTTGCACTTTTTACAAAATTTAATTTCCAAGTTTTATTACGTATCAAAGAATAGCAGATATCTTTAAAATATTGTGAAAAATTAGTAAATATATTAATAGTTAATGCTATCTAAAAATTTGAAAGAAAATGGTTTTCTTTAAATGTAACCTTTTTTATAATGATGAACATGATGTACTTAGAAACCGCTGTGTGTGTTTATTTATTTTCCTCAAAAGCGTTGACTTCTATTTGTTTCATCATTGGATCTTTGTATATACTCAATCTCATTTCTTTCCTTCTACATCGTTTTAGCAACGGTCCAAAAATTTATTAGAAACGCCTTTTCTTTTTTTTTTTTTTTTTTTTTTTTTAAGTAAAATAGAAACTTGTGTTTTATGTTATTTTTCCCTATATCTTCAAAAGGAAGAAATAAAATATTTACAACAAATACATTTTAATAAAATAAGTATATTTGTCTTTAAGTTTTGAAAGAAAAGCAACAACAAAACTTTTAAATTATATAAAAAGCCAAATTCCGTTTCCAATACAGGATATGTCAGCGATTCAGTGACAGCGAGGGAGAATAGGTCATGTTTTTTGTTACACTTGTTATGGTTAAAAAAAAAAAAAAAAAAAAAAAAAAAAACTAACATATCCATTCCAAATGGGTCACCAAATATCAAATTTGCACAAGGTACAGGCATCCCTCCCTTTTTTACTGGTAGTCGTTTTAAAAACAAAACTGAAACTATTAGCCAATCAGTTTTCTTTCTATTATCGAACCAGTTGCATGAGAGACGGATGAAGAAGTTAAATATTTTTAACACTTATTTTGTTGTTCATGCTCCCGGCAAAAGCGAATTAGTTTACTAATAAAGTTGGGGGGGGGAACTATAACTCTCCACTTTGTTACAAAGTTGAGTGCGAGATCTCATTTCGATTTGTGAAGTTTTCTCGCAAAGAAAACACAAAAAAATGAGTAGCAAACACATTATGGAATTAGAAGGGACAGCCCCAACCATGACAAATAATAGCAGCAACAGAAAATACTCAACTCTAATTGGTTAATTTCCAACAGTTTGATTGGCTGCCAAAATCAAATTTTGATCAATCAGAAATGACTTGCTGTGGGAGCCGGGCACCTGCTATGTTTAAGTTTAAATACAGAGGAGCCACTGATCGCGGGAGGCTCGAATTCCTGTCAGTTGAGAACCCAACTTCAACCCTGACCAGTTTGGTCACGGGTCTCTACTAAAACAGAGATATGAGAAGTACTACAAGTTCACCGGTCACTACCGGTTAGTACTGACTTCCACACCAGACCACTGGTCAAATCTCCAGACTAAGGATAAACAAATCCATCGAAGGCGCTACTTCTAGATGCTTGCCCGAGAGATGAGACGGCTGCAGACAAAGTCGATATCGTTAACTGGCAGACGACAAATCTGTACCATGTTAGGATCTACGATGCCCGTAAAGCACAGCTGAATAAACGCCCCAGTTAAACATAAGAGGAACAATATTTCAAAAAACAAGTAGGCGACAAATCTGCTAAGTTGCTTCCCTTAACGTTTCCCATTGGAAAACAAATTCTTATTTTCCGAGATTGTTATCAAAACCACCCAGCGCAAGAAATACATAGACATATTTCATCAACAGTAGACAACAAATCTGCTGTGTTGCTCATCTTGGATTTTCTTAAAAATAAAAAAATTATCTTTCGATATTGTTATCAAAATTCTACAAGGAATAACAATTATTGACATGCTATGGTGCTAATGCAGAGAGTGATCCGCGCTATTTTTTTAATCTTATTTCTACGTTTAATTAAAGTTATGTTTTATTTTATTCAATTGTAAGATTAAAAGTACAGAATAGGTACAAAACCTCCCCTCCCATGTTAAGAATGGCTTTTAAAATAATATTATTTCAGCACGGATCACTCTCTGTATGAGTACCCATGTTATATCAACAAAGGAAGACGCGCTGAAGAACATTTTATTTAAGTTTGTTTTTTTTAAATAAACGGAGTAATCAATCGCTTAAAATTAAACTTATATTCTTTGTCTGGTTCTTCCCCCATCACCATACACTTATAATATATCTTCGGATATAAAAGTATATTTTTACAATAAGTAAATTGTATTCTTCGATTTTAAATCCAACCCACCACACAAATGTCGGTTTTACTAAATATGTACGATCAAAATTATTCCCTATCATTGAACGACTGACTGTGCTCCTGTTAACAACGTGTAAAGTTGCTTGAATCAGCAGGAGCAGAATGGGAAGGCGACTAAAATTGTACAACTATTTGCCCCTGTTGCAACGAGCTACTGGGTTCGTCAGCAAAAAAAAAAAAAAAAAAAAAAAAAAAAATTATTACAACGAATTTACTCAAATTTCGAGCGAGGTTATTTTTGGCGATTATCTTTTTAACTTCATACTGAAAGATATTTGCAAAAAATAAAGTACTTTTTTCTTAATATTCTCTCTTAAGCCAGAAAGTAAAAAAAAAAAAAAAAAAAAAAGATAAATAGAAATACATTAAATACAACTATTTATGTTGTGAGATATTTCAAATTTTGTTATTTGTTTCAAAGTTTTAGAATATAGTTTGTGTTAAAAAAAAATTGAAAAAAGTCACTTGTGCTTATTTAAGATTTAGTTTGAACCTTTTTACTCCAGTTTAATTTAAAAAAAAAATTCTTTTAACTTAAATGTCTTTAAAGAAAACTTAAAATAATCTCCTTTGCTATTTTTTTTTCTTTGTTATTATGCGCGCTGTCTGTGCTAGGTGTGCTTCTTGCAAAGAGTTTATTCCGAAAGCCGTTTTTAAATGGGGCGATAATTCCGAAATTTTTTCCAACCTCCCCATATTGAGAACGGTTTCCGGAATAAACATTTTTTTTTTTTTTTTTTTTTTTTGCAGGTTAGTGACTTTTTTATTTTTATTTTTTTTGAGAAATGAATCAGAGTGGTGTTATCATAAAAAAGAACTTTATACAATATTAAAAATAAAAATAAAAAATAGTTCTTTACTTGCCTCACACGAGGTTTGAAATGCGAGGAAAACTAGCTCCCTCAAAAGAGGCACACGGGATTGGAAACATTGCTTCAGTCTTCAGGGATTTATTCTACTTTTTAAAAAGACTTTCTGGTGTTACGTTGCTATTGATACAAAATTCAAATTAAAAAAAAAATAAGTCACTTGAAAATTTAAGTTAAAAAAAGAAAAAAAAAACTCGGCTGAAAGTTGTGACTGGCTAAATTCAATTGGTTTTTATTTCAATAAGAAATAAACTTATTTGTTTCACAAAGATTAACATTTTTAAAAAGCGGCACACTGGGTTGAAAAAAAGTCTATCTTTAAGAATTTGCTAAAATAATCGCGACTGTGATTAGGACGTTTTATTGTTTATTTTAAAAGCTGTTTATGTAGCCAATAATCGACAATATCGATGTAGAATTTATAAAACAAGTAACTGGTATGCCGAATCCTGTTTTTGTTTGTTTTTTGTATTTATTTTTTTTCTTTCGTTAAAAATAATAGAAATGCATATTTCGAAGACTGTCATTGATTGATTATTTTATTTAAAAAGTAACAATGGATAATTGTGTAAAGTAATATAAATCATGGCACGCATGAGTTTAATCTGCACTCGAGTTTGAATTATATAGTAGCGACGATAGTACTTGCCTGTGTATCCTAGCAACAGAAAACCAGCCAATGAAATGATAACAAGCTGTTGGGTGGGTGAAATGGGTATGTTTATCAATGGAATCAAATGACCTACAAAGTCAACATTGATGTTTTCTTTTTTACCTTTAAAATCCTGTGACCATTTATCGTGTCTGTTTTTCGCCTGTACGTGACTTGCAAATTAGTATTTTTTTTTCTAATTACTATTAATCGATTTAAGTTAACTTAAATCTGGGAAAAACAAATTACTTCGTGGCCCTTGAAAGGAATTTGGAAACATTTAAACTGGAAAATAGAACGGCATTTGCTTTAAAAATTCTTAGATCGGATAGAAAATTTGAAAACTAATTTTCTTACGGTAATATTGACTTTATAAAATTATTGAATATAAAATTGGAAATATAGTTAAATTAAAGCTAATAAATTGATGAACAAATTATACCATAATAATTACATTTAACTTTCAAAATTCTACTTAAAAAAAAAAAAAAAAAAAAAAGACGTAGAAAAAATTAAATTAAAATTACACCCGGGCGACGGTGTATGTGTACAGCTACTTATGTGCTTGCCCACGAAAGCGCCTTCATTTATGAGGAATGTTGAGAACAGGCTGATAAAAATTTTAAAAACTATTTGTTACTGGCCACCAGCTTTTTTCAAGACAGCAAGCATTTTGCAGTATAGACAAAACACACACACACACACACATATATATATCATAATAAATGTTACCAAAGGGAAAATAAGTTATTCTTACCTACCTGTATAAGTTGTGTGCGTGCTTATGCAGAGAAGTTACCGCGCTCTTTTTTATTATTGGATTTTGTAGTTAAATTCAAGTTTTATAATATCTTTCTTTATTAAATTGTTAGGTGAAAGAACAGAAGTTACAAAACACCCTCCCGTGTTAAAATTAGTTTCTAAATAATAACGTTATTTCAATGCGGTAAATTATCTGCATACGGGGGTGTTTTAATTTGTTTTAAAGCGTTGATATTACAACCAAGCGTAGTTTACCACACTAAAAAATCGAATTCTAATTTTTGTGGGCCAATATATTTAAACAGACTAAAAAACAATCCGGAAAGAAGGAATTAAAAAATAAAAATGTTTAAGATTTTAGTGTGCGACATCACCTTTCCATATAAATCTATAACAGGCATGAGAAGAAAAGGAATACATACATAACTAAGGAAATCACTTAAACATTAGAGGGAGATCTCCAGTCAGTAGTGGAATCGGGTGGTAATATTCAAATGCTGCCAAGACTAAGTTTCTTTCCTTTAATAATTACATAAAACCTTCTCAATAACTACACTACCTGAAAGTTCTCCATTTAAACTCGTTCACAGGGAACATGAATTGGAACAAATACATTGAGGGCACTGCCAAGGCTGCTGCAAAGAAGTACCCCTCTACCGTGCTAGAGGGTTACTTACGCCTGAAAGTATCTTGTACGTCGACAAGGCGACCATCTGCCCATGTATGGAGTACTGTTTTCACATCTGGACTGGAGCGTTTACCAACCACTAATCTCCCGCCCTTAGATCGGGTTCCAAAAAAAAAAAAAAGAAAGAAAGAAAAGAAAGAAAGAAAAGAAAGAAAGAAAAAGAATAGCCAACTTGATAGGTCCCGTTCTGTCAACCAAATTAACTCTTGTCTAATTGACGAAATGTTGCATCCTTGTGCCTGTTTTACGAGTATTTTAATGGAAGATGCTGTGACGAACTCCAAGCCCGCTCGACGTAAACCCCACCTCTACAGTGACACAGTGGAGATCCCTAGATGCTGAAAAGTCTTTTATTCAGTTTTTTTTCCTCCAATTCCCCCTCGGATTCTTGCTTTCCTGACTGTACTGGTATGCAGAAGTGTAATGTGAACAGGTATCTTGCTGCTCAACTCCCTACATAATGTCCCTGCAAATTATATTCCAAATAGTAGCTTAGCTTCTCTTCTACATCCAAAGGCACTGTGCTTCGTTTGGGGGTAAAATAGCAAATAAAAAAAAAATGAACGTAAAATGAGCACCACACCACTACACCAGTGCACCACTGCACCACTTTATGGCCAGTTAACGGTAAACTAAACATGTTCCAAATAGTAGAAGCTCCCTCTTGTTTGAAAAAAAAGTTTTTGGGGGAAGGGAAGTATGTTTATCGGCAGTGGACTTTAATTGAACTAAGTGCACTATAATAGCAAATAAAGACTTGCCTTTAAAAAGTTGATTTTAAAAGGTATTCGGGTCTGTTTTGAACGAATGTCACATTTCAAATTGTCACCGACAAGTAATTTTTATATTAAGATCTTCATTATCCAATGTGTTCATATTGTTTTCACTAGTTGCTATGTTCGTTCCTGCAAACGCGCATTCAATTTTTGTGTACGATCAACTTTTTAAAGGCAAGTTTTCAGTTGGTACTCTAGCACATTTTGACCAATCAAAGTACAAAATTTGTCACCATGTGAAGAATGGATTTCTAAATAATATATTTAGTTTGAAACAAGTGGTGCCGAGTCTTAAATTAAAACAAGAAAAAAGGGCAGACATAAAAGGGACATCTCGATAATCGCTCAAAATCGAAAAATAAACAAAATACTGTCAGAAACCTACTCAATAACTGCCACCGTGATATTTATTGGGTAGGATTCTACCGGTATTTCCTAGAATCCTCGATTTTTGAGCGATTATCAAGATTCAACAGATGACCGCCTCAAGCCTCATGTCGGCCATTTATTTGAGGGGAAAGGAGGGGTCTAACTTCAGACGGCACTATTTGCGTTTCAAACAAACACTTAACATTCACAAAAAAATGTATCCAGGTATGTAAAAAAATAACTTATCTTGCCTTTGGTAACATTTATTAGGGTTTGTATTACAATCCATAGACGTACGAAAAAGTGGCCAAAAAAAAAAAAAAAAAAAAAAAATTATATATATATATATATATATATATAACAAATGTTATCAAAGACAGATAAGTTACTCTTCTTCCACATATATGGAAAAGTTTTTAGTGGTTTTACTCACTTTAAAACATTTAATCGGTTCGAAAAATCATACAGTGTTTATCGGTATATGTGAGAAAAGACAAATGGCAACAGCTGACTTAATTACATTTAGTTTGGAAAAATTAATTAAAATTAAAAAAATTATACAAAATACTGTTAGAAACCCAGCCAATATATGTCACGTTACTTTTTTGTACGTCTGTTGATTGCAATACACACCTATTTGTTGAACATTTGCTTTTAAGTTAACTCTTTTTCGTTATGTTGTTTACTGTAAAATGCTGAAAAGCGGAGGTGAGTGGAGATATTAATTCAAGGCGAGAGGGGGGGGTTAGCAGGAAAAGAAAAGGAAGGTTTCTACAAACAGATTTGAATTGCACGGATAAGAACTTAAAAGAAAATAATTTGAAATAGTCATGTTTACCATTCTTAAAACGTCTTAGTTTACCCTTAATTTTAGTTTTTGGTAAAGAGTAGCTTATACAAGCTAGTATCGTTTTAGAAAGTGGGACCAATCGGACTTGGATTAGTTAAGTTATGGGGGTACGTTGCTGAAAGACGCTAATCTTTAATCATAATTACTATATTTATAAAATTAAATTAAAAAACAAACAAGAAATCGGCAAAAATCATGAAAAATAAAAATTCGTGTATAGTCAAGAAATCAGAGAATACGTGAAAAGAAAACAAGCCAAACGAATGGAGAAGGGAAAAGACAAAATTGTGAAAATAAAACAAAAAAATAGCTGCCTTATTTGGGAGTTAATATATTCAAGATAAGTCAACAAGTAATAAAATTAAAGTGTAAAATTATCAAGATCACATCGTCGCTAGTAACAAACAGAGAAACGCGAAGTTGTCTTATATTAAAATTAAGATGACAATGAATGGACGATGGACGACTTACTTGCTGTTGTTTTCGTGTTCTTCGAATGATTTTACGCAATCCTTCCCTATTAGGCAATTGCTTCACACCAATTTGCGACAATTTTTTAAGGCATTTATTAATAATAATGCCTGGAGAGTCACGGGTTTTCGTTGCCATTTCTCTGACATCGGCCTTGGCCTTTTCCAATTGAAAATCAATCTCAGACGGGGGATGGGTGTGTCTATTAACCAGTTTGATCACTTTGCCTTCGATGGAATGCACCCGAGCCCTACACTCGACAGTTTTATGACATCGCCAAAATTTTACATTCTCTTGTAATCTACTGACTTTGTCAAATCTGTAGACGTAGCCTTCATGGCAAATCTTCTCTCTACCTCGCTTACTTAGTATTATTTTCTCCATTTTGTTTACGAGTTAATAACCGTTACGTTTTGTTTTGTGTTTTTTTGTTTTGTTTTGTTTTAAATGAATGGGAAGGATTTCTTTTAATAATCAAAAAAAGGAAAAAAAAAAAAAAAAAGTATATTTTTAAAGGGCTATTAAATCCAATGATTAATTGGTTAAAATTAACCATTTCACATAGATTTATAAATCGATGAGATGTTTCAGACGATTGCGTCGTCCAAATGACAAAATGTCTGGCGGCGGCGCTGATTCGTCTGCCGATGAGTGTAGGCTCGCTCGCGCTGAATGGGCGTCGCTTAAAAGACGAATCATGAATTACGACTTAACCACGAAATTTTTGACGGACGTGTGGTGGTTACCAAAAATTTCGTCCGTTTTTTTTTTGTTTTTTTTTGGGGGGGGGGTCATCTTTTGAGCCTACTAAAAGATCGTTTTATATTTTATTCGGTGCTTTGCTTTTTTCAAGAAAAATCTTTAAAAATCTTTATACTTGTCACTGCACAAAGATGTAATTCCAAAAATCACGCAAATCTATCAAGTATATTTTTTTATTTAAAAAAAAAAAAAAAAATCAAATTTTATGACATTTTATTGAAGGATTAGTGATTGCGCCATCTTAATCACAAATAGTCGGGAATGTAGGATCAACAAGGGTAGAGAATCTTTTAAGATGAATAGTTTCTTTAAACAGTGAAAATATTGGGTTGGCCAAAAAGTCCGTTCGTTTTTATTTTATGTATTTTAAATGGATATTAATACAATTTTTCATGCTCGATTTCGAAATTGAGAATATCTGCGATTTGTCTGGTTGTCAAACGGCAATCTTATTCAACTAAGGCTTTCACTTTATTTGGTCACTGTCAATCACATTTGGCCGGCCAGAGCGAGGAGCTTCTCTTACTGAAAATTTCCTTTTCGGAATTGAGTAAACCATTTCTGGCGCACTCATTCTCTCCTCCGGCCCTTGAAAAATGGTGACCTCCATGTAAAAAAAAAAAAAAAGTTAACGTTACAATAATTTTTTAATGAGCCTCAGAAATATTTAAGTAAATGACCTTTTGTCTGTTTTCCATTAAAGCAAGGCTTCTGAATGGAGGATAAGATATGTTTAGTAGTCACGGAGATAAATTTGGAAATGTATGTTTATATATAGTATGGATATATATTATATATAAAAACAAGTGAAGCATGCATGGTCCCTCGAGAGTGCACAGTGGACGAGACATAAAAATAATGACAAAGTTCAGCATTTGCGCGCGCGCACACACACACACACACACATTTAGTCCCCAAAGCCCCCAGTGGACGTGAAATCCTAGTGAAAATGAACAAACGGTGCAGTTTTAGGCCTTAACATATCTAAATTTGAGTTCTGCACTATGAAAAAATGACTAAATCCATTTTCCCCCGCCCCCAATTTAGCCCCCAAAATCTCCAAGGAATTAACATATTTAAATTTGCACCATGCAAAACTGCTAAATAGACATACAGAGAAAAATTTGGACAAATATGGTAAAATAGTCCTCAAAATGGAGTGGTTTTATTAGCCAAAAAAGAACCTCTGGGGCCCACCCAAGAGTTATCGCAAAAACAAGCAAAATTATATAGAAATCAGTTAATTGCAACTTTTCAGAAAGTTTTATAAAAATCCAAGGCATCAATTTTTTTTTTTTAATAAGCACAAGTGTGAATTTTAGCCATTTTAACGTGAAAGGCACCCCGGGGGCAACCGGGGTTTCCCCGGAAAATCCGTTCTGTTACTTTTATATTCATATCATGCTTAATGTTTGTGCAAAATTTTTTTAAATTCCAAGGCGTAGTTATTGAGAAAAGTGTAGACGGACAAGGGCGAATTTACAGGTCCAGACCAGGTCCACCCTCCTTTTGTAGGGGGGACTAAAAGAAAGAAAAACAGATTATAGAAACTCTTTACACCATGGCATTTCGAAGCCTTATGCTTCTCATCTGAAGAGGAGTGTGTATATATATATATACACACACACACTAACTTGAGTGATTGTCTTGTGACTTGTTTCTGAAACATACTTTTTCGAGAATTCATTTCGGAGTTTTATGTTGCACTATGAAAATGGCGGCGGACCTGAACGAGAATCACTCCACCCTTATAATTGTAACCGGTATTCTGCAGTTGGTGTTTTTTACGACCTAATTCAGCGTAGTATACACACCCCACTCACCCATGGTAAGAACGGCTTTCAGAATAAACACCCCCAACCTCGGAAACTATTCTACCTACTAAAACATACTATAAAAATTGGGGGGGGGGGTTCTCGTTCAGGTCCGCCAAAATGGCTATAACTTACTGGTTTTAAGGTTATTTTTATTCTTATTTTTTTTTTTAATTTAAAAAGTCATGACGCAATGCCAAAATCCATTATTTGTGTGACTGGAATAGGATTCATCCGAAATTGATAACGTTTAGAAACAATTTCTTTATAAACTAATGATCCGTTAACGAAATCGACTTTTTTTTTTTTTTTTTAACTCACCGAAAATGTGATCTGTAAAAAGAAATATTTCATCTAATTAAAGTTGTAATTCGTTATGAAACCTTAAAATATTTACTTTTTACCTACACAAGCTTATTGCAAACAATAATTTCTGGAATACATTCGAACAAAATTAGTGTAAGAAGACCGTTAACAAGCTTCTTACACTATTCCGAAATTCGTCGACTACAAAGAAATACATTCACTGACAATAACTTGCCATTTTGGTAAATGACAAAGTGTAATATCTGTTCAGATACTACACTTAATCTTATTTGTCCTCAATCACTGGAGAAATATTTCTATATTAAGACAGTTTTTATTTTTATCCAAATCTACAGTGTCCACTTCTTAGGGAGCTGGATTTTCCCTATATTAAGAAACTGACATTGTGTCTAACCCTGTCTCGTGGGGAGGCAATTAAATTTATTTATTTAATTGCATCTCTCACGTATGCAATAATATCGTTTACAATTAAAAGTTAAGATGAAAGTGCACTGGGGGGACCACCCGAAGATTTACCTTTAAAAAGTTGATTACGAGGAGGTTGAAAATGAGAAAATGCCTTTCGTAATAAACACCCCCAACCTCCCCATGTTAAGAACGGCTTTCGGAATAAACACCCTTTGCAGATTGAACAACCAGTGCGGCAACCGTGAATTGATCGTCTTCGAGTGGTCCCCCACTCCCCCAGTGCACTTTCAAAGTTAATTCTATATTTTAATTATTATTGCATTTAATTTCAGACCAATTTTATCATTGAAAATTATGAGTTACAATGTAAAAAAAAAAATTTCTTTCGTTTTTAAAATTGGATTTTTTAAAAGCTTGAGGTGGGTGAAATTGCTTTAAATTATTTATTTGCAGTCTGCGCTGAAAATAACGTTAACCCATTCGTAACATGGGATGGGAGAACGTTTTGTAACTGATGTACTTTCACAATTTAATAAAAAGTTACCGTAAAAATTTAATTTGAAAATCCTATCTTCAAAAAAAAAAAAAAAAAAAAAAAAAAAAAAAAAAAAAAAAAAACCAGCACGGTCCGTAAACTTCATAAGCGCCAATTATTTTCAACCTCCATATCCGCTTCTCTCTAAAAACAATCTAAAACTTCTGATGCGTACATTGCTTTAAGAAACTAACCAAAACAATAAATAGCTTTACGACGGCCGTGACTAAACTCATGTTCATAATGAGATTCGTTAATTTCACATTTAACTTTTAAAGAAAAGCAATCTCTAAAAAATATGACCAACCAATCTTTCACATTTTAAAACTTCTCAATAATATTTTTTAAGTAGATTGGTAAGTAATTGATTACCATGCACCCTCACCCCAGACATACCTTCAACAACTTGTTACGTTGGTGATTGGATTGCGGTGGCCATGTGACAGCTGCGGCTGCGTGTGGCGAGGCCAAAGGCACAGCTGGTCCAGAGATGTGTTGAGTAGAACTGGTGAGCCTGCTGACAGCTTTAGCGTCCAGCCCTCCATCGTCCATTAAATAAAGCAATGTAGATCGAAGACAATGGTTCGTATAGATCTTATTCAAACCAGCATCTGTTGAAATACATTTCATGATGTCGGCCATTTTCTTTTCCCCCATCGGTTGCCTTGTATACCAGACAGTGTGGTAGGTTGGATCAACATCGACTTTATGGTGACAGAAAAATCTTGGATAATGTGGATCAAGTTTGGAAACGTACTTGAGGAAAGTTTTTACTGGACAATGGGCATCTCCTGGTCGTTCTCTCATCACTAGTTGGTTGTTGCCTCTTAAGGAATCACTTGCACTTACTGGCGAATCTTGGTCGATGAAATAGACAAATCGAATATTATTACTGTCAACATCCATTCCAAAATTGTCCTTTGTCAAATGAGGAATATTTTGTCGGCACTGACGACCAAAGTACATATAGGTATCCATGAAAATTCTTTTCTGCAAACGATCAGGATCCGAGAGATTTTTATTACACCAGGCATAAGCTTTCTTTACCTCTTCTAAAGACAGGATGTCGTGGTGTTGAATTTCGGCCATACCTTCTTGTTTGAGACGCTCGCCTAAAGCTACCCAGGCATCATGCAAGGGTTTCTTCAGAAAACTGTCGTTGAGGAAGTCGATGCCGAATTTCAGAGTGAAACGGTTTAAAGCATACCTGACACTGCGTAAGGCGTTAAATTTGTATTTGCTGCCATCCGCTTTCCGGAGATCGCCAAAGAAGGTGGTCAAATAGGCCAGTAGACGTTCTTTAGCGTCCATGTGTCCACTAGTCACGTGATAACACAAGTTCTCCAAAGACAATGATTCTCCACGCTTAGCCAAATAATGGCGAAATTTGAGGACAGCATATTTCTCTGCTTGTTGGCTAGACTTTGAATCCTTAGTTAACATACCGTCTACTTCAGTGTCATTGTTCAACGAGTCGTTTCTTAAATACAAACCACTTCCACCTCTGTTGCCTGCTTCTTCCTCCACTGACTCCGTCGCCATTTTTTTTAAGCACAACGTATCACAACTAGTAGATTATTGTGTGCTTATTGTTGCAAATCAAAACACATGAAATTAATTATTTGTTAATTAGATTTGAATAAATAAATGCACTCATTGCACTGGTTATCAAAACGATTTTTTTTTTTCGAACATATCCAAAAATAGTATTCTTTTTACAACAGGTAGATTCGCCGTTAAAATCAGTTACACCTAATACAGTCAGTTGTTCATATTCTTCAACATCGTTACGGAATAATTCCTGCTCAGTCAATTAATAACCGTAGCGTTCAGCCTATATTATTCACTTCTTTTTCTGATCATCGATTGTGTACTCCGAAATAAAACGCATTAGAACTGCGAGTTGAAGAGATTAGTTACATTTTTTTAGGTCATATTTGCATAAAGTTGCTATTCAAACAACGTCATGGAAATTACGATTATGTGCTTGTGAACAGAGAGAGAAAGAGAGTGAACCAAGTCAGCCAACAACAGTCGGCTGCAAATTTGGATGGAAGGAGACATAACAACTGGGTTGTGAACTAGAATTAGGAGTAACAGCAGTTGTAGTTAATACGCAAGCTCATAGAGGGAGTAGGAGAGAGAGGTAAGAAACCAACCTCCTAATTCTTCGCCTTACTATTCCTCTCCTCCTCCTCCTCCTCCTCCTCAGTTGTAACGGTTGGAGAAAGTCTCTGCGACACAATAAAACTACTACTACTATTATTATTATTATTATTATTATTATACTACTACTACTACTAGTAGGGTCATTATTTAGAAACCCATTCTTGATATGGGGAGAAAGGCCGTTTTTTTCAACTTTCACCTAACAATTTAATACAAAGATACCGTAAAAATTGAATTTAATTTGAAAACTTTATTTTAAAAAATAGAACGGTTCGTATTCCCCATCTTCTAAAATAAAACACATCAATATTGATTTTTATTAATTAATTTAATTGTACATGGTGCAATGCAAGTTTCAAAAATCGAATTTCGATAGTATATGCACCAAATGCACCATTGGTGCATATACTATCGAAATTCGATTTTTGAAACTTTTTTAACTATCGATTAGGAAGAAATACCTAAGATTAAAGTTTTAAGGCAAAACTCGAGTATCATTGGTTGTTCACGTGTTTCTAAACAACAAAAAAGAAATACTTTTCGACCGCGCCCCCGTTGTATCAAAGAACCAATTTGTTCAACACACTATATTTAGTGGATGTACTTTACTGAAGAAGGTCGACCTAGTAAGATGAATAATTTAAACTTTGTTATTTTTGGGACATCCGGTTTATATTCTGGCACAGTGACGGTTTTACTTGTATAATACAAATAATATATCTACATGCAAACGTTTTGCCTATGTGCAGTTTTTTAAAAATAAGAACAATGAACACAATCGTCTGGTTTATTTGTTAGTTTTACTTAACCATTAACAGTGAGTGAGTGCACAGTGCACACCAATCATAACACTCTATATTAATAAATTGTGTGACCGCTTTTCAGACTATTTCTCGTATCTACGTGACTTTCACATTTTTTTTTTTTTTTACTAGTTTTTAAAAAAAGCTATTAAAAATAATTCAATTATGGAATAAAATCCACCAAAATGTATTTCTATTTATTCGTAAACAAGTCAGCCATTTTAATCTTTTAATGGTTAAATAAAATGGATTATCTTGTGACCTTCGAAATTTAAAAGGAATTTTAGAAGAAGTGTTGGGTAGAAAATTATTTAAACTAGAATTTTCTAAGAAATAATATTTTAATATTTTCTTAATAAAATGAGTTTCACAGCAATTTGTTTCAATTAATAATTTAATGACAAATGATATAATTAAATTTAACGTCAGAAATCCAATTAAAAACTAATAAAACTGAAGGTATAAAAGAATAAAAACGAACGTAAAAATTCAGGGATATACATTGTATAAGTAATGATGAAATAAAACATTTGATGGTGTTTATTCAGATGGGCACTTATGGTGGAAATTAAAAGAAAAAAAAATACAGAAAAATATTTATGATGTACGTTAGGCACCTCCAAAAGTCACCAACAGAATTACCCCCCCCCTCTCCATATGTAAAACGATGTAACTTTATTATAAATATTATCAATATAACTTTTGTACTACTTAAAAGAAGGGCAAAATAAACTAGTAGTAGTTTTAAAAATTACTTTTTCATCGTACGAAAATCGATTGGCGCTTTAAAATGTAGTAAGCATTTCGAACGTGAAAACATACCCGTATTTAATAAATCTAGCAAAAAATCAACTAATAGTCAGATTTTCGTGAAAATTTCGATACTTATCCATTTTAGAATGAAATTACATATAAAATGCACTTTCAGTAAAATATACGAGGGGAAATATTTTTTTAGTGCCTGCCCCCCCACCTATTTATTTTTTCGAAATTTGAACACAATATATTTAAATCTATCGAAATTTCTATTTATCATGAAACAAGAGTTCAAATAGGTAAAACATTTTTTTTTTTAATTAAATACACGTATTGAACAAAAATTGCAATTTAAAAAATGATATAAATTTAATATTGTTTTTAAATAGCGTTTTTTCGAATAAATATACTATAAATCAGTTGAATTGCCAAGAAAAATAAACTTTCTAAAAATTAATTAATTTTTTAAAAGATTAGAACGATTAAAATTCCATTATTTCAAAGTGTTCCGTTACAACATAGATTTTTAATTGTGTTCAATTTATTTTTAAATATTAAGTTTTAATAATAAACATGGCTCTTGTCAGCTATTTTATCACCAGATTAAAACCGATTTGAACATATTATTGCACAAATATTAAGCCTTTTGTAGCCCCCCCCCTCATATTTTGTTTGTCTCTTTTTACCGAACAAAATATGGAAGCCGGTAGTTAACCAAATGAACATTCAGCAAAACCGTATTTCATATTTAATATACAAATGTTTATAATATTATTAATCATTAAACTGTGTAAATCTTAAAACCTAACAAAATTATAACAAAGATTAATTATTAATTGCAGTTTGAAGAAGATAAACAAAGGTTTTAAAAAATCATTAAGTCGCTTCTGCTTTTCCATAGTTCGTATAGTTAACACAAATCTGAAGTCACGGAATCATACGTATTTTTTCACATTCATTTCGCAATGTCTAATGTACATACTCGTTACAGAACGAAGATATCATATTCCAAAAATTACGTAAATCAGTATTATATCTAAAATTAAGAAAATCAAAATTTACGATTTGTAGCAAGTTACTATTAAACGTAAGGTAAGTAAGGCTGAGTTTTCACCTCTCAACTTCGATTTAAGTTGTCTCCTCTTTTTTATTTCATCAGATTTAATCATGGCGGACGAAAACACTACGACTCATTTAGTCGTAAACTTGATTTTCTTGAATTAAAAAAAAAGCAAAAAAAAAAAAAAAAAAGCTACTTGATGAAATTACGTTATTTTTGGAATATTTTCATAGTCGTAAACTTGATTTTCTTGAATGAAAAAAAGCAAAAAAAAAAAAAATACTTGATGAAATTACGTGATTTTTGGAATATTTTCATCTTCGTTCCGTGACTGGTACATACATCACATCATACCGACTTTTCTGTATTTTCTTTATTTTTAATTGACGCCATAAATGCCAATCTTAATAAGCACTATTCGATTCACAAAAAAAAGTAATCAGGTTATTTCATGTGAATAAAAAACAAATGGACAAGGAGAGAATTTACTCAGAAAATAAGAATGGTGAGATGATAAAAGTTTATGTTTAAATTTGTTTTTGTTTTATTTTGTTTTGTTTTCAAATGATTGATTATAAAAAAGTAAAATACGAAAACACTAGCTATAAGTTTTATATTGCTTCCTTTTTTTTTTTTTTTTTTTTAAATCTAACTTGGCAGTTTCCTGAAGGCTTCTCCCATCAATGAATCTTCCTGAATTGATAAATTTATATGCACATTATATATATATATATATATATATATATATATATATATATATATATTTGTATTGCCGATATTTTTTCTCATATACCTAAGCTCCACCTTACATAGGTACGTGCAAAATAATTGGCCGATCCCTAAAATGCGTAAATAAGTTTGACCCCTCCCTTCATTTAAAAACTCAAAAATCAGGAAATCAAACGTTTTTTTTTATTATCTCGATAAGTCTCCATTTAAAAGAATCCTCGAATATTTCTTTAATCCCCTCACACACATCACAAAACGCATTAAAATATTCCTTAGTTCTGTAATGAAATTAAGTTTGGAAAAAAAAAATCAATTATTCTAAGTAGCCGTAATTTTAACTAATTAAAATCGCGCATCTTTCATATATTGTATTTCTCTCTCTTCTTCTTTAAGGTTTAATGTGTCTGAAGATTTCTCAAATATTTTATTTTTCCCGTTAATTTACAGGGTGTGTTCGTATACACTGTAAACATTTATGCAAATTAGATATCAAAATAAGTCTCTTTACTTCTATATTACTTTTTAAAAAATGGGAGTCGCCACTTGAAGATAAGGGGTAATATATGCAAGGTGATCGTATAGTAATCGTTAATGGTGTAAATTGGGTAGAATTTGATTATTTACGAGGATGACTCAACAAGAACTTGTTTACATTGGATTTGAAGGTTGTATTCAACCGGGAAGCAGTCCAGCGGAACAGTGTTCCATAGGCGGGCAGTTCTAGGAAAGAAGCTTTGTTCATGGCCGGGATTTGCGTTTAGATTTAGGCACAGGTGGGAGTGGGGGTCATAAAAATAATGACTTGTTTTTAATTATACAAGAATGTCTGAATTTTCAAATGAATTCAAAAATGGTAGCGGTTCTAGTATAATTTAAAAATAAATTTAATTCCAATTTCTCAAAAATACTGAACTTTATTTTTCGTCGATATTTTGTTTTTAAATTTAATGAGAAACATGCAGAATTGCATAAAAACAATAACAGTATCAACATTTCTGAAAAAGTTTTTAAATTATTATTTTATGGCACATGTTCTAACATAAAATTTTATAAAATAAAAATAAATATATTTTTAATGATATTTTATTCAGTAAAATTACATTCTTTCCATTTCAAAATATAAATTGGTTTTATTTCTGAATTAAAAAAAAAAGAAAAGAATACGACGTTTTAATTAAATGAAAAAAGTTTGAAAACGCTTTCTTCAATATATTTAAACTTCATATTTAAGAAATCTAAATTAGTTTAGGTAAAAGTACAACATAGACACCCCCGTCATCATCCTCATGTTAGAATGAGTTTCTAGAAATCCATTCTTAACTCTAGGTGAGGTCTTGGCTTTCTTAACTATTCTCTTCCCACACAATTATTTTAATTTAAATTCCTAAAAATGTTAATGAGGTAAATTTGTTTATCTTAACTTAAAATAAACAAATCTATTTCATTATAGTTTAGCTTTAACGACTCTTTATTCAGGACGACTTAGAAAAAAATAGTACGTTGTTTGTGGATTCATTTTTTCTTTAAACTATGTATTTATTTCACAAAATATTTAAGACAAAGCAACATTAAATGTACTATTTATTCTAATTAAATAAATGCAGTCTTGAGATTCTTGTTGTGTAAATGTAATAAATGAATATCACCCCCCCCCCCAAAAAAAAACTTTTTTTCTAGTAAGGTTAAACAAGTGCTCGTAACTGGTTGATTATTCGAACTACTATTACAATCGTTGTTGTTATGAAATGTAAACACCATTTTTCGGTCGATGTATCCTAGGACCTACTTCTGGGGGGGGGAAGGTTCAATCCTTACTACAAGCAATAATAACTAAATAACATTAAATTAACACTTCTATTCGATCATGGCTGATGAAATCAGAACAATCTATCACGTGAATTAAATAATGGATTTAGTTTGAAATTCCGTTAAGGTTCAAAAAGATATACAATCTTTTTTTGTATATTACATCGGCCGAAACGTTGTTAATGTAATAAAGATGACAATAATCCAACATTGTTATTATGTTTCGAAGTGTTTTAGGTGAGGATCGATAATTATTGGATTATTCGAACTACTGCTCATTAATAAACACACATTAGATGCTATTTTCACTATGTTTCGGCCAATATAACTCAAATAATCGGTATTAAATGACTAAAATTCACACTACAAGTGACCGACATGAACCAGTGGCGTAAATGATAAAATACGAATAATGAGCATTTCTAAGCAAGTCTTTCTGATAATTTAATCCTCAGTACAGTATATGATTAAAAATTACTTACGACTTCTACCTGGTTATGGTTGCCGAAACAAGAACAATGTACCGCCATAGACTAAATAAAGTTTTTTTTTCGAAATTCCTTAGACTTTTCAGTTCGACGAAACGTACCTGAAGATCGGCAGTTACATCGGCCGAAACGTTGCAAACACAAAATGAGAACAGAAGTCCAAATTATCCAAATACAATATTGTTGCGTTACAAAAAAAAAAAAAAAAAAAAGTTTTGAGAAATGGTCAACTTAAAATAATTACTTACCTGCTGATCAGAATTTTTAGCAATATTTTCAAATCTATTTTTTGAATTAGGTACGTATTGTATGCCATGGCGTAATTTAAACCTTTGCAACCAACCAGTGGAAAACTCGCACGGCTCAGCAATTCGCAATACGCGATGTAACTGTTTGGCCTTGGCAATTAAAATCGGTCCAGACACTAACTGGTCATTATTCCGGCGCTGCACATACCATTTGTACAGCGAGTTATCAAGGTCGACCGATCTCGGACCATGCATAGTTTTCCGTTTAATCAAACTATTGTTGGAATCATAGTCCGCATAAAACCTTAAAATCTTCTTTTTCTGCCTTTTGATATCATAAACTGTAGACGTGCCTACGCCATAGTGGTCACTCAGGCCGCGGGCGGAATAACCTTCATCTAACTTGTGTATAATGTCCACCTTTTGTGAAATGGTCAACGTAACATGCTTGCGTTTCAGAATATTAAGAATGTCATCGTCATCATCTCTCCCGTGAACAAAGGAATCTAAGTTCTCAGACATCATTATGATGACGAGAACGTGAGCATTTATGATGGCTGTGTGCAGTGTGCAGTGCACGCACGAATGCTGCAAAATTATAAGTTCGTAATTTGTCACAAAAATATCCAAACAATTAGCAAAATTAAAGTCTATATGACATTTATAGCGAATTAACAGAATAGGAGTCGGATTTCTAAAAATAAAAAGCGACGTCCGGATTTGAGAATATTAATTGCCCGGATGTGTGGAAATTTGTGCTGTGAAACAACCGCAACTACATCTTCAACAGTGACACGCAAAAAAAATGACTTAGCGAAGAGTAGGATTTACTACACTGTAGTGTAGCATTTGTAGCAAGTGTGTCTACGTGGTATAAAAGTAGATAATATAAATCAGATAAGTATGAATAACTCGGGTTCCCCACCCCACCCCAAAAATAACATTTTCTAAAATCCGGGAGATCCAGCACAACACAAAAGATGAATATAAAATGCGCCCTCGTTCGACTAAGACCGATTTCGAATCGAAATGTTGTCTATATACATAAAACAGGAAATGCATGCATATGTGACTGTGTGTAAATATTTAACAGATAAACGTTTAAACTATTGGTCACATAACACTGAAATTAACAAGAAATAGTAATCATTTGGGCTACGACAAGAGAATATTCTTCTCATTATTTTGACTCTCGAGTATATATCTGTTAATATCTTATCTGTTTTTAGGTAGAGTAGAGTGATGGTGGTGCCTCTCGATTGTCTAACTGTGTCGGATATATACTCGAGAGTCAAAACAATGAAAAAAATATTCTCTTGTCATAGCCTTAATAATCATACACCAAGGATGGGTTATAACGAATAAAATTTATGTTTGGATGGATGAATAAACTCGTACAGAAATATGTCGGCAAGTTGAAATGCAAAATGTTCATTTCAATTTGCCGACATATTAATAGCTTCAAGTGGTTTAATTTTAGATCTTTCTTATCTAGCTGTCGATTGCTCCAACGGTGGTATATAATATTCGTGCTAAATGCACTTACTGATCCACGCTATTTTTTATCGTATTTCCAAGTTTAATTAAAGTTTTATGATATGTTGTTTTTTTATTATCATTATTTTTTATTCAATTGTAAGGTTAAAGTACAGAATAGGTACAAAATACCCTCCCCCTCCTCATGTTAAGAATGGCTTTCTAAATAATGTTATTATTTCAGCACGAATCAATAAGTGTATGCATGAGTACCATAATATTTAATGGAGAATTAGTTCTGTAATAATAAATACGACAGTGTATGTATTAAAATATATTTAAGTGTATTTTACGACCGAGCACAGCTGCCCCCACCCTCGAAAATAATGATGCGATGACATGTCAGGGACGCAGTCCCAAAAATTGTTTTTTTTTTTTTTTTTTTTTCATGGCTTAAGAGTAAAAAAGCATCATGGTACTTGATTTTGGTCTATTTACATTAATAGGGAAATTGCGATTACAGTCACTTAAATTAAGAGTTTAATAGATTCAATTCAGTCTATTAATTAAAAATTTATGAACCAGGTTAACGTTTTTTTTTTTTTTTTTTGCTAATCTATTGATTTGTTTATAAAGATGGTGACTATTTTTCTGCACGTTCTTTCTTTGTATATTAGTTATAATTTTTAGGAAAATACTTATTTTTAATTTTCATTTATTTAAAATGAACGAAAGTGAAACATTTTAGTTATTGTTCAACTCCTTAACTCTAAGTTAAAAGGTCACTATATTATTAGGATTGAATGATTTTAATTACTACTTTAATAATGATAAAAAAAAAAAAAAGATTAGTCCAATAGAATTTAAATGTCATTTTAATTTAATGATCTCAAATCCATGGTCAACTATTTTTGTATCCGTACTCTCCGAAAATGATAAGTACTTGTTTTTTTAATCGTTTTTCATTCACAGAGGCGTTATTCATTCCTAATTTAAGCATCGTTCCTTTTCATACAAACATTTTGAAATTTAGATTCTTTATATCTAAAACTTTATTTATCCAAACAAAAAAAAAAATCGTCCTTTTTCTCCGTCAATACATTGTTCTCCTGTTTTTGTCTTATTGATATCCTTATCAATATATATATATATATATATATATATATATATATATATATATATATATATATATATATATATATAAACAAAGTATTGATGTATTATACAGTTGTTGTGTTACTGCTATTTCTTCAGCATGTTTATCTTCTGAGATCCAAACTAGAGTTTGGGAACAAATAATCATATTATTATCATCATAATCAAGAAAAATCATTAGTTTGTGTCTGATGATAACATGTATCCATTTGCAACGAGTTACAGCGTGGCCTTCGTTTTAAGACGGTCTTGGTTACAGCTGCTTACTATACACGCGCGTGTGCGCGTTGTAAATAAAACTAATTGACTGTTAAAGTGATGGACAAATAGTGAAAGAATGATGATAGAAATGATACTTGTACGAATCGGTCAAAAGGCGTCTAATTAAGAGTCGGATTAGCAAATGATGACCACAAACCCCACTCTTTCCTCCCTACACTTTTGATGGCCTTGTGCCTAATTTGTAACTGAATCATATTTGGAATTTTATTTGCAAATAGATAATTCAAAATGTAAGTTCTGTCTCAAGAGAACATTTTCCCGGGTATTAACTTCTCCTTTCTGAGGCGGCAAATGCTTTATTTCCTATTGGAAGAACGATGGGTTTTATTGCCTATCGGGGCAATGGTTAAGTAGATACGAACGTGGATTGATGATCTGAGCGTACCAAGTTCATATCCTGTTGGTAAACTTCATGTGGTTTCTCTTGTAAGTAAGTGATTTTTAGAAGAAAAACAGCAAAGAAACCAATGTGAACAACAGAATTAAGCCAGTAAAGTTGTAGGGTGCTCATTCATAAAAATATACCTTTTTTTTTTCTTTTTTCTTTTTTTAAGTTGAGGCACCCTCATTCGTAAGTAAATGCTGACTATATTTTCAGTCTGTCCAAGTGTTTTTTTTTAAGGGTGGAAGGGGGGGGGACTGAATTCCCTAATATAAACTGAACCTGTGCCTAAGTTAGCGTTGCCATTGAACCTGTGCCTAGTTAACGTTGCCATTGTGAAAGGCAGGTAAATAAATTTGATCTTAGAATTAAGATTTAAGTGTGGTATTTGTTGTCCTCGGTCAGAAATCCTCATAAGTAATTTTTATAGAGATTACTGACCTTTGTGGCGGTCAAAAATGGCAACATCCCACATTAAGGTCTACCTTGTGTCACACCCAAGCCCTCAAGACAAAGGCAGATTTATAACAATTTTAGGTTCAGTGATACGACAAAGTCGCGATCAAAAATAATCCCCATTTTTTCTTTTGTTTAAAAACACGTGAACCATGATACTTGACATTAACCTTCAATCATAGCCAGAAATTACTTTTTAATAGACAAAAGCACTTTCGACGTTCTCACAGCTAAAATTCAAAAGCTACACAAGACCCATTCACAAACTTTATCAACATTGTCTCGGACAGATTATGGGCACTTTTTTTTTTTATAATCATTCTTTTGGGATTATCAGGAATAAAATTACTCACATTTGCATCGAATTTTTTTCATTGATCTTTATTAATACATTCGAATTAAAATTTACTCTATTGACCTTTGGGCTAAAATCGAAGTTTATCTTCTGTCGAGTGAAAAAGCATCCTTCTTGACTAGCGTATAACGGAGGGGATGGCAGAGAGTGGGGAAAGGATATAGAGAAGTTAAAGATGTCACGCACAATTTACTTTATTTATTTTGCTATCTACGCCCCCTGGATATATCGCTATTTAATAAATAAAAGAATATATTAAGACATCTGAAATCCATTTTTAAAAGCCTTTAAACCGTTGGATAGGAAATAGTTTTGATTAAAGTTAATAATGTTCCTATTTACTTGCCTCCCCACGGGGTCAGAGTTAGACGCAAGGTCGATTTTTAATGTGGGGAAAATCGTGCTCCCCAAAAAGGGTCGTTCTGGATGGGAACAAAAATTAAAATTGTCTCAGTCATTAAGGAATTCTCCTCCACTGACCGAGGACAGAAAAGGTGAAGTGTAGCAAGCATCAGAACAGATACCACACTGTAATCTCGGCTCGAATGTTAATTATTAAACCTACATCAGGAATCATGGCGATTTTATTTTTATTTTTCTAAGCATATTTTATTTAGGTACTTATGCAGTGCATAAGTTATGCACTTATTGATCCGTGCTGAATTAACGTTCTTATTTAAAAAGCCATTCTTAACATGGGAACGGGAGTGTGTTTTTACCTATTCTGTACTTTAACCTTACAATTGAATAAAAAACATATAATAAAACTTTAATTAAACTTGGAAATACGATTTAAAAAATAGCGCGGATCAGTAAGTGCATTAGCATCTTAATTTATCGTATCATTGAGCCAAACAATAATCAATTAGAAAATTTAAGTTTAAGGTTTGATAAAAAAAAAAATAAATAAAAAAACAGTATCGAATTCGGTCCAAAAAGTTTTGTAAGTTTTCGGAATGACTTAGTTATTTTTAGGGGAGGGGGCGTATAAGAAATATAAGAAGTATAAAAAATCAATTTCAAGGTAAAAACGATTTCAGTGTAAAGAAACACCTTGCTGCTCAACTCCCCATTCAAATTTTGCACTTATCAAAGTAGCCTTTACGTTTTAGATGTAATATACTTTGTTTCGGTGGATTAAAAAATAAAATTGTAAAAAATTCAAAAGAATGCATCAAAATTACATCAATCTACAACTTGCAAAACATTTTCTTTAACCTTAAAATTGACTTAACTTTAGATTTTTCTTAAACATTTTGTCATTTCTGTTCATTGAAAAACTATCCAGAACTTATCCAGAATTATTACTTTCTATTCACACTCTGAAATTTGAGTGTTATTTGAACGTTCATGACCGAGACCGATGATGCTATGCTAAATCAATTTTGTATCCAATATTAACTCTTTCTGAACTGTCATTTATACCAGATATTTTAAATTCTTTCTTTCATAACTGATTTTTTTTCTATTTATTTATTCGCGTGTTGTTGCTAACATGAAGTTAAAGCATGAACTATTAAATTCATACGAGAAATTGATGTTTCACAAAGTTCGATTAATTATTTTTTCAAAATATTTGTTACTGCCTTCTAATTTAATCCAAAAATTAATCTTAACCACAAGTCAATCGGTCCTGGATATGACCTAAAACTATATCCGATGGCGAGGCCCCACCTTGCGGGCCTTGGGGAGTGTGGAGTGGAGCGACCTTTTAATTGCCATTGCTCCCAAGTCCACTCTGACCCGGAGTGGTAGTACCTGTTAGGGTCCCAACTATGGGTTAAATAGAATCCGACTTAAAAAAACAAATATACTCCATTAAAAATCGTTCCTCAAAATAACTAGATTCGGCATTAAATAACCTGAAAAGGTTGATATGCCGTAAAACAAAAACAACCAACCAACAAGTCAATCAACCGGACTTAGGTGGCCAAAAAATTGTTAACTGTACTAAAACACTAGAACGGCCTGGAAATAGGTGACTGATCAGTTTACGTTAAATTTATATACAAAATTAATCCTCACTATGAATTAAAAAATATTTTAAAAAATAATCGCTTAAAGAAACGGGGGGGGTGCTTATCGGCACTTATAGCGATAAACAAAAATGAAGAGAAGCTTATTTTGTATCTACTTGTCACAGAATGAAGATTAAAACAAAAATTCATCAAGTAGTTTTTTTTTGTTTTTGTTTTTTTTTTGTTTTTATCTACGAAAACAAATTTGCCGTTTTTTACCGACAAATAGCAGACGAGAAAATGAAGGATGGTAATCAGTGATTATTTTGAGTTTCCACGTGCATTAGGGTTATTTGGCCTTGTCTACAAGTTCGTTGATTTAAATTTTTTTTTTTTTTTCACCCTCATCGAAACTTTGATTTTCTTAAATAAAAATTAAAAAAAAAAGAAAAAAAAAAGCTACTTGATAAAATTACGTGATTTTTGGAAAATTTTCATCTTCGTCCCGTGACTGACACCAAACAGACATTTCTGTATTCTCTTTAATTTTAAATGCCGCTATAAGTGCCAGCACTGCCAGCCAATCTGAATAAGCACCGAAAATAAAATATGATTTGAGGTGGTGGGGTGGGGGTAAAGGTAGGGTGTTAATCTACAAACGTGCCGTTTTTGTATCCCTGTTTCGGTTAAATATAAATTCCCCACTATGTCATGGTGACGAAAGCTAAAATCAAAAACACGTTAAGTTAACATTGTTAACGCAAAAACAAAATAAATAAATAAATCTATTATATTCTTGGGCCGTTTTTTTTCTTTTTCAAATTTGTTTTCATGAATTTGTTTAATTATTAAAATAAAATCACATTGTTGTTGTTGATTGGTTGTAGAGTGTTATTTGCATTTTTACAAACATTGTAAAGGGTGTATTTTAAAAGCAGGTTAGATAAAACGTCGGTTATGGTTAACTTTCGCCACCCGTTGTTTACAAAGCCATTTGCCGGAAGTGACGTTTTATCTACGGATGATCAAAACCGTATAGAATGAACTTTTTTTTATATAAGTTTTATTCAAACAGGCTTTATGGACTTTTTTTTTGTATTTATTAACTGTTTTATTCTTTTTATCAAAAAAAAAAAATAGAATTTTTATATTGACATATTATGGACTGTTTTTCAAACATCGAAATTTTAAAATTAGTTTTATTTAAAAAAAAAAAAAGACGGTGTTTTTTTTTTTAAATTAAATTCTAAACTTTATTTGAATTTTTCAACAAACTTTTACAGAGATAAAAAATAGACTTTATAGATATTAACGAAAAGTCTTTGTTTATTTTAACTCTTTAACAAATTTTTACAGACATAAAAAATAGACTTTATAGATATTTTATAATTTATTTTAAATATATTTAATGAAAAGTCTTTGTTTATTTTAACTTTTTAACAAATTTTTTCATTCATATAAAAAAATAGACTTTATAGATCTTTTATAACATAAAAGTTAAAAAAATTTTAAAGAAAAAGTTTTTTTTCATTGTTAATGTAGTTAACTCATACATCATAAAAAAATCGTATCCAATACATTATATTCCCAAAATAATTGCTTTTGATTCGCCGCCGCCAAAGGAATTCTTGTAGATGACTATTAAAATTTGCATCGCTAGTCCCCCTCATGGACCTGAATTTATTTTTGCAAAGACTCCAGCTATCTTGCAAATTCGAAAGTAAGTTCGATAACTCTAGAAGGGTCATAAAACTTTAATTTTAAAATTTCGATGTTTGAAAAACAGTCCATTATGTCTGTAAAAGTTTGTTGAAAAATTCAAATAAAGTTTAGAATTTAATTAAAAAAAAAAAAAAACACCGTCTTTCTTTTTTTTTTTTTTAAATAAAACTAATTTTAAAATTTCGATGTTCGAAAAACAGTCCATAATATGTCAATATAAAAATTCTATTTTTGTTTGATAAAAAGAATAAAACAGTTAATAAATACAAAAAAAAAGTCCATTAAGTTCAAATAAAGCCTGTTTGAATAAAACTTATATAAAAAAAAAAAGGTTCATTCTATACGGTTTTGATCATCCGTAGATAAAACGTCACTTCCGGCAAATGGCTTTGTAAACAACGGGTGACGAAAGTTAACCATAACCAAAAATTCACTTAATTTGATCGAGTAGATTTTTTTACAGCGGAAAAACACGTTTTTATGAGAGCGCGTTGAAGGCCTTGTTTTTTTGTTGTTTTGTTTTTTTATTTGGAGTTTATAAACGCCACGGGGAGGTAACTCCATCTAAAGCGCCGACACTCCCTCCCCATCTTTAATACTAGCTTTTCTCCCTAAAAATCGAACCTTTGGCTCGGTATCATAAATTGTTTTTTCGCTGTAACACAAAAACTACTTGATGAGAAATTAAAAGAATTTTTTTTTTTTTCGGAGAACTTCATTCCATAACAGATACGTGCAATTTAAACTTTTCTCGATATTTTCATTTTCTAATGTCTTGATTAAACTGTACAAGTACGGGAATGTTTTGTTTTAATAATGTTAGTTATTTTAATCAAATACCGTAAAAAACGTGTCCAAAACAAAATGCTTCTAAAATAGTTTTGTTTTATTCGCCGTTGTCAGAGGGATCGTTGTTGCAGATAATCGTTAAAATTTGTTTTATCGTTGAAGTCGAAAAAAAAAATCTTAGAAAAAGAACTTATTAAAAAGAATATATCAATGTTTTATTCTTTTAATGTAGTAAAAAAAAATTAAATATTAATGATAAAATAAATTATTTAAAAATTATATCCTTTTACAATGTTTGCAAACGTTCAAATAACACTAATCCAACCAGGACTTTATAACACTTCCGGCCATCCATACAGAGTCGACAGGCTCTGATCACAGTTTCAGTTTCACCAATAATAAAAATAAAACAAATATAATGGATTTTTCTTGCATTAAGACCAGTCAAAAATTCCGATTTTAGATTTGGTCGCCATGACACAGTGATAAATTACAACTAAACCTGGTTTTCTTACCTGACATGAACGTGTTTTATTTGCTTCCTTCATGTGTAAATTCTCCTGTGATTTTTTATTCTTTATAATTTTCTGTTTCATATAACTATTATTTTTTGTTTTCAATTCCTCAGTTTGTTCATTTTTTTCGTCTTCTTTATCGGAGCAACGGCCATTATTCTCTGTCGGCCCTTTGTTTTCAATAGAAAAATCTTTACTCCAAATAACATCAAAGACAGACCTAGAAGTAGCACGTATGGAGTGGTTTGTGTATATTTTAGACAAACCAGCGTCCAAAGAAATCTCTTTCATCATATTCGTCATTTTGTTAAGACCAAGACCCCAAGCAGAATGATACCAAGGGTCAGTCTCAGAAAATGGAACCGTATCATAGGGTCGTTGGAAAAACGCATCGCAGCCCGGGTGTCGCTTGGACATGTATTTTGCAAAAGATTTCACGGGACACACAGCGGTACCGATCTCACGAATCAGACAGTTTTGTGGTTCTATATTATTGGCTATTGCTGCTTCTCCACGACTCCAGCGACCGCACTCAAGATTAGAATCCGCGGCCAAATAACGTTTGCCAGATAATGCGTCAACGCCGATTTTAAAATGTTTCCCCTTTAGATCTCTGAGGTCTTCACGGCCACGACGATAGAAAAACATTTCTGTCTCAAAGAAAACCTTTCTTAGCAGACCTTTCGGATTGTCTATTGAGAATACACCAGATGTGTAAATCTTGACCATATCTTCCTGACTGATGGGTGGATAATGGTTAATTTCGCCCTTTCCTTCGCGTTTTAGCTTGTTCATCAGATCCGTAAAAACTGAATTCAACCGCGGGTGTTTCGTGAGGTCATCTTTGTGAAGATCCAATAAATGTCGTCTTAAACCGAACCGAATAGACAAAAGACCATTTTTGGTATACGTGTTTCCGTCCGGTTTTCTAATGGTCTTAAAAAATCGAATGAAAAGATCAATAAGCGTCTCCTCCTCAAAGTTTTCAAAATCAAGCCGCCCCCCTCTCGTCTCTTTGAGGAATTGCCGAAATAATTTAACAGAACTAGCAGTAACTCTTTTTGTATTTCTGGATCCTGTTAGCTGGTTGCCCCATTCGTCAAGATTTATATAATTTACATCATTGCTATTATTATTTTTAGTTACGAGTGAATGATCAGTTATAGTATTTCCCGGAATGATTTTACTTTTACTCTCACTTTTATTTTCTCTTTCACTAGTTTTAAATCTGCAGGGATCAAATTGCAATAATCCCGAACGTTCCGGTTTTTCGTCAATATCCGCCATGTTCAGTAAACATTTAAGAAAAAGTAGATTTCTCCCACTGTCATATGGCTACAAAATAAACGCTAGTCATTGGCCGATACGTGTCACGTGATTAGGTAATGCGTTCTTTTAAATGACGCACATGTGTCAAATTCAATGATATAACACGTTTATGTTACAGTGGCTAATTGTAAGCAGAGAGCTTCGAATCTCTAAACCTTTCTTTCACTTTTTTTTTATATTAAAACAAATTGATAGCTTTTAATAAATCTATATATTAATAAACTAGCAGACGAAGTCTTTTCGCGTGTGTATCTCGTTCTTGTCTACTTTGATAGTGAAATTACTATTATTTACTATTAATCAAATATTTACTGATATTAAAAATTTCATATATAAACAAATAAACTAAACGTGACTATATTTTCGACGATTTTTTTCTCAAAACCCTCCACCCAAACCCAAGCTATTTAGGTAAATATAGCTTGTCAAAATGTAATCCTGTAATTCGTAGTTTAAAACAAAACCATATATATATATATATATATATATATATATATATATATAGTTTTGAATAAAATCAATCCTCTGCTTTTGATTGAAAAATATAACAAAAACAGTCAATAAAGTTAAGGATGACTGTTTAAAGTTAATATTAATAAACTACTACTACTACTACTAATAATAATAATAATAATGATACTAATACTACTACTACTACTAATAATAATAATAATAATAATAATAATGATACTAATACTAATAATACTAATAATAATAATAATAATAATAATAATAATAATGTATTGATACGTTTCCTTCTGAGTTGTTACAGTAGTAAATATATTAAGACTGACTGAACAGTAATTTAAAAAAAAAAAAAAAATGTCAGTCACATTCGTCATTTCATAGCGATACAAAACCACAAGACGGCGATAATGCTGACGTGTGGGGGAAGAATCAACTTCGTAACAAAGGGAGGGGTGTCAATTTGGGGAGGAGAAAGGAGGAGGAGACACAGAAAGGCTGTAATTGATTCATCCCATCATCTCTTTTGCATTCTTTCTATTCAAGCGAACACGAACTATTTTTACTTACTTATAGTAGATTTATATTACGTAAGAACTTGAGTTTCAATTATAGAATAAAAACCATTGAAAAATGCTCACGTATTTTACTTGGTTTGGTCCACATTTTTGTTTTTTTTATTTAATTTGTTATTAAATTATCGTCAGTTTCGCGAGATAAAGTCATTATCGGTTATCTAAAAATAGAAATAAAATTCAGATAAAAACTCTAAAAGTATACAGGCCGATATTAATTCGCTACTTCTTTTGTCTTTTTTTCTTTGTGATTTCTCGATTGTTAACTATACTGCAATTTTAGCAAAACATTTTTCATGTGAAAATGGATTAAATTAAAAAAAATCTAAATACATAAAATATCGACTTAAAAATTACTTTCAATACTTTAAAAAGTAAATTAGAATGGTATTATTGTGTATTTTAGGATTGAAAACAACTTCAATTATTATAAAACTTTTGTAAAATATTGCTTAAAAGTTTATATTTTTCGATACAAACTGCTTACTGCGTCAATTTTTGCAATTATATTATTCGATTTATTCTTAAATTTTATTATTCATAAAAAAATAAGCTAAAATAATTCTTTATTAACAATCAAATAGAATTTAAATTCAAAAGAAAATGGTTTATACACTTAATTTTATTTTTTGCCGCCCTGTTAGTGTTTTCACCTATATTTCTGCAAATTGTTAGGACCTCTGTTTTGTTTGTTTGTTTTTTCAAGATTACAAAAATAAAAAAAAAATATTATGTTGATGTTTACACGTTCATGCGTACAAAGGAAATTATATCACATTTTAAAATTTAAATAATTAAATCACATGAAATATTTTTTTGCAATTATATTTTTAAGCGAAAACATTGAACAAACAATGCTCAATTTAATGATAATATCGTTAGTTGGAGAAATTAATTTTTTCCACGGTTATATTGATCGATTGGGGTTTATGGGGATTTTTTGCAATATTCATGAAATTTTGGTGCTACTAATCCGCGCTATTTTTTTAATCGTATTTCCAAGTTTAATTAAAGTTTTATGGGTTTTTTTATTCAATTGTAAGGTTAAAGTACAGAATAGTACAGAACACCCTCCCCTCCCCATGTTAAGAATGGCTTTTTAAATAATAAGTCATTATTTCAGCACGGATCAATAAGTGCACTGCAGCCACTGCACTAGTACCGAAATTTTTATTGCTAACATCTATGATGCTTTATTTTCATAAAAAGAAATAAAATCCACGTTTTTTTTTTGTTTTTTTTTTTAAGTAAAGGTATTTTTCTTTATTACATAAAATACATTTTCACTAAGAATTAAAAAAAAAAAAGATGGGTTCTGTAATCGTTAATTAATAAATACTAAAAATCTCATTAAAATTGATCGATTTCCTGAATTATGGCGAATTTTCAAGTTAAGGGAGGAGTTAAAATGTTTTGGGGATCGGCCATTTATTTTGAACGTAAATACTTAATAACTCTCAATGGCAGTCTTATTTGGGAATAACATAAAAACTGTCAAATGTCCTACTAGACTGGCCTGGAAATGGTTGGTCATTTTATGTTACGAAATTGATCCCTCACCTAAATCCTAAACTTTTTAAAAAATAGAATTTCATTTTTTTTTTTACCGGGAGAGCGGAGTGTTAATTTACAAAAAAAAAATAAATAAATAAAATAATATAAAATATCTTTCTCATCACAAGCAATAATAAGACATTCCAGTGTGACGTATACAAGAGATCCGATTTACATAGTGTTGTAAAAACGAAATCTTGACCTAAGTCAGAACTGTCCGTATTTATTTTTATTACAAAATAAATTAAATAACGTAATACCATAGTAATAGGTAATCATTAAAAAATTCTAATTAAACAAAACGAAACTGTTTCAGTTAGAGTTCAAAAGTACCCATTGTTTTTATTATTACTTGGTTCAATGATACAGCAGGGTTGCGGCTGCAAAACACTGCATTTAGAAAAACAAACGAATACAAACTAACTGTGCTTGCTGACTTACGTCGATATGTTCCGTTCTTACGACACGATGTAAATCGGATCCCTTATCGCATTAGAATTATTGTTCGAAAAATACTGCATAAATAATAATTGGTAATATATAGTACAATACATACACTATACAATACAAATAATGCACGAATAAAAAAAAAAAAGGAAAAAAAACACAACTAAAATTGTTTACCTTAATTCTAGTGGTTGGTTTCCGTTTGCAGGACAAACGTCCTTCTTCGCTGTATGCCTTTTCTCCGGCATTCGGGGTGTCCCTTTGTTGTATATAAAATTTATCCAAATTAGCTCGAATCTTAAATCTATTCAACCACCCTTTACTTGCTACAAACTTTTCGCGTTTATTACGGTCACCATTCTTTTTCTTCAAATCCTCAAAGACACGCCTCGCCTTGGCTTGCACAAACACATCGCTCACCGACATACGCTGCCGGTGTAGATCCTCCAACCAGATCATTAACAGCCTTTCCGTCTCAATAAGAAGACCACTGCAGTGTTTACTGATAATTGTGGACTTCATATGAGCAGATTTTTTAACATGTTCAAGGATACGCTCTTTGTGCTTGATGATCGTCGCAACAGTCGTACGACTGAAACCAAGTAAACGACCTAACTGCCTAGCAGTTGCTCCATTCTGGTTCCGTTTTATAATATCTAATTTCACTTCCATCGTGATAGATTTCCTTTTTTTATAAGGTTTACCAGTAGACGCATCTGGATTACGCTTGGAAGGCATAATGAAGGGCAAAATGTTACTAATAAATTTGAACAATGAAACTATGGACGTAATATAAATGTAACGACGTACCGACGCGCACTCCCTCCCCCCTCCCGACCATCCTATGTTCGACACCAACCTTCCACTACGCGTAGTAACTAGTTTAGGTGCTATTTTACGTCGCTAGGTAATTTATTACGTATGACACTAATAAAAGCGAAATTTTTGATCCCCATAACAAATAATAACAGCAAAATAAAATTGATTCATTGTAATTTTTTACAGTATTCTCAAGAAGAAAGATTAAAATACATATATCTTTTTTTTTCTTTCCGTAAAACCGGTAAATTTTCAATGGAACCGAATGCTATTTCTACATATTTTGACGTAAACAATGAAAAGAACGCGATTTTTAAAAAAAAATTTCTCAATAATCAAATAATTAATCAATTTCGTTAATTTTTTACAGACTTATTTAAAAAAAAAAAAAAAAAGAGAGAGATGAACTATATATATATAAACTAAAATAAAATAATATGCAACAAATTTCTCATATTTTGCCCCCCCCCCACCCAACCCGATCTAATTAGAATTGGGGAGGGGAGGGGGGTCACATGCTAGTTTATTTACATATTAAAATATACTTGAATGATGAAATAAAATATATTAAATTTTGGGTCACAAATGTCGATTTATACAATTTTTCGGAAAAAGTTGGAAAATATATTAAAATTATTTAAGTTTTACAAAACAAATTTTTTAATTATGTATTACTTATATTTGACAGTTTTTTATCGGTGTAATTCCAACGATTTCCGATTATTATTTTTTTTGTTAATGATTCAATTTTTAAAGGTTTATGAAAAAAAAATGTGGAAGATTAAACCTTATAAGTAAACACACAATCTTACTGATAATAATAATTTTTTTTTTTTAAATCGATGCCGTTTTTTAATACTGAATAATTAAAAAATATATTTAGAAATCGAACGTGAATAATTTTTCTACAGAAGACCGATAGGTGTGTCAGAAACTTCGTGAAAAATCATTTTATTATTATTATTATTATTTCCTCGTTTCTTAATATTAACATTAAAAAACAATCTTTGTTAAAAATAAAGTGTTGAAATTTTTGTTCAGGTAGTTATCTCCCTTACTTTGCCACTCTAAAGTAAAAAAGAACCTAATACTTAGGTTCTTTTAATATGCGAAACATTCGCACGGGTATGTCTCTTACAGAATTTTTAAGTGTGATCCGACCACAAATTGTTTATAATTATGTGTTTTGTTTAACGTTAAATAATATTACAATATAGTAAAGCCATAGGTAAGTGTATATTTGTAAGCGCGCTCTTAAGTTTTCCATATTTAACAGATTTTCTAAGTGGAACATGACTACAAGCTGTCATAAGTCAGAGCGTCGTAACACAAGACTTCCTCTATTCATTTTGTTGTTTATTACAAATATGAATGTTTTATCATTTGGTTCAATATGATAGAAGTGTAAACACCGTGTTAAGTAACAAACGAATGCTTAACCTTTTTTTTAAACTTTAATTCTAGCCAGAAAATACTTTCTAATCGACAGTTTAAAGGCTACAGAAAGTAATCGCAGTACTGACTACTGGTCATGCTTTTGTTTGTTTGTTTTAAATAGCCTGTGCCCATCTATTTTGTGGCTCTGAAATTTAAAAGTGATTTTGAAGCCTTTAAATTTTTCATTAGAGACCAATCTTAATCACAGTATTTTTGCACTCCTATCATATAATTGGTGATATTTTTTGTGATAAATTAAAAATGCCAATTTTTATATTTTTTTAAAAATACATTTGTTATGCTTTATATTCTGACAAAATCTTTAATATTTGTACACAATAAACATTTAAAATATTAATACTTTTTTATTAATAAAAAATATAAATAAAATAAAGAGTGAATTGTTTTTGATCAACAAAAGCAAAAAAAAAATGAAAATAAACATTCAAAAAATGTTTTAACACAAAGTCAAGCAAATTATTGTTGTTGCTGGCCCTTAACCATGGTCTTCGTAATGTCGGTTGTGCCCCCACTCCACTCAAATAAAACTACAATCAGTTTAAGTAGATTAGTTTTTATTTACAGATATCCTGCTGAACATGAACGTTCCTTTTGTTTGTTTGTTTTTTTTTTCTCATATCACTTGAAGATCGATCAACCTCAGATTTTGTGAGAGTGGAGGATATTCAGGTCAAGACAAGACTAAGTAAATATGCAAGATTAAATATTTTGAAATAAAAAAAAATCTTATCACCACACACAGATATTAAAGACAACGTCATAAACTGTCATAAAGGGAGATAAGCTAAAAATGAAATATAAAACAATCACATCTGTTAAAATATACTAAAAATTAGGGAATTATCTATTTCTTTATGCAGATTGGGAAGGAAAATCTCCACAGAGATGTAAGGGCTACCGTGAATTAGGGATCATGCTTATATGAAGTTGAGCCGAGAAATGTTAAATTTCTGCATGTTAGCAAAGCGAGGGAAGTAATATATGAGGAATGAATTCCAAAGTTTAGCAGTACGATGGAAAGAACTTTAAGAGTAGAAAGCTCTTTGGCATCAGGGGACTTATACAGTGAAAAGGTGAGACTTTCCTGCTTGTCAAATTAATCAGAGGTATTTATATTGAGAGAGTACACATGTCACAAGTTCGTCGAGGTAAAAACAAAGGGATAAGACACTGCGATGATGGGACAGGGGTTAAAGTTTGGTTGGCAGTGCAGGATCTTATTAAATTGATCCTTTTTAATACCCTATTCAATAGAAAGAAACTAGTGGCAAATGCACTGGTTCATATGCGCCAACAATATTCTATGTATGTGCAAATGGTGGCTTTGTAGAGATATAGAATTCTGTCAGGTGTAGGTATATTTCTAGCATAGTAGAGGGAGCCCACCCTTTTTTATCATTAATTACTTTTTAAATGAAGTTTGTTTTTTTAATCAAAAATAGTTTTTCAAACTTTTTTTTTATTCCTTACCCCTACCATTTAAAAAAGATTATGTAGGCATTTCTACCCAAAAGTATTCATGCCTCAATTGCATTTTGAATGAATATCAGAGAAAAATCAGAGGCTGAGGTTAGCACATCAGCATAATCATCTTGAACACCTAAGATAGCCAGGTTGCTGCTGTATATTCCATATAGGTTCTGCGTAGAGTTGTTTAGTCATAAGATTCAGTTATGACTAAATTTTATAGCACTCATGCCTGTTGTTTCACATGTCAGCTGTCAGTCATAGGTGATACCCAAGAATTTGTAACTCTGGTTTAAATGAATGGCTTAATTGTATAATTGTAGAAAGAAGCACAAGCTAACCTCATGGATATTGGTATGAATGTGGGAGGAGTTTGTCAACATATGATCAGCAGTCTATTCTTTTAGCCTATACTTTTGGCAGGTCATGTTCATGGAATATTGGATTTTAAAAAACAAAAATTTCAGCTCTGAATGGTGACCAGCTTGTAGTTGGCCAAGATTCATCTCTCCACTCTGGCTTAGTGTTACAAATATATGAAAAAAATATATAATTTGAGACAATAATTACTTTTAACATTATAAAAAAAAAAAAAGGGTCGAGAGAGAAAAATCTGTTTTATCGCGTTTTATACTGTCGTCTGCTCTCAGTGAATTTGTAAACATCCGGAAAAAGAAAAATAGAGAGAGAGAGAGAACATACGAAAATACAGCGAGGGGACGCCTATAAACTGTAAAGAAAGAGAGAGGGGGAGAGAGAAGATATGAAACTAGAGAGAGGGAAAGCCGCAGGCATCCGCCTCGCGTATTATTGAGCGAGTGACGCGAGAGAGATGCAGGTACATACAGTGAGAGAGGGGACGCCAAAGAGAGAGAGAAAGGTATGCCATTAGAGAGAGGGAAAGGAGCGGCGCAGGGTGGCGAGTCAGTGACGACATAGCAGCCGAGGAGGTGGGTTAGGGAAGCGACAGTGTTGGCGATGGTGACGACATTTGTATTGCTAACGACAGCGAAGAAATGAACGATGTATTATGACAGAGAAAACAAAAAAAAAAGGCGATAATGAGGAACGACGATTGTTTAAAAAGAAAGGAATGCGATAGAAATATTTAAAACCCGACGCTGAGTGAGTCTATTGTTTATTTTTCTCTCTATATCTCTCTCTCATATATGAAAACAATAACAAAAACAAAAACACAAAAAGACTGTCCTTCCATTTTGGAGTTACAAGCAGACGACAGGATGTGAACTGTTATTTCTTTGCGCGGAAATTCTCTCTCAAATCTATTTCAAGTTTGTTTGCTCATCCAGTTACACATTCTCTTTTACTTTCGTTACAATATATTTTTATATATGTAAATAAAATTGTGTTAATTTTTCCATTGGCCTCAGTATTGTTACTTGGATGTGTTTTTCCTGTCTTGTGTTTATAAATGTCTTTCAAGAAAATGGATATATCCCTCCCGTATCTAAAAATCCGGGAAAACTAATTTCTTTTAAATAATTTTTTTATATTTTGTGTTACGACTTTTACCCCTAGACATTCCGGGTCGTAACACTTAGAGCATTCTTTTTCATGGTTTATTTTCTCTTCTCTCCCGTCTCCATATATACATCGGATTCTGGCAGAGGCTTATTTTGCGCTGCTTACCATATTTCCAATACATAATGCTAGGAGGTGGTAATTTGATTTATATGAGAACCTCTTTTAGTAGGCTCATCATGTCATCTATTTTGTTGCTTGCAATTCCAATATGAGATACACAAAGTAAACTGCCACTTGCATTGGCTGAGTGAAGATAGGGTCTAAGATGTGGTGTTCGTCACGTTTTTTTGGCAAGTGGGAAGGGTAGAAGCTTTATAGTATAAAGACCACAGATTGTTCATCACTATGCGCACTTTATTCCATTGTAGTTCCATACAGAGAAACTAAAGTGTTGTCCTCAATCTGGAAAGACAAGCACTCTCTGTGTGCAGGAAAGCCTTTCTCTGGAGGACCAATAAATCACCAAGTCGACCAGCAGTGATTGAAATGCTACTGCCGCATATTGTGTGCCTGGATTTTGTCAATTCGTTCATATAAGTAATGTCAACTATCAAAAAAATCCCAATTCTTTAACAAATTGGTCCAATCCATTTCTGTGTTTAATGTCAGCTTGAAGTTACACTCCACAATATGGTTACCAGCTTCAAGCTACGATGGTAGCAATTATGGTTGGGTGGCTGGTTCATTTGTTCTGAATATAGGACGCTATGCTGTTCTTGAGCATCATTCATTCAGAATCATATTAATCAGATGATTACTATTGACATTCATTTTCCCATCATCTTTCTAGTTAGAATTCTTTCTAGAAAGACATTGAGTACTTATGGGAAGGAACTATGTACAGGTTGCCAATATCCCTAAGTTATAGTGTTTGTGGAACAAACTAGATTTGGCACATCTAGGTTGTCAGTCTGTGCCGTTAACCACTTAGCTACTATAACATCCGTTCTTTCTTCTTGGAGTCTCTGCCTGGGAGTTTTATTTGTCATCTGATATACAAAGAAGTGACAAAACCAAGACTTCATGGCTGAGGTCATTATATGTACAGCTGAAGTGTCAGTAGAGGAAATGTTGGCCTCTGTTAGAGTAGTCATAATTGTTTGCCCGCATATCTTTGGTAAGACTAAAGATATTTCATAGTCGTTTTGAACACTTAACACCGCCAGGCTGCTGCTGCTGCATATTCCATATAGGTGCTGCATAGAGTTGTTTAGTCATATACAGTTCAATTATGACTGCATTTTATAGCACTCCTGCCTGCTGTTTCACGTTATTGCCAGGTTGAATGTCAGCTGTCAGTCATATGTGATACCCAAGAATTTATGACTGGTTTAAATTAACAACTTAGTTGTGTAGTTGTAGAGAGAGGCACTAGCTAGCCTCATAGATATTGGTAATGAAGAAAGTGCACTAAGATTTTGCACCCCCCCCCACCGAGAGCATCATCTTCTACATATCAATCCATTCCAAGAGATTGTATTAAGTATCTCTTTAAGTCGTCTTTCTGTTATACTAGTCTTTGTGCCTAGCGTTGCTCAGGTGTTTGTAGGTGTGTGTTGAGCAAAAAAAAAGGGAGGCAGGCTCGAACCCATGACGTGAAGGCGGAGAGGAAAGTGGAGGTGTGTGTAAGGGTGTTGGTTGAGGCAAAAAAAAAAAAAAAGTTGTAGTAGGCAGACAGGCTCGAACCTGTACCGCAAAGAAGGAAAAGACAGTGGATCCACGTAAAAGTATGTCTAAGGACACCATTTTTAAGCATTTCATGAAGAAGGTGATCAGGCCAGGTAATGGTTATAGGCTTAGAAATAGTCTATTAGCATAAAACTAGTTCATTTTATAGGATTCTTCTTGAAGTCATCACTGATGAATTGTGATGAGCATAGGAATCAATTTTCCTTGCTGCATTCATGTCGAAATCCCAATTGGTTCTTAGACAACAGATTCTGCAATTTCTGCAATATGGTGCAGCTGACTTATCGGTAGCCAATCCATTACTTTTCCGATCACTAAAGACAATGGGGCAGGTCGGTAGCTGTTTATTTTAATGTCATCAGCAGTGAAGGTGACATCTTGCCACCATATTTACTACTTGATCAATTCAAGTGATTGAGATCCTTGCTTACTTTTGAAATTGGCCCGATATCAACATTCCTTTACATTTGTGGGATTTTATTTGATGACTAGGATAAGATGAAGATTTATGAAAGTACAAAGATTGCTATTAAATATAGATGCAGGAATCAGGAGTAGATGATGACAGAGCTGGTGCTGCTGCTCATGAGTTATATATAGAAATGTATTCTTTCAGAAAAAAGTAGTAAAAATCTATGTTTATGATAGTTATAAAATAAAAAAAATAAATTATCACTGATATTTGCAAATCTCACACCAGAAGCTCACACCTTAAACTATAATCACACTTATATTGTGCATTGTAAAAGTTATTGTTTTCTAAGTGAGTACAACATAAAATAATGTTCATATTATTTGGATTCTTCAGACTACTGTTCCTATCTTGAATGTCATTTTCACAACATTTCGGTCAATGTAACCGCTGACCTTCAGATATATCTTGTCGAATTCGGAAATTTAGATGAAATTTCAAACAGAACCCTCTATTTACTTCATGGGGGTATCATGCTCTCATTCTGTCAGCCATGACTGGATAGAGGTCCTAATAAAACAGTAGATGTATGTGAGTGTGTGTGTGCAAATTTTTAACCGATAACTCTGAAACTACTGGTCACATAACATTGAAATTAACAGGAAATAATAATCATACATTAAGGGTGAATGATTAACGTGTACAGAAATATGTCAGTAAGCTGAAATGCAAAATGTTTATTTCAACTTGCCGATAACTTTCTATTACTTTTGCGCATGCGTAAATTTATTTATAGCTAGAAGTGGTTTAATTTTAACTCTTATCTATCTGTCAATAGTTCAAATGGTAGGGAATGCGGCTGGAGGGCTAAATGTTTTGGTTTTAATTCTAACTGATGGCACTCAAGTCCTTTTCTTTTTAATCTTTTGAAATCGGTACTATATATTAGGTGCAATATAATATTCAATAGACTCTGTAATAATAAATACAAACTCTGCATGAATTAAAATATATTTAAGCATATTTTATGACTGGGCAAGGCTGAACCCACCCACCCCACTAGTTTATAAATAAAACTACTTGATCAATTTATATGATTTTTGGAATATGACATTTTAATTTCATCACAAATATGTACATCGTATAGATTTTTCTTTATTTTCTACCTTCATGTTTGTGGAAGAAACAGTTTTTGAAATCTACAACAGAAAGACAAATAATGGGGATTTCAGACTCCCTTAGGATCAGCAGAGGATGGTAAAAAGGTCAGAAAAAAATTGAAAGATACAGGATTTTATCTATGAGGCAACATCAAAGAGAAAAATGCATGATCAACGATTTGACACCATTAGAATGTCATCAGCAGTGAAGGTGACATCTTGCCACCATATTTACTACTTGATCAATTCAAGTGATTTTTGGAATATGGTATTTTGGTTTTGTCAATGGTATGTAAATCATACAGAATTTTCCGTATTTCTGTTTTTTTAATATAGGTAGAATTCTGGACAAGAACCAAACAAGATAAGTTAATGAATTATCTCCATTCTTATTGGTTAAAAAGAATTAACCAAAATTATTTAAATGTCTGAAATCTGTTGGCTTGTTCTTCTCACCTTCCAGCCTCATCTTACATCATCTTAAGTAGGAAGAATTAAAATACTGGGGCAAGGAAAAGATGGGAGAAAGATGAGAGAAAACTACCAGTGATTTGTGGACTACATTATTTTTGATTTGAAAAACAAGTTGATTGTTATTTTTATTTTGATCCATTAAAATAGAGTTTTAACAATCTCATTAAAATCAGAGTGTAAACAGATCCTTGATTAAGTTTCAAACTATTTTCAGAAACTTTATTGGATGTTTAGAATAATAGCGAAAATTGAAAAATTAGATTTTAGCTAAAAGCCATGTTATCTACTTAATTGTCATGTTGAAATTAGTAACATATTAATACATCTATTATAATAAAGTTGTATTCCTGTCTGTTCACAATTTGATTAATATGTACAAAAAGGTACACCATTTCATAAATTGATTTTCATACTGAAAACGGATATTTACACACTTACATTTCAGCATGATTTATTCAAAGGAAATCTACATTAAAGAAGCTACCACATTTGCATATTACATTAAAGAAAATCTATTTTAATAATTAGCTCTATATTATTGTTTGTTTGTTATAGAATTGTTTTAAATGTTCCATTTAGAAATATTATTTAAAGTTGATTTATTTATTTTTAACTAGCAAAGATACCCGAGCTTTGCGCGGGACTTTGCTGTATGCTTGCAGTAAATGACTGTTGTAAGAGCAACTATTTCTTAAGGTATTTAAAAATTTTTTAATTACATCCTGAAGTGACTGAAATCCAACTATGAACTTTTAAGCAAATAGATTATATTATGGTTGACACTTATTTGTTACACATAAAAATTTAAACAATTACAAAGAATCACAATGTTAACATTTGTTTAATTGGTGGAGTGATCTGATTCAAATTCACAACGAAGTTGACCGGTGCCATGGTGGCGGCCCCCAGGAAGGTGACAAACTCCAACTTGGTGTCTACCATCCCTAGGTGGGGGAGTTTATGAAGAGCCGCACTAAATATGACCTTAACCTTTTACCTTGAAAAATAGTGTGTACCATCCCAAGGTCGGAGACTAATATCATGTCAGGCTTGGTCATAACACATAAAGCGAGGAGAGGGTGACCAGTTCTTTTAACACAGGAGGGAACAGTCATTACTTATGATGGAGAGAGACATTACTTAGGATGGGGTTATACAAAGTTCATATATAGGATTACACATTACCTTTTGCGGTTGAATGATGACTCGACACAGTTTTACAAAAACATGATAACTTCTTTATTATCAGATCGACCGATCGAATGATGATGACGTCAAGGAATTTAAAGTCGTTCTACATGATTAAACGTTCTCCCTTCGCTTCTAAAGGGACTCTCCTCTGATCATGTCAGCTCTTTCTGACCGACCCTGCTGATTGTTCGATCCGGACTCATCTGCCTCCGATCTTCGACTCCTAGCTCCTATATTGGGAATTCATTTTTGCTATGACGTCAGACGTGTGGTCTCAAAACGTGATCGACTCACGTGGCTTAAACATGCATTTCCAAAACACATTTCTGCAACAAAGAATTCTCACTAACCTATTTTTACAACCAAACTTACTTTTCAATGTTTTTAAATTGTATTGTTCATTATTTTTTTAGATGACCTTTTTAATTCACTTTCCATAAAAGAATGCAGCACAATTAAATTCTTTTTACAATACAAACATATCTAAACTATTTTATATGAAATTGAACAATGCAAAATTCTAACATTCCATTTTCTGAATCTATCTCTGAACCTTGCTTACAAAGTTTGAATCTTGGTCTGTCCTAATCTCATTTTCCACTTATCTAATGTTCTTCTTACTTACAAGAAAAGGGGACAGCCCTTTTTCCTGTAACATGTGTACACACAGAAGCACACACGAACGCTGCTACTTTATACATATAGATTTAATTTATATTGAATTTATGTTCAATTATTATTAGCCGACACCAATTGCCTTCAAAAGCAATAGTTCAAGTTGTGAGAGTTATTTCCTTTTTAACCTATGAGAGTTATTGGCCCTTTAATTTTCATAGACAAAAATGGAGGTGTTTTATGCTTCCATAAATCTAACATGTGGTCCACTTTCTGGAAAATCGTAATAAGTTAGGATATTCAGTTGTGACTAAAACCTTCACCCAACAATATGTTTCGATTTGGCAAAGCCGGGTCTATACAACCAGCTATTACATAAAACATTTACCTTCACTATCCAGCATTCCACCATCATTATTTTAAAATCTCCTGACTTCATCCAGTTACCTCCCCTGCTATCATAAAAACTCTTGATTATTAAGTAAACCTTGTAATTTTCTTCAAAAGTAATTTTCATTAATAATTTTCTACTTTTTTATTTTTCATAATTTATGGATATGTTACTAATTTCAACATGACAATTAAGTAGATAACATTGGTTTTAGTTGAAATTCAATTTTTCGATTTTCATTACTATTCTAACAAGCACCCTTTATTGTAGTAGTAGTAGTAGAAATAGCTTTCTTTACTTAAAAATTTCAAGCCGTTTAGTAAAGCTGATTTGGTTTTCTTTGTTTTTTATGGCGAAGAGGAAAGCAAGTATATGCCAATATGAGGGAAAAATAAAATCATTTTTTTGTCTTAAATATTTTGGTGAATTAGAAAATTAATTCTTCACTTACCATTTCTGATTGGAAATTATCAAAAGGCCAATCTGAATCTCCAGAAATAAGTGTGGTATTTTGTTCCAATTGTTTATTCGCCAGAGATCTGGGAACATTCCCACTTGATGACCTGTTATTATTGCTATTACTTCCATGTTTCTACAAAAAACACAAAAATAAATAAAATTAAAAAAAAATAGGAAGGAATTAATTTATAGAATTTATAAGATTTTCTGATGTAATTTTTAAAGGAATTCTATAAAAGATTTCATCTATAATCAAATTTATATATATATATATATATATATATATATATATATATATATATTAGTTGAAGAATATCAGTCCCAGGATGAGTAAAATGAATTCCCTGAACAGAACAGTTTTGCACAACTTTTCTATCTCTTTACAAAGATTAAAAAGTCTTGTATAACAAAGTCCTTATTCCAGTTTTGATCATCAAAATTCATTATTATTTGATTCTAGAAAAAATGGTCTTAAAAAGAAATCGAAATTTAGAGAATCTTGCTCAATTGGTGTCTAATGACTATGGATCAAATTCAATGCAAATCTGATGCATTTAAATTTTCAGATGAAAAGTTACGTTCATATTATGCCTCCTAAAAACCCTTTAAAACACTCCAAAGAAACTGAAATTTGTGCAATATTTATCAATAGAAGAAAAATCAACTTTACTTTATTATATAGGAGATTGATAACTAAAATCCATTGTTAAAACTTCACAAAAATCAGAGGTATCTTCTTTTTCACAGAAGGCTCCCACCTACCCTAGCATAAAAGTAAATATAGCCTATGTTTGAACTCCTTTACACTCAGCAGTTGCATTCCAAAATTCATAATGATTGGTTTAGGAGCGAATCATGTACACACAAATGTATAACATGCCTAATTTTATAAAGACATCTATATTTATTTAATTTCCTTGTGTATTTTTTTAAAGTTAAATTTAATTATTACAGTACAATACCAAATTGCAATCTAATATATAAATGACTATATGTCTGTCGGTTGGTCGGTCTGTCTCCATATTTTCAAACTACCTTCTACGAAACTAAAAGTTGTATAGCAGCGCTAGGGGCCTCAAATGACTGAATATTTTTATAGGTCTTTAGCCGGTTAAAATAGTTTTTAAATAGGTCAAAATTGAAATAAATTGTTATACATTTTGTACATTTATCTTAGTTTATTTTAATTTTTAATCAGTTTATCTGCATGTCACATTGGTATAGTGGTAACGTCACCAGCTTTGAATACTAGTTCTGGTTTCGATTCTAGCCGATGGCACTTAAATACTTTTTTTTTTTACTTTGGAAATCACAACTCTATAAATATATATACGAAATCTGGACAAATTAAAATTTCATATTTAAGCGTATTTTACACCCGGGCAACCCCCCCCCCCACTAGGAAACTATAATTAATTATGTTCAGATAATATTCTTGTAATTTCTCTCTCATATATATATGTATATATATATAGATAGATAGATAGAGAAAAAATTGACCCTCTGGGTCCCCACTGAGTTTGGTTTACATTGGTTGAATGAGGGAAAAGTGAGTTTGCAAAGCCATTTGAATATAAAAAAATTCAAAATTAATCTCTGTTTGTCCTTCTCCGTTTCTCTCTTTCCATATATCGGTTAAATAGTATTGCTATTTGTGATTGATATTCCCTGTTGTTTATGATTGACTATTTTATTCTTTGTATACTTTTATTTTGTTATTACCTTCAACTGTTATTAAATAGAAGCAGAGAGAGACAAAAGTGGGAGACAATACACAGAATAAGAACTGGGGGCAAAACAACATATAGTAAGAAAGGATGAAAGTGATAGAAAGTAAGAGATTGGTTACTTTATGAGTTATTCGCAAATTACAGCTAATTACAATAATTCAAATCAAAGTTTATTCAAACATAACTCAATCTCCAAATTGAATATTTTCACATGTATTTTGTGTGATTACAATATATAAGAAAAAGGCCTTATGGAAACAAATGCTGATTAAATCAATTTTAGTATAATAACTAGCAGGATTACTCGGTGTTGTCTGGGATAAAAAGTGTAACCTATTTCTATTAAAACTTCTATCTCTTCCTCTTACTCTATTAATCTCTCTTTCTCTTTCCCCAGCCCCTGTTTTCCCCCTCCCAATCCATTCTTTCTCCTTTGTTCAACTTATTACTCTATAGCTGGACATACATACACAAAACTCTCCTTTACATAACAAATTCCTCTCGGAAATGAGTCAGCATTTTTTTTTCCAAATTAGTACATAATAACACTGAAAAACCAACTCTCTTTGATGAAAATTGACCCAGTTAACACTAAAAGAATTAATAAATTTTTCTAAATTTTAAATATTATTTATCCAGAGCAGCACTGATTAAGAAAATACCAACTTTGTTGGCATTTGTTTTACCATTTTTGACAAATGTCCTTTATATTATCTATCTATATGTATATATACATGATCTTGTCTGTCTTAGGAATGATCTCTATCAAACTACTCTGTCAATTTTTTACCTATAAACTTTAAAATTGATATATAGTGAATTCAGCCATATGGAACAAATTCAATTTGGGTTTTAGCCGATAAAAATAGCTGCTAAGTGGTCAAAATTAAAAAATTGGAACTTGTCAGGCGTAAGTCAACTTAAAGTGCTTCTATACACATGTGCAAATATACATTTATATGTTGAAGTCAGACAATTTTTCAAGTTTTCACATCCATGTTTTGTTAGCTCAGATGGTAACAAATAATGCTGGAGAGCTAATTGTTTTGGCTTTGATTCTAGCTGATGGTACCCAAGTTATATTTAAAAAAAAAAAAAACTTCCAAAATCACTACAATATATTGGGTACAATATAATGATCAATTGACTCTATAATAATAAACACAAATTCTGCATTAATTAAAATATCATATTTAAGTGTATTTTACAACCGACCAACACCGGGCGGCCTCTTAGTACATAGATAAAAAGTATTCAAAATCATTGCGAATTTGTCATGATCAAAGAAATGACCATTATTAAATTCTTTATTTTTTTCAAACTATTGTATTTGTATGTGAATGATAGTACACCTTGTTTTATTTTCATCCACATTTATAGTAAGCATTGTAATGTTTTTACTTTGTAAAACTAAAAGTTTATTTCATGCCAGAAATCGATTAAAACAGTTTAAAGCTGTCAAAATGACCTTCAACTTGCGAGCAGTCACAAATTAAGAGACAACAAAAGGTACATATATTTTTTTTATACTTTATAAACATAATTATAACACGTGATTATTCTCTGAAACAGTAAAAATATACACGACGGTTACTCCTCCATTGAGCATCGTTCATGAACACGTATGGAATGCGAACAGTCATAAAGAAATGACCATTCACAATTCACAGCCATTATTTATGTGTGTACGTCTTTTTTGAGATAAGAATAGCCAAGAAATTGTGAGCCATTCTAGATACTATTTTGTCTTTTCCATTTGTAAGAAATACATGAATTTAAACAAGTAAGCTTATCCAATGTACATAAATAGTAAAGATCTGGAAAAATCTGCACTGAGGAAAATATCTGATTAAATATAATATGTAATCGATGAAGTCAATTGAAATTTTAAATTTAGTTTGTATATAAAATAAAACATTGATTTTTAAAGACATAAATTATTGATGACAAACTTCGAGAAATAGACCGGCCTTATTTTACACATTAGATAAATAGAAATATATACTAGCAGGCCACTCGGCATTACTCAGTCGTAAAATACACTTAAATAGGATATTTTGATTAATGCAGATTTCGTATTATTATTATTATTATTTCGTATTATTATTATTATTATATTGGAACCAATATATAGTAATGATTTTAAAAGTTTTAAAAAAATGACTTGTGCGCCACAACTGAGAATCAAAACCAAAACGTTTAATTTACGATTTATTTTTTCCTTTGACGTTAATGCCTGAACTATAAAGACATATTTGCCGCAAGGCTAAAAATTAAAACATAAAGCAATAGCTATTACGTTATGCATGCATATTTGTAATGCCATTTTTCGACCTTCAGACAAATTCCATTTTTTTTCAGTTTCACACCGATTTATCACTAAGTATAGACAAACAAAATTATATAGAAATCAGTTAGTTACAACTTTACAACTTTTCAGAAAGTTTTATAAAAATCCAAGGCATCAATTTTTTTTAATAAGCACAAAAGTGTTAATTATAGCCATTTTAACCCGAAAGGCACCCAGAGTTTTCCTGGAAAATACGTTGTTACTTTTTTTACTCATATCAGGTTTAATGTTTGTGCAAAATTTTAAAAAATTCCAAGGCATAGTTATTGAGAAAAAAAGTGTGGACAGACGAACGGATATGGGTGAATTAACAGGTCTACCCTCCTTTTGACGGGGACCAAAAACAAATTTATAGGAGTATATATATATATATATATATATATATATATATATATATATATATATATATATATATATATGTTGCTAAGGAATATTTATACTTTCATTTTGACTTTAGCATTTTGCTTTGTACAGACTGGATTTTTTTTACCAAAACATTATTCAAAATTATGTTTGAAACTTTCTTCTAAATGTTACAAATAAGGGGTTAAGAGACAAAGTGTCATAGCTTTATCTATGTGTGTGTGTATGCGTGCAATGGAAATTTTTGTTATAAACATTACAGCAGTCAATCTAAACCTAAGGTGGCTTTCTTTCATACTTTCATACATAACAGTCTTATTAAATTTAACTCAATTACACATATTACAAGAAAACTAAATCTAAATTCCATAAATACATTATACTATATAATTAAATAAATTATTTAAAAAAAAAAAACTTAATTTTATTATTAGTTATTTCTGTGAAAGAATTTATTTTCCAGATTTTCCTATGTGCTGACCTACATTTTCATATGTTCAAAATACAAAACACACAGGAACCTGATTTTTCAGGTCGAGTTTTCATGTCTGCGTTTCAAATGTACCAATGACATTTGGTAATTTTCCAGAATAGCCACAAAGTCAAAAAAAAAAGGAGGTGAAAAGATTAATTCACAACAAATAAACGTTACCAAAGCCAAAGTTTTTTTTTTTTTGTTAACTTATTTTAAAGTGTTTTTACTTAAAAGTAAAAAGGCATTATAAAACTTGTCAAGTTAGAACAAAGAACAAAATTGTGGTTTTCTTAGAGCCATAGTCCAGCCTTGATAATCACTCAAAAATTAAAAATTTTGATAGAAACCCCATGCAATAAATGTTACCAATTGTGCGAAAGTGTAATGTTCTATCAGTATTTTGTTTAATTTTCGATTTTTGAGCGATTATCGAAGCTTGACTATGGTTCTAATTAGACCATTAGGCATATCCAAATTCTTGTGTAAAATCATCAATAGTTTTACAGAGTATTAGCGACGTCTACCTTATATTGGTGTATAAATTTTACAAATGCCTTAAGCGCTGAATTGAATAATTTGTTTTTTGCTATTTGTTTATTGTGTTAATTTCAATAATTAGGCCCCCTGTACATTTTTTGAAAATAGGTGCTAAAATCAAATTGAACCCCTAGAAATAAAAATCAAAACAATTTTAAGTTGTAGTTGAATTTGCTATTTAAACTTGCCAGGTCATTTTTTTTTTTTTTTATATTATATGAAAATATTTTATAGAAATTGGAAACTCAAAAAGCTATATAATACTTCACATCGCAGAATATTAAAATTTTATTCAATTTAAATCTGTTAAAAATTAATTATGTTTTTAGAATTTTGTGTTTTGTTGTAATTCAACTAATATTATATATCAAAAAAAAATGTTGATTTTTTTTGTTGTTAAACATAATACTGATTTTATGTCCATTTTTTTTTTTTTTTTAATTTATAGGTAAGTAATGGCTTAAGTAATTACTTAAATACTTAAATAAATAAATAAAGCTCTTCAGCTATAAAATGTTGAGTTTTATGAACCTAAATTTATTTTGTTTAGTTTTTGTAACATGAAATGTCGGGGGGGGGGGGATACCTAAAGAAATGATTTCCCTTCATATAGTTAATGAACTGCTTTTAAAATATAACTTAATTAAAAAAAAAAATAAGTATCGAAAATTTCATCAACATCTAACTATTCGGATGAGATTTTTGCTAGATTTATTAAACACGGATATGTTTACGCTTTCGAAATGATCACTACATAGGAACGTTGTTTTAAGGCGTCGATAATGCAAACACCATTTCAGTCTCGCATTTTCATTATTTTAGTACGTTGTAAAAAATGTTGTTTTTTTTAATATTATTGGTTTATTTTAAGCTTCTTTTAAATGGTACAAAAGTTATGACAAAACAGTTACATCGTGTTACGTATCGGGGAGGGGTAAATCTCTGGGTATTATTATACAAACACCGTGACAGCGTTAGGGTTAGGGTTAGGATTAGGGTTAGGGTTAGGGGTTAGGGTTAGGTTTAGGGTTAGGGTTAGGTTTAGGGTTAGGTTTAGGGTTAGGGGTTAGGATTAGGGTTAGGGTTAATTCGCTGTCACGGTGTTTGTATAGTTTTACCAATCTCTGTCCCTATAGACCACTATATTTTTCTAAAATGACAGGATTTTCATTATATTTTTATGCATTAAAAAAAAAAAAAAAGGTTTTAAAAGCAGTTCATTAACTATATGAAGAGAAATCAATTCAGAGATTAACGTGATCCAAATTCAAATACATAACAAATAAATGTTAAGTTACTCTTCTACCTATCTGGAAAATATTTTAGTGGTTTTGCTCACTATATATGTCACGGTAACATAGATTGGGTGGGTTTCTAACAGCATTTTATATAATTTTAAGTAATTTTCAAAGCTTTGAATTTTACCAACCAAGAGCACGGCCATTTTTCTTGCTCTCGCGTACGAGCCCATTAAACATTTTAAAGTGAGTAAAACCACTAAAAAAATTCCAGATAGGTAGAAGAGTAATTTATCTTGCCTTTGATAACATTTATTGGTTATATATTTGAATTTTGACTATTTTTTCGAATCTTTGTGGATTGTAAAACTATTTCGTCCTTTTTCGCTTTGTTAGCTATTCTAAAAAAATACCTGAAATTCGCCATAACTTAACGTTTTAACGTTATTTTATTTATTTTTTAGAAAAACATGGTTAAAAAATAAATAATTATTTAGCACTAATGACGAAATTTCACTTGGATGACTGAAACAAGAATGAACCTTTGTATACACGAAACAACGACTCCCATCTGTAACAACGCCATTATGTATTTATAAAATAAAAATATACTATCATTCTATCATGAAAATTACAAAAATGGGATTAAAAGAAAAGATGTCCTCCTCAAAAAGTATTGCTTAAATGTCTAATTTCGACGATCTCTGGCGAATTTATCTACAACTACAATTCACCTACAACGATTCGTTAATTAATACAATTCAACTACGACAGAGTCCGAGTTCATCTACACACAATAAAAATTATTTATTTAAAAGAATGATTAAAACAAAAAGTCTAACAATGAGACTTTTGTCTTAAAAAAAAAAAAAAAATTTAATACGACCATGAAGCATGGTCATTTTTTAAAATCTATTAATTATTAGTAATAAACAAACATATTCGATATCAGTTGTGTGTTTTCAGCGCCCCAAATTCAAAAGATCTCAATTTATGGACTTTTTAGATTTGTAGTTTTAGAATTATATTGCAAGATTTAAAATATCTATGTCGAATCTTTTTTTTTTTTTTTTTCCTTTTCTTTTTAGATGTGTTGTGGCTGTTGTACTAACTTTAATATTAGAAGGAAAAAAAAGCAGAAAGACGATATATTTAAAGTTAGAAACATGGCAAATGTGTATGTGTGTGATTGTGCGTGTCTTTATAAATAAAGTTCTTTATTGCTAAGAGGTTGGACAGAAGAGGGCTATTTGTTGTAGGTTTTCGTATTTTGGAAAAATATCAAATAAAGAGATTTTATTTACGTAAACAAAAACTAGAGTATTTTCCCTCGGCGCCCCCTCCCCTATAGAATCAGTGAACCGATTTAAAATGACAAAGTTATGACTAAATGCATTATACAAATATTTTTTTTCTTTTTTTTTTCAATATTACAATGAATTTCAGGTATTTCGTAAATTCATCTGGAAAAACTAATTCATTCCAATTTCTTTGTGGGTCGACATTATTTTCTTGTTGGGTTGCATTGTGTGGCGTCGTTTTGAAAATTTGCTTTTGGGAGAATTCCTGTTTAGGTACAGCTACAGCAGTGGGCCCGTCTTCCAAAGATTTAGATATTACGGGCTGTGGAGAATCGTTTGTAGATTTGGCCATTTGGCGTGATTTTCTCGCATCAGTAATCTCCGCGGCATCTATAGTATGATTATGTCGCGGCTCGTTAAAGGCAAAAGATTTAACGATTTGTTCGTTTTCTGTAGTTAGACGAACACGACACTTGAATTTGTGATACTTGTCGCATTTCCAATAAATCTTATTTCCATTCTCTCGGTTTTTATAGAATAGGTATCCATCATGAACTAACTTTTTATGTCCTTTTTCAGATTCAATATACTGAAGAGCCATTGTATTTTAGAAAGATAGCTTTTCTTTTAGAATCAATAACAAAACAAAATAGTGTTAAGTTAGAAGTGGCATGTATTTATTATATATACAACTTTCCATTGCGGTCATTTTTTTTTTTTTTTTAATATCTAAAATAACTATACACCATCTATTCTTATGATTTGGAAATTAAATATTCTTTGGCAAAAAAAAATATTTTAGGTCGAATGTAATAGAAATGAAAGGGGGAATAGCTAAGCAACGAAACACAGAAATAGGTAGTAGCATTATAGCGGTGTTACTTTGGTACATAAGGGAGATAATCGAGTCTTTCCGTTGCAAGACAAAGGATGATCTGCCCTTTAAATAAATTACACTTTGTCCAGGGAAAGCATTTTGTCCCCAGAGGAGAGGGAGAGTCTTTCGTCGGAGACACCCACATTTGTTAGAGAATACGACGGTATTTTATAATTTATTTTGTTGTTCACCTATAGTTGGTGGACCTAAAGAATCTTGCCCCCACCTTTTTTTTTTTTTTTTTATAAGCGAGTTATCAAAAAACGTCAATATTTGTAGTTGGTGCTCAGTTTCTAATACAACGTTTTGACCAAATCGACCACTCATTTTAGAACCACTCGATGTTTTTAGGCCAGATTTCGTAAATTTAGCTTTTTTTTTTTTTTTTTTTAAGTAGTTTAGCCTTTGTTGAATTTCGATTATTAAAATACAGTGGCCCCTTTACCTACTAGATTAATTCGTTTCCGGATGGAACTCGTATCTAGAATTTCTCGTATCTCGAACAAATTTTCCCATTAAGAAATAACTGAAAACCAATTAATCCGTTCCCTGCTCCCAAAATCATCTAAGTTAACCTTAATTAACTATATAAAACACATTTTCCTGATTACTAAAAACGCATTCAAATAATAATTAAACAGAAAACTACAGTGATCTCCACTCGCTGCTTTTGGCCATGCCTTACCAGAAAGTGGATGCCAGTCCTCTTCTTGAATTTCTCAAACCAGCCATGGCTGGCCTTGAAATCTATTCCACGTGTACCCGACGATGTCTCACCCTCTGTTGACGCTGCCTCACGTTGTAGGTTCTTGTAGATGGAGAGCGCCTTCTCGGAGATGATGCTCTCCGTGACGGTATCTCCCACCAGCTCCTTGTCGCGTATCCACAACAACAGAAGTCTCTCCATCTCGTCATGGGTATCGGTCCTCAATTTGGAAATAATAGTCACACCTTTCGTTGGTTTTATAGCTTTTATGGCATCTTTCTGTTTCAATATCGTACAGATCGTGGATGATGACCGATCGTACAGCTTCGCGAGATCACTTACACGAAGACCACGCTCATGTTTGCCTATTATCTCTTGCTTCATTTCAATCGACATCATCCTCTTTTTTTTCTCAGATGACACGTTTCCATTTCCTTTTTTCGAACTCATAGTTAGAGTCACAAAAAAGTTACAATGTGATAAAAACAAATCAACACAAGAGCGCTGGATCAGATCTATAGGGGGGGGTACACGTGCTAACTGGGACGAGCTGATGCTGGACGGTTTCGGCCACCTAGCGGTAGCTCTCGTAACTTGGATTTTCTCTCGTATGTAGGTCAAGATTTTTGCTCGGAAGACATCTCGTGTCTCGAATTTCTCGTAAATAAAGTAGCTCGTGCGTAGTGAGACCACTGTATTAAAAAAAAAAAAAAAAAGGCGAAACTGTTTTAAAAAGATTCAATTCGCGAAATTTTGCCTAAAAACGTAGAGTTGTTCTAAAATGGATGATCGATTTACTACAATGTTGCATTAGAAATTGAGCACGCATACAAATATTTAAATATTGACTTTTTTCATTTTTTTTTTTTTTTTATAATTTGGTAGACTAGTGTCCATTCGATAATGATACACTGAAAAAAAGGTAAAAATAAATAAAAACAGAGGGTGCATGATTCTTCAGGTCCGCCCTATAATGTCCCCCCCCCCTTAGAGTATATGGATATTTTTTTCCACATTTAAAAATAATCCAGATTTATAAATATATCTTCGTAGGGAACACAAATAGAGACGGGACAAATAATCATCTAATATTTGGCCTTAAGAGCTAAATGATTGGGTAAAAAATATACAAAAAAATCTTTCGATCCAAAATAATACACCCCCACGGAAAGAAAATACAAGATTCGTATTGAAATAAGTAACTTTAAGATGAATAAAAAAGCATAAAAAATTTCAAAATTCATACATTTTCGGTAATAGTTAGAACTTGGTTCGACTTTCTCCGTTCATAGTCGGAACTGCTGAGGTCATGACTTCAAATCTAGGGATACCAACTTCTAAAAAGCGCTAGTATCCCAGTAGTTGTTGCCCCCTACACCAAAGTGGCAATGATGCGCCTTGTTTGGGGTGAAAATGTAAAAAAAGTAAAAATATCCACGCCGATTCTTGATTCTTATTTTAAAAGCACTTAGGCGAGAATCAACGTAAAAAGGTCATCTAGAGGGCACCCCCACGCAGGAGCTCAGATTCCTTCACAAATCAGAGTAGAACAGGTGGTATAGGGGTTGGGAGAGTCATACTAACCACTTTTGTATATTTTCTTTCCCTGCCCTCGACACAAATGAACTATTGTACCATTGTTATCTTTTTTGTTTTTACACGCCAATAAAAAATGTTTTAAACAATCGGGTCACGTTCCCCAGTACGAAAGGGTGAATGCGGTATTATGGTGAAAGAAGATACTAGCTAAGAGAAACTTTTGTTTAGTTTCTGGAGTGACACGGATGACCAACGACCTCAATCCCCCCCCTTTTTGAGTTGGTCTTGTGCCTAAGTTTTTTGTTCAGTTTGAACTTGCATTGTCATTTTAGCCTGAATAAAAGATTCAATATCTCAACATAAGGTCACAACTTAGAACGCTTGTTTACATTGGTGATCTTTTAAACCAACGCATTTCAGGTGAAAACATTATTACATACTTATGTGTCATGGCGAAATTATGATAAATTCAAAAAGTTACGAAAAATGACCCAGTAGAAAAATAATTACAAGTAAAAATAGAATTTATCGAGTTTAATCGTATTTAATGTGAAGCAGCTGTGCGACCAATTCGGTAACACAAATTGACTTATCTCCCTTGAAAAAGTAAGAGTTCACCATTTTTAAACCAATGCATTTGCTGATTTTTTTTTTTTTTAATAGATCTAGCAGTGCTAGATTCTAGCACATCTTCAATTGTATCATCTTTCGTAATTTTTAGAGGCAAAGTCACTGAATTATTACGGCATGAATAAACTGCGAGAAAAAAATTTGTCCTTTTTTTTGTTGTTGTTAAATATTATATAGGGAATTATTTCGAGTTCAAATGAAAAAATGATTGCGCCAGTGAAAAGGATAGGGATTAAATTGGATAATACAGGTCTTAATATCAGGAAAAGTACTCGTCTACCCCAGTTTTAAATGGGATATTTGTTCTTAGCAGACCCGAAAACCTTTAAAAGTTGTCATTTTAAAAGGCGAGTATCGAGTTGGAAAGAAACTAAAAATTGGTCCTTATTGTTAGGTGAAAGTAAAGAATACTTTCAAAACACCCTTCACGTGTTAAGAATATGTTTCTAAATAATAATTATTTCAACATGTTTTTTTATTATTTTTTTTTTTTCGTAAAAAAAATCGTAAAACTTAAATTTTACTTGCTTGAATGCAAATAATGCTTGAATGCAAAAAACTTTATTATTTATTTTTACTGTGACATGACAATTAAGTAAGATATAGGTTTTACTTGAATTCAAGATTTAAAATTTCGTTCTTATAAGGATGCGCATGTGTTGTGAACAGCTTGTTTACAAAGTGGTAGTTGCTCGTAAGAAAATAATCCTAAGAAACGTGTATTAATCATCCAAACGGTAAATTTGCAGATTTAAATGTCATACTCGTTTTAGCGAAATGGAAAAAAAAATACACTCGCGTTCGGTGTTCTGTTGTAGTTAAAGGTAACATTTATCCTAAATTTAATATTAGAAAGAAAAAAAAACGGACATCCGAACTTATTAGTAAATCCTCACTTCCATTAATATTTGTGCATTTTTATTTTTTTTTTTTTACTTGGAAAAAAATGTTAAACAAAAATAGTATTTTTCGCTCGCATCCCTGTCGTATCATTAATCCTGAAATATATATAATTGAATACATTAAACAAAAATAAGTTTCCAAAAATTACAATGAATTTCAGGTATTTCGCAAATTCATCTGGAAAATCTAATTCATTCAGACTTCTTTGTGGATCAGCATTATTTTGTTCCCGGATTGCGTTGGGTGGTGTCTTTTTGAAAGTTTGTCTTTCAGAGAATTCCGGTTTAGGCACGATGGAATCTTCTTCCGGGTTAAATATTGGAGAATTATTAATAGTTTTGGCCATTTGGCACGGGTTTCTCACCTCGGTAATCTCGATGGCATCTACTGTATGATTATGTCGCGTCTCGTTAAAGGCAAAAGTCTGAACGATTTGATCGTTTTCTGTGGTTAGACGAACACAGCACCTGAATTTGTGATATTTGTCGCACCTCCAATATATCTTATTTCCTTTCTCTCTGTTTTTAAAAAACAGATATCCATTATGTACTAACTTTTTATTTCGTTTGTCAGATTCGATATATTGAAGAGCCATTTTTTTTTCTTCAGCATCAATAATTAAAAACACACAAAAAGTAGTGTTGTTAAGTTTGAATTGGATATATTTATTTTATATTTACATTCTATGGCATCGACAATTTTAATATTTCAGATAAGTATGTCTTTCTTTTGAATTGAGAATTAAATATTCTTTGGAAAGGAAATATTTATCTCTGTCGAGAATCCGAACATGGAAATAAATGAGAGAGGTAAAATAACAAGACACTTAAAACACATGGATAAAAAGTAGTAGTAGTAGTAGTAGTAATAGCAGTGCGTAAAATGGCCTGGAAATGGGAGATAATTTTACGTTAAAGTTATATGCGAAACTGATCCCCCATTTCCGGGCGTTTATAATCAATTTTTTGGTTGTTCTTCGTTATTGTGGCGATATTTGAAAATTGAAATTCAAATGAAACAAATGGTTATCCACTGAATTGGCATGTCACAGTAATGAACACGTCTAAAATTACGAAAAACGATAAGCTAGAAAATTAATGATTAATGAAAATAGTTTTCGGGAGAAATTAGTGAAAAAGAAACCGGAAATTTCAATCAAGTTGTAACAAAGGGAGGTAAATCTTAACTGAAAATCTTTGGCCAGTTTAGCAAAACTTAATATTCTTGCTAATTGTCTCCGAAAACTGTTTAATTATTTTTTTCTATCTTATTGTTTTTCGTAATTTTGGGATATTTTCATTACTGCGACATGACAAGGTATTTTTTTTTAGATTAGGTCCACCCCACCTCCACAATTTTCTTTTAAATGTCAACTTTTATAGGTTTTCGACTATGCTGAATACGAAAATCGCATTGAAAATTTGCAGAAATAAGTAGTTATCGAGAAATAAAAAGTTGTATTATGCATTGTATTCTTTGGCGGCCATCTTTTTTACTCGCGTGCAGTGGTGTCAGTCATAGATGATGAGTACATTTGTTTATAGCGCGCACGCGCGTAAAAAAGATGGCCGCCAAAGAATACAATGCATAATACCACTTTTTATATCTCGATAACTACTTATTTCTGTAAACTTTTAATGCGATCTTCGTATTCAGCATAGTCGAAAACCTATACAAGTCGTCATTTAAAAGAAAATTGTGGAGGTAGACCTAATCTGAAAATTTACTCATGAATTGGTGTCACTTGAATTTCAATTTTAGAATTTCGCCAATTTTTTCTTTGGGGGACGGGCCTTTACGTTCACGGACTTAAGACTAGTGATATAAAAAATAGTTAACTGAGTAGTTATGCAGAATACGGATCGCGCTGAAATAACATTGGGGTACTCCTTGGGCGTTGAGTTCCGTGGCGGCTAGCTATTCATTTGATAGTCGCTCCCTTAGTAAAGGCGAACGCATGCGCACGGAACATTATTCATTTACTTACGTTGGCTTCGTAACTAAACCATTTATTGATAATTTCTCACTTTTACAAACATTTGTAATTGATTATTTATTTATTTACTTGCGTTGTCTTAACTCTTTTCATGAATATTAAAAACAAAAAAAAAAAAACTTATCCAGTTAGGTAGAAAAGTAACTTATCTTGCTTTTGATAACATTTATTTGCTATATTTTTTTTTTTAACATCTTTTTCGACTCTGTGTATAGTAAAACAAGCATGAAGTTTATTACAAAGACGCTTTGTTTTCACACCATTCAACAATATGTTGTTCATCCGCACATGTAAATTAAAAATGTGTAAAAGTGAGAAATTATCAGTAAATGGTTTAGTTACTTCTTTTTTTTTTTTTTTTTTAATATTCATGAAAAATTTGGGTTTTGTTTTTTGTTTTTTTCTCTACATCAGGTCCACCTCCATAAATGTTAAGAACGGCTTCCGGAATACACACCCCAACCTCCCATGTTAAGAACGGCTTTCGGAATAAACACTATGTAAAAAAATATTTGCCAAATTGTCAGCATATCCACCCACAAACACTACTTAAAAAAGTGGGGTTCAGTGTCGGTTGCAGAGAAGTAGATTTATTTATCGCACTCAGATTTTCTGAAAACCAATAAAAGTCAAAGAAAATTGTGGAGGTGGACCTAAATGTAAATATTTACCAAAAAGTTATCTGCGCATGTAAATTAAAAATGTTTGTAAAAGTGAGACATTATCAATAAATGGTTTAGTTACTAAGCCAACGTAAGTAAATAAATAAATAAAAATGTTATATGCGCATGCATTAGCCTTTTCTAAAGGAGCAACTATTAAATAAATATGCTGGCCGCCATGGATTTCAACGCCCAAGGAGTACCAACATTGGTGCAGCATCTTTCTACCCTAAGAAAATCCTTTAAAATAACCACTGCATAGGTTTTCAAGAGAGCTGAAAACGAAAATAACATTTAAAATTCCAGGAAACAGGGAGTTTCCAAGATATGAAGAAATTATAGTTTCAAAAAGTGGGGATCACTTATCTAAATTAATTTAACCTAAAATGAGCACCCACTTTATGGCCACATTTGGGGGGGGGTATTTGGTAATTTTGGCCTAGTAGACCAACACAAAACCTTTCTTAAAAACTTGTTTTCTAAAGGTTTTCAGGCGCGCTGAAAACGAATATCGCATTTAAACTTTCTGCAAATAAGTAGTTTTCCAGATATTAAGCAATGTAATTTTTTATGTTAGCCATCGTTGTGCGTGCAAGTGCACCAACCAACAAATTTTTAACGAAGTTCATGCAAGAGTTCAATATACAAGTAGGGCAAGATATACTTTTCATTTATTTTACATGTTGCATTTATATGTCACTACAAATTCATGAGCTAACCGAAAGATACTCATGAATGTGTAACAACATATAAATGCTTAGTAAAATAAATAAAAAGATGTGTGTATGTTAACGTCAAAATTGGTTTTCAAATGACTTACATGGAAAACACATCTTTTCTGTACTTTTAGAGCAGCACTGATGCTGACCTTACATTTTCTCCAATCTCTCACTTGTTCATTTATTCCAAATTTACGTTGTGCAACAGAATTATTACTGCTCTCAGAAAACTCTACAACTCTAAACTTGAAAGCACTATCATAAGCTGTATGTTTTCTCTTCAACATTGTTTGCTTTGGTTCATTGGTTATACAAATAGCGTTTTATTAGGAAATAATAATGGGTTTAGTTGTTCTTTAATATGAAAATTAAATCCTCCTCTTTTTATTCTGCTAAAATTACGCTCGACCAATACAAAAACAAACTGATAAAATAAGCAAAGTTTTTTTTACAATCCATAGATTGAAAAAGTGGTCAGAAATCAAATATCCAACAAATGAATGTTACCATCTTCTTTAATATAAAGGGCAAAAATCTGTTTGAATGTATGTATGTTTGTTTGTATGTCTGCCTAAAACTTTGGATGTATGTATGTTTGTTTGTATGTCTGCCTAAAACTTTGGATGTATGTTCACAAGATCGGTATCATTTTGAAGCTCGACCCTTCAGTCGACAAATACAAAAAAAATGAGCCAAAAACATTAATTCCTTCACCCTCAACTAGGCACTTTTCTACAGGGAGGGGTCGCTTTTTTCGCCGATATTTTCAAAAGTCATCCCCTCTTTTCGATTTTTTAGTCTTAATTTAAACCTACATCACTTCGAGTTTGGTGATGGGTGCAACAACAAAGACATCACATTTTTTTTTTCACATTCTTTTCCTCTTTTACAGTATGAGTTCGAGCCTGCCTGCTGACTACCACTTTTTTTTTGCCTCCAAACACCCAGGCAACGCCAGGCACCAAGGCTAGTAGCCAATAAAAGTTACTTTGCAGCCTACCTGTATCACTTTTTACTGTTTTTAAATAGTTTTAAATGTTTGTTTTTTTAATTTCATTTCAAATATTAATCCTTTTTTACAATCTTTTGAATTTCGAACCAATATGGCTGTCCATTCCTTCAGAAAATCTCATTTTCGATCTCTTGTGCTATTTTTCACAAACTTTATTTTCTTGGGGCTATTAGGAGTCCTATCAGCACAAAAAAAGTTTTTTGGTGGGGGGAGGAGGGGGGGGCAAACACGGGTGTGATTATGCAGTAGGTCCCATGTGAATGTATATCGTCACTGGTTTGGTCTGTTCAGCCACAGCACAGGTCGATAAAGCATGGCAGTGGGGCAAAAACCATGAAATAATCTGTAGGCAACAGATGCAACTGTCATGTCACAGTCTGGAGAGTAGACAATAGATCTAATCCAAGCAGATCATATACTCCAGAGGGAACATCATCATAGCACGGAATATGGAGTATATATCTGATGGTACAACATTGTAGATTCTCAAGAGAATCAGAACACTAGGGATCGGTATCCCAAGTGGGGACAAATGATTGCCTTGTAAAGCCTAGTATGTAAATGCCATTCATGAAGAATTTGGTAGCTTAGGATAAGTAACACGTAAAGCTTCCTATCAACCCCATTCTGCAGTCTCTACCAAATTACTCAGTCAATTTTTGGTCTAAGCATTTGAAATTTTAAGTAAAGGGTATTCACACATAGGGCAAGTTATCAAGTCACAGAAGAGATGTTGCGAGTTTGTCTCTGCTTTACGTTATTTTCATGGCAAGTGCTTGGCTGAGCTCCAATCTATGTATGGTCCCCCTCGCCAAACTTTCACAAGAAACACCCATCTAGCAGAAAACACTATCATTAATTTCCCCCACTCTTTATCTGTGCCTAAACCTAAACGTAGATTCCATGAGCAAAGCTTCTTTCTTAGAACTGCACGCCTATGGAATTGTCTTCCATTTTCCTGCTTTCCAGCTGACTACAATATGGTTGTCTTTAAGTCCAATGTAAATAAGTTTTTGATGAGCCGTTTCATATAAGTTAACAAATTTACCGAATTTCCATTACTAACGATTACTATATTGTCCAATTTCTACTGAACACTCTTTAACCCTTATCCTCGAGTGGCCTCTTGGCCTTGATAAGTGGTGATGTCTATGTAAAAAAAAAAAAAAAAAAATACCATAAGACAAGTAGTCACCAAACCTGAGATTGATAGATATTATTACTCCCAGATAGTTATGACATTCTGAGAATGGCACAAATATGTCTTGAAACCAAATCCTACAGACAGGGACAGGAGAGAGGCAACTAGAGGACAAGAGTGCAATTGTTTTTGCTGGGTTGAACAATATATTCCAGTCTTTTGCCCAGTCAGATGCAAAAATAAGCAGCGACTGCATGTATATTAACGTTATGTAAGGATCTGTGTGTGACAGAAATTTGTGTGTCTTCTAATCAAAATATCAATATTTAAGTTTAGAACATCTAATGAATTTTGTCATTACTGGTTTTCTTCAAATACTAATTCTGCAGGTTCTGCCTGCATACTTGTCCCTACTGCTACATTGAAGGTTTTCGCAAAATAAATACTCAGTACTTTTGGAATTAATCACCATATATTTATTTACAGGTTCCACACCCCTGTACAACAACAAATATAGAAAATAGTAATGGGACATATTTTTCTCTCCAATTCTAGTACAATTACTGATCCTATACTAAATTACTGATTCTCTATCTCTAAATATTTAACTAGAAAATGTCTCTATTACTGTGAAAACACATCTTAAATGAGGATATATTTTCTCAAATGTAAAAACACACTTGTGGGGTGGGAGCGATCTATAGATTTTAGTTTTACTAGTAGTTTAAAATCAACAAATTTTTATTATTACTACCAACAGTGAAAGATTTTTCTTAAACTAAAATCAAATAAAAATAAATAATTAAGAAATCGTTTATGGCATCGAAAAATAGCACAAATTTTTCCGATTTCTGATTAATCGTCCTAACACTAATAGAAAATGAACAAAACATTATAATTTCAGAAAAAAGTTCCATGTAAGATATTAAGAATTACAAGTAGGACCTGCAGAAATTCAACAGTTATATCTTATTTCTGCTGTGCTTAAATCTGGTTACGGAGGTCTATCTCCAAAATGCTTGTAATACTAGCTTGACATATTTCCATTTTATAGATGTCTAGTGTGAACGCAGACCCCACAATGTTCAAACTGAAACATGCTCATGTAAGGACTCTGGTTAGAGTAGTTTCAAAATATATCTGGTTATGTGAGTCTATTTCCAAAATCCTTGTAGGTGTTTGTAGCATATTTCTATTCTATGGATGTCCAGCAAATATGGCGGTCCCACAATATTATTGTACCATCTTTAGACAGAATAGATACTACAAAAATCTATTTATTTGAATAAATTGTACAAGATCGAAATAAATTAGGCACAAGATCATTCACAAGTGTTGAGAGGTGGGGGGGGGGTCGATGGTCATCCTTGTCACTTTACCTAATAGTAGGGGTAGGCTATAGAAACAAAATTTTTCAAATAAATGCCAAAAGTGGCTTATTACCTTCATTTATATGTAAATAGATGGGAACAAGTGATTTTGTTCAAAACGGGTCAAAATTGGAGGGTCGCTGGCCCCAAACGTGATTTGACCGCGTTGACGCGTGAAAATGGCCCAAATTTCGCCCCCGAACACACTTAATCACTTATTGAAAGCCACAGGATGCATTTTTTGACTATAAATGCATTTGTATCATTAAATCTAACATTCCCATTGGCTATCCCACAAGTATAGGGTTTTTTAGGGTATCTCAGAGTCCAAAATGGGTCAAAATTAGCCAAAAATGGTTGGAAATCATGGATTTTCCAAAATGCACCTCCCATGGGCCCAAAGACACCTCTACATGGCAGAAACTGTTGGGAAATGCTTGAAGCAGGCACTCTCCTAAATTTTGCACTGTTAATGATGGGTATAAGGACCTTTTAAAGGGGCTAAATATGGCTGATTTAGCCAAAGAGAGTCAAAAAGTCCCTAAGAATCAACATAGGTTGTCAAAAAGGGGCTTAATTTGAGTTATAGATGGAAAATTACCAAATAAGGAAATGTTTTCTTTCTGTAACAATGCAATGGCATCTTTAAATAGACATGATAACATTGCATTGCATTAATTGTGAATTTGATTGAACTTTGCTTTTTCAGTTAGTAAAATGCAATGAACATGGCTGGTATAGCAGGGCAGATTGACGAAGATTATAATTACGACGATTGGACTTATCTTCTGCTTGATTCTCTTCCAACTGAGGCTGAATGTGTTCAAGCTGTGCAACATCATGCTGCCAAATATGGTACCACGACACAGAAAAATCATATTCACCAGGTCTCCTTGCGATTACTACAATTGTGGCAGAAAGCCTTTGGAAGTGATGTTCGTTATGTTACAATACCTGGGATAAAACATAAACTTGATCGATCGCTAAAAATTTACGACAAAGATGTCTACAAAGCAAAGGGTTCCAGACGTGTGAATATGATTAAATGGAAACGAGAGCACCATGTCCTTCTCAATATACTTTCAAAAGATGTGAATCCTGATGAATTTGATGTACATGAACGAAGATTCTTTGTCGATCAAAAGTCTCTCTCTCGCAAATGGCTCATTTGACACTTTCTACGTTGATATGGAACATGAACGGTTTCTGGCAGAGCAAGAACTGCACAATCGTTTGGATTTGGACGATGATCAATTTGAAGTGGAGGATATAAGTGACCAATTGCCAGAGCATGATACCTCAAACAATTTGAACTACTCATTAAACAGATCGGGTACAATCCGTAGCACAATATGAATTCAGACTCTTCTTGGACAGCATTTTATTGACATTCAATGTTCAATTTACAATTAATTACCTTCTGAGAAGTTGATGTAGTAAAGTTACGATGTTTCTAAAAAGTATCATTGATGAATGAACTAATGATTCATATGTTATGTACCGTAAAGCGTAATTTTGTCATTTTTGGATTGTTTTGACCCTTTTTACATCCCCCAAAGATCTCTAAATACCCTAAATACAAATGGATAAGATAACAGGGTGGTTATTTCAGTCTTCCAACTGTTAAAAGCCATACAGGAGTGTTTATAGGAGCCCGATGAGATTTAATACCTGCATTTTGGGGATTATCCGTGATTTTCGTTCATTTTTGGCTAATTTTTGGGTAAATTTGACCCATTTTGGACCCTTAAGATACCTTGAAAAGCCCTATATAGGTGGGATAGCCAGTGAGAATGTTAGATTTAATGATATAGAGCCATTTATGGTCAAAAATTGCACCCTGTGTGGCTTGGGAGGTGCATTTTGGAAAATCCGTGGTTTCCGACCATTTTTGGCTAATTTTGGGGTAATTTTGACCCATTTTGGACTCTGAGATACCCTAAAAAGCCCTATACTTGTGGGATAGCCAATGGGAATGTTAGATTTAATGATACAAATGCATTTATAGTCAAAAAATGCACCCTGTGGCTTTCAATAAGTGATTAAGTGTGTTCGGGGGTGAAATTTGGGCCATTTTCACGCGTTGACGCGGTCAAATCACGTTTGGGGCCAGCGACCCTCCAATTTTGACCCGTTTTGAAAAAAAATCACTTGTTCCCATCTCTTTACATATAAATGAAGGTAATAAGCCACTTTTGGCATTTATTTGAAAAATTTTGTTTCTATAGCCTACCCCTACTAATAGTTGTCTATGCTATTCCTAGCTAGAATCCTCACTCACCATAATACCACATTTACTCTAGGGCTCATCCTACTTAAAATTTCCAAATCGATTTTTTTTATATATAAATACATACATAAAGTCTTTTATTAACAGTTCATTTTGTTAATGATACTACACTTTGATCCTAGCCAAGAAAGTGTCTTTTAGTTAAAGAGTGACATTAGATGAAACTTTTTAAAAATTACTTTTTTTCTGCATTGACAATTGGGTTATCCAATCTTCGCAAAAAAGGGGTCAAGGGTGATAACATACACATGAACATGAAATTGTCTTTCAAAATATTATACAGATTAAAACATGAATAGACAGAGAGAAAAGTCAACGCAAGTTCATGCCTTGCGCATGGGAGACGCAGGATCAGATAATATAGAACTTTGAAGAATACATATTCACAGCGATATCAAACATTTTCTTTCTCTCTCCCTGATCATGTTATTCTAAAAATAAAGATTTGAATGTCTTAAAAAAGAGTTGTTAAAAATACAATAGTCTTGTTTTCCGTGGGTTTTACAAAAAGAAAAAAAAAATGCGGCACCTTGACATACAGGGTTGTCTCCAAGATAAAAGAATAAACTAGGATTGATTCTCAATTATTACCATCATCATCATGAGACTGATGTACTAAATCATTGAAATCCAATGATCTAAAAATAATTTTTTTCTATGGATCAAACTAAACTGTCTGCTTCCTGGAAAGGTGGAGAATAATTTTTTTATTTGATGAATATCCAGGTAAGTAGCAATATTTCCTTCCCACCACAAGAAGATATCATACAAGGTCAGAAGGTGGAGAGAGTAAAGCTACATCTGGAGAGGAACCTTTTAAAAATTTCTTGGTCCACTCCATCAGCATTTCCTGGTAGAGATGCCTCAGACAGTAAATAATAAATTTACTCCACCTGAAAGACAGGAGGCAACGATCCGAGAGTGTGGCCCTCCTAGAACTACCCAGAATCATACCTCAACCATAAAGATGCAAAGTCATTTCCCACTCAAAAACAGCCAAGACCATGTCAGACTGTGTTGACGATGTATTCTTGACTGATATAAATATAACCTACTCAAGCTAAAGGTATATTGTCCATCTTCGTCATTCTATTCACATTTTTGCTAAATTAATTTGTTGAGACATGTACAACACCATATTTTTTTCTATCTTTCATTTTCCATTATTCCTTTATGAAAATTTAATTTTTCATATTTCAAACATGGCTGCCATACAAAAAAAACTTAAATGTTACAAAAAAAAAAAAAAGAAAAACATGAATAAACATTTTTTTAATATCACTATGTGGCACCACCCCCTTAAGTAAACACTTCATCAAATCTCCACACTAACGTAATGTACTTGCAATAACCCTTATCCCTGAGTAGCTTCCGGGCCTTGATAAGTGGTGACCACTGTGTAAAAAAAAAAAAAAAATGACGTAGGCCCTTTTGAGAGAGCTGGGGCTTCTACATTAATGAACCTTGTGCCTAACTTAGCCTGCACTTATGTGGAAGCAAACACACATACACACACACATTTCAGTGCAGACACATTTTTCTTAAAGGTTAAAACTGTCGGTACACGAAGATTGGCAAGTGGTTATGATTCCAGTGCACAATAAAAGTTAAACTATGTTGACATTATAATTTGAAAATCAAGACATTGTGTAAAACGCATATTTCTCTCATTCGTTCTCTCACTCTCCCTCTCTATTTCTCTCATTCACTCCCTTTCTCTATCTTTCTTCATTGAAAGAGAGAATTGAAATATGATTGTATTCTAAAAACAGTTGAAGCTAGCACGCTGTACACTGAGTATATGGTAGTTTGGTGTGCATGCAATGGGTCGACTAAATATGCTTCCTACTTGTTAACTGTTAAATAAATTATATATTTTTTATAAAAATGCATTTGTTTGCTATTTCTGTACAAGTATTCGATTTCAGCCCGCAGTTCCTCCCATTAATGCAATGACAGAAAACTGCCTGTTATGACGCAATAAACACACAAGAAGCGACCCATGCCAGACAGTTATAGCCGACGACATATCGACCAGTTTTTGTTATATCGTTGGATATTGTTTATTCTCCGGGGAGCTGGTTGCATTCCCAAGACGTTCCTCAACCAAGTAACCCTCTCCCAGGGAAGCGATAGTACCATATTGTTGCCGTAAATCCAGGATTGTTTCTGGCATAGGAACAAGCACGACCCTACAGAAAAATCCACGGACACAAGATCAAAAAAATCAATCACTAGACAATTAAAATCCACGGACACAAAAAAAGAACATTTTATTAATCAAAGTCCATGGAAACACAATAACGCAAGAACTCAACTAAAGAACAGCCATTTCAACCCAGCATCTACAGAGGAAAAAAAAGACACCAGAAAACTTCAGAAAAACTAAGGTAGGTGACTATTTCCTCTGCTCTAGGATGATTAAACTTGCTAAATTAGCTTATAGGGACGCAGAGATGAGGGAAGGTCCAGCTGTGCAAGTGCATTTAGCTGAATTCTTCATAGATGCGTTAAATAACCCCTTTATCAAGAAGGATGTGGTCAAATCAAATCCAACATTATCGGAGGCTTGTCTGCTGCTAGACAAAGTGAAATGCTCTATGAGCAACTCCGTAGTGGCCACAAGAAGGAGAGGCTTTCTTAAATAATAGCTAATAGCTTTAATAAGTATCAGGGACCAGGGGGGGGGTGACTAGATTTAGGGTACCCAAAACCGAGCCTTACAGCAGCTGTAATGCTGTAAGATATGTTTTGTGGGTGTGCTTCGGCAAAACTGCAGTGAGGGCGTTCCAGTTATAATAGGCTAGAACGAAACTGGCAATGCTCACCTGAAGAAAGATTAAATAACTTCACTTCAGGAAAAAGCAAGGCCAGGTTACACTCGAGAACCACTCACCACTGACCACCACAGATGTCAAGTACACGGACATGCAACGATAACAAACCCTCAAAGAAAGGAGTAACCCTGGGAAGGATAAACACCAGAGGTCAGGGATGTCTGGAAAGCGGTGAGAGCAGACCTAAACAGGCCCACCAAAGGAATAAATCGGTCAAGAAAACTCGGGAAAATAGAGAGACCTGAAGAAATAAAATCCCCAACCAGAGCTCTGGAATGCAGTGTATAGTTATAGTAAGGGGTAGACCGATAGAGGCAATGATCGACACTGGATCGGAAGTCTCGCTCCACAAAACATCAGTTTTTGAGGAGATAAAAACGCATAAAAGGAGAGTTAAGGGATTGTAACCTAACAGTTACTCTCACAAACGGGCAAAGGATGGCACTAAAAAGCATGGCTCATTTGTCTATTAAAATAAAGAAGGCGCAAACTTCGTCTAGGTTTTATATCACCGCAGACTTAGATCGGGAGTTGATATTAGGTGCTGACTGGTTGCAAAGGAACCACGCTCAAATAACCTTTCACCCTAACCAACTAACGGTTAAAGGGGTGAACATCCCACTTGGTAATAATACCAGTGGTAGAGTCAAGTTACCGCCATACACTGCATCGACGCATACTGTTAGAGCAGTTTCTAACAAACATAAAAAGAATCCACCCTGTGTCAGCATCAGACTTCAGTCCAAGAAGGGAAACCTATAACAGAGGTAATTAAAGTATGCCCCCACCTATCCACACCACAGGTACTTGTGAACCGTAAAAGCCTCAGAAAAACTGCTGGCTTTTTACAGAACTTTTCCTTTCGAAAAAAGAAGGGATTTTCAATGATTAATTCCTTCACACAAAAATCCAAAAACTCTCAAATGCTTACAAAATATCTGGATAACCCACAACCTAGAGAACTCTCGAATTTACCCCTGTCCAACATTATAATTAGAAGCCGACTACAAAACAAAAAACTTTTGGAAACGGCCAAAAAGTATTAAAAAAAAAGAAAAGTATATATACACAGGAGCAAAGAGAAATTGTCACCAACACACACACAAAGAAAAATGTTGAAAAATTCAAAACAAGTAAAGCTTCGCAAAAAGTCAATGAAAAATCAAATGACTATAAAACTAAATACAACAAATTGATCAAATATTATATAAAAAAAAAAATGATCAAAAGAATGAATGTTTCGAAAAAAGAGTCCATAAAATTAAATGACAAAATTAACAGGGAGAGATAAAGTTTTTTTCAAAAAAAAAAAAAATAAATAAATAAATAAATAAAAAAGTAATATTTTATCAAAAAAATAATCAAAAGAATTTATGTTTAAAAAAAAAAAAAGAGTGAATAAAAAGGAATAATTGAGAGAAGAGAAAAAGAATTAAAAAAATAACCATTGTGCCAACGGCCCGACGATATTTTGACATTTGTTAGTCAAAGCAAAGGTCACAAAAAAAAAAGGCTTGGGGATTCTACATTAATGAACCTTGTGCCTAACTTGGCCTGCACTTATGTGGAGGCAAACACACATACACACACAGTGCAGACACATTTTTCTTAAAGGTTAAAACTGTCGGTACACGAAGATTGGCAAGTGGTTATGATTCCAGTGCACAATAAAAGTGAAACTATGTTGGCATTATAATTTGAAAATCAAAACATTGCATAAAACGCATATTTTTCTCATTCGTTCTCTCACTCTCCCTCTCTATTTCTCTCATTCACTCCCTTTCTATGAAGAAAGAGAGAATCAAAATATGATTGTATTGTAAAAACAGTTAAAGCTTGCACCCCGTATGCGCGGGATATAATAGTTTGGTGTGCATGCAATGGGTTGACTAAATATGCTTCCTACTTGTTAATTGTTAAATAAATTATATATTTTTTATAAAACTGCATTTGTTTGCTATTTCTGTACAAGTATTCGATTTCAGCCTGCGGTTCCTCCTATTAAAGCGATGACAGAAAGCTGCCTGTTACGACGCAATGAACACACAAGAAGCGATCCATGCCAGACAGTTATAGCCGACGACATATCGACCATTTTTATTGATGTTTCCAACATGTGCCTATTGTTAGATATCGTTGAATATCGTTTATTCCCCAAGGAGCTGGCTGCATTCCTAAGATGTTTCTCAACCAAGTAACCCTCCTGGGGAAGCGATAGTACCATAACTGTTGTGTCATGGAACAACAGTGACAATAAGAACAATCAAGTCGAGGTTCGGTTAAGGAACAAGTGTATTAACAATAATGTACAAAGATAGGAAAGCGTGTGTATCTGCTGGGCACTCGGCTAGCAGTTGAACTGCAGTCTTATCTCTCTCACCGGTGTTGGAATTACTAGCACTATTTATAATGCTAATCGGTGTAAATTCCTCTGTTCAAGGAAGGCCACTATAACCTCCCCCCCCCTTTGAAAATATCCCGTCTAGGATTAATAACGTTGGGAGGGGGGGGGTTCACCCTAATCAATTCTGTTGATTTTCGTTTTCTGTTTGATCTTCTGTTCTCTGGAGCTGTCTCTGGTATGGGCACCTGAAAAGTATCAAACACTGTGTCCATGATGCCCTCCTCGGGCGATCTGGTCATCTCACTGTTCGAGTATCTTTTCCGAATTTGGTTAGTGTGACGTTTGTACACAAAGTCTGGTCCCGTAATCATGTAAACCATGTTGCCTATTTGTTTCTTAACAAAGGAGATTTTTTACCGTTTGTGCTATTGTCAAAGTTACATGTGAACAGAAATGTATGTTCTTCCTCAAAGATCTCAACGTTTTTTACGGAGTCCATTTTAGAGCGTTTATAACGACATTGGAAACTTTTGTGGTTGGGTCGTCCACAATTATAGCAGATAATTTTATTCTTTTTCTTGGGAAAATTACTTTTGGGGAACACATTGCGGTAAGGTGCGTAATATGGTGGTGTCTGTTTTCGAGAAGAATTTTTGAACTTCATAATATTGCTGGAGTTATTATTGTCCACGAACATACGATTAGTCTCTTCGTAACTGCACAATGCCACTTTAAATTCACTGAAATTTATGGGTTTGCCTTTTTGCGTTATAACAATTGTAAATGGTTTAAAATCGGCTGGAAGTCCCTTGAGGGTCATTGATATCAACAAGTTATCGCTTATTATTTCACCTGAGAGTTTTAAGGCATTGGCGGTTGTTTCTGCCCTTATAACGTAGTCGGTAATAGTTTCATCCTCGTTACGTTTCAGAGACGTTAGTTCTGTATATACTGATATAATTTTAAGTTTCCCTTTTGATAAATATGTTTAATGCTTTCTGTCTGTCGTCCAAGGCAGCTCTTATAACCAGAGACAAACTTCTATCATTTAAGCATTGAATCAGTTCTGCAAAAACAGTTGCGTTCTTTTTGAGAAATTCGGGGTCGTTAGGATTCTCTGTTGGAGATTGTATCACTTTGTATAGTTTTCGAATCCTTAGATACATCAGAAATTTTACCTGCCACAATTCGAATTTAGATTCCGATCCGTCAAAGAAAAGACGATGGCTGGGCCCATAAACTGTTAAGTGTTGAGACATGTTGAACAGAGTGCAGTCTCGATACTGAGTGTGAAGTATTTTCCAATAACAAAGATGGCGGCAGTAATTGCTAGTAACAAAGATGGTGGCCAAGAATCAAATGTGATCCGTGACGTAGTTAACGGCGAACTGATTTAATCTAAAATTCGACAATTTTTATAGTAACTTTGGAAGATTTTCATTGATTGGTTAGCACAGCCGGTGGTTATAAAAACGATTGGCAACATAATTGGTGTTATACCCCATTAGCAGTCAAAAACATTTTACAGCCGGACTCCCAGAAAGTCTTATTATTTTTGTGAATCTTGTAGAAGACACTTTCGCCAAATTTATACCATTTTTTTGTTATCGGTTTTTTGAGGTTTGGCCTATCCTGGTTTAGTAACAACTTGTGAAAAATCGATCTAACCTTGCGTCTGAACATAACCTCAGCAGGTGTCTTTGACATTTCGATGTTTGTATTCGAAGTGATTTTGTAGACTTGTAAAAACTGTTGGATTGACTTATCCATCAGCGACCCACTAGCTTTTTTCAGAGTTCTCTTGAATGTGTCAACGAATTTCTCTGCTTGTCCATTATTTCTTGGGTTGTATAGCAGAATGGTTATATGCTCGATTAGATGATCCTCGCAAAAATGTTTAAATTCGGTAGACGTAAATTGCGTTCCATTGTCTGTAACAATGCAGTCTACTACTCTAAACCTAGCAAATAGTTCATACAGGAAGTTAATAGTTACCTTGGATGTGGGATTCTTACATTTTAATACTTCCAGTCATTTAGATAGACTGTCTACAACAATGAGATAGTAAAATCCATCTAGCGGTCCTGCAAAATCTAAATGAATCCTAGACCAAGGTCGGTCCGGTTTTGCCCACGATCCGAATTGAGTTGGAGGAGCTTTCATAGCTAATGCGCATCCTTTACACTCCATGATTTTTCCTTCTATATCCTTATCCATGTTTGGCCAATAAACGAAAGAGTGCATAAGGCTTTTCATTCTTGATATCCCTGGATGTCCTACATGGAATTCACTGAGCATTCTTTTCTGTAATGTCGCAGGAATTACGACCCTGTCGCTATATAACAGGACGTTATCACAAAGTGAATAAATTTCTTCATCCAGTTCGTTATTGTTGATCCTTTTTTTCGTGCATATAATAAATTCGTCCACCTCTGCCTTACTCTTAATGTCATCAAGCGTTATTGGAAGTTCTCTTATTGTGTCACATAAAGTATTTTTTACTTCAACTTCCGCTTGAATGGCTGCTATTACCATATCCTCCAATGGTTCTGTCTGCTTAAGTATTAACCTTGATAAACAGTCTGCATGACCAAATTTTTTAGATGGTACATACTCCATTTGGAAATTGTAATTCAGAAGTATGGTACCCCATCTTTGGAGTCTATTTGTCATATGTTGTGGTAGTCCCTTTTTTGATCCAAAAATCGTTAATAATGGTTTATGGTCTGTTTGTAACAGAAATTGCCTACCATGCAGGAAACGATGAAATTTCTTTACCGCGAATATAATGCTTAGTGCCTCTTTTTCAATTTGTGAGTAGTTCTTTTCGGCTGGCAAAAGTGATCGGGATGAATGTGCTATGAGTTTCACTTTTCCATCATCCATTTTGTGTAAAATGCATGCTCCTATGCCATAGGAGCTGGCATCGCTTGCAACTATATTTTCACGCTTGAGATTATAATGTGCCAGAAACAAGTCAGATGTTAAAGTCTCTTTAATTTCCCGGAATGCTTCTTCACACTCTTGAGTACGGACCCATTTTTGGTCTTTCCTTAACAGTTCATTTAAAGGTGACCTAAGTTTATGCATATTTGGCACAAATACATTGTAGTAATTTGCCAAACCTAAGAAACTTTGTAAAGACGCAATATTTTCTGGAGCAGGCATATTCTTTATTGCACTCGATCTGTCTGGATCCGGCCTTCTTCCATGTTTATCGATGATTTGCCCCAAGTATTTTATTTTCTCCATGAAAAATGTACATTTTTCCTGTTTTACTTTAAATCCATAATTCTGGATCCTTTTGAATATTTGGTTTACATGAGCTTCGTCTTGTTCTTTGCTAGCGTTTTTCATTAGCACATCGTCCAGGTACCCTACTGAAAAATCCAACCCATTTAACATAATGTCCATAATTTGCTGAAAAATCGCAGGGGCGACTTTGACCCCAAAAGGAAGTCTGTTAAACTTGTACAATTGCTTATGGGTATTAATACACAGCAGCTTTGAACACTCCTCATCAACTAGAACTTGTAAGTATGCATCATTGAGGTCGATTTTAGAAAAATATTTCCCTCCACTCAGTTTCGCAAATATCTCTTCAGGGCTCGGAAGAGGATAATGGTGATCTTGTAATGCCCTGTTTAAGCCTGTTGCGAAGTTGGCACAAACCCGAATCTCCTTACTCTTTTTTTTGATGTAAACCGTTGGTGCAGCCCACTCACTGTGATCAATTTTTCAGATGACACCCATGTTTTCGAGTCTTTCTAATTCACCGTCTATCTGTTCTATAGCGGCGTATGAAACAGTTCTTTTCTTTCTGAACACTGGCTATTCATTTACTTTTATGTCAAATTTTGCTACGGCTTTTGTACACCTTCCCAAACCGCCTGAAAATACGTCTGGGAAATTTTCTTTTAACTCCCTCTTAAGTTTTTCTGCCTCCACATTCGAATCCTCAACCTTTTGGCAAAATGAGCTTAAAGGCAGATCCCATAGTCTAAACTTTTCGACCAGATCAGTTCCAAAGAGGTTGTTTGATTTTCGTATGACAAAAATTCTTACTTTTTCGGCCTTGTTCTGGAAAAAAATATTTGTCAATAATTCTCCTTCAAAGGTCATTTTTTCGCCACTGACGCTTCTCGCCGTTTTATGTGATTTAATCATAGTGGGTCTCCCAAGCCTCTTCCATGTCTGTACATTAATAATAGAAATGTCAGACCCACTATCAAGCTGTAGCCTTATTTTCTTTTTAAACATTTTGACCTGTACATATTTCCGGATATTTTGTTCTTCAGGTTCAATTTTCGTAAGTTTAATGGATTTTCGTAAGTTTAATGGATGTCTTTCTACCAGATTTTTTTCTACAATGCGATGCTTTATGCCTTTTCTGGTGGTAGTTGTCACATTGTTTGAATTTGTAGGGACACTCATTGTACCAATGTTTATTTCCTCACCTCCAACATGGTCCAGGTGGATCTTTTCTCTGTTTCTTTCTCAGGTTATTTTTTGAAGTCGGATTTTTCTTTTGATGGATCTTTTTAATATGCGACACTCCACTTTCCTCTATGTCACGACTGTCTGGTTTCAACGCAATAAACCGTTCAGTCTTCTATTAAGTTTTGTAGTTTTAAATTCGGTTCGTTTTCGAGTTTATTTAAAACACGACGCCTGATTTCAGCGTCTTTATTTAAGACCAGCGCTTGCACAAATATTAAACATTTAAAATTATCTGCTGATAATTCCTCCAGTTTAAAATCATCGCAATGCTTGTTCACTATACTTGCATAAGCAGTGTAGTCGTCTTTCTCTCTTCTAGTAACATTCATACATTTATATCGCCTATGGAAAAAAAACATTTTTGCAGAAAACAGTTCTGTTAGTAGTGTAACTGTTTCTTGGAATCTCAACTCACTGGTCTTTTTTGGGAGAATAAAATTCACGAACTTTGTATGCTCGGCTGTTCCCAATTTCCTTAGCAAAAACCTAACTTTTTTTGCGTTTGACCAGGTACTACAATCCGATATAAAAATATCCTCATATCGTCTATAGTACTGGATGAAAGTGACATCGTCTTCTGGATTATAATTGAAATTTTCAATAGCGGCCCACACAGCTGTTTGAGAAAATGCGTTATGATTATTGTCTGCTTTAGTTAACTGTGTCGCCTTCAGAATTTTTCTTTGTTCCTCTTGTGTTTTCATCAATATTTCCTCAAAGCGTTTTTATTGTTGAAGCATTTTTTCTTCAAATGCTTGTTTAAATCTCTCTTTTCTTTCTACTTGTAGAATTTGCTGCTTTTGCAACGCAAGATTTTGCTCTGCCTGGAACAATTCCAACAGTGAATCTTTGAATTTCGCATCCATCATATGAATTCAGTTTACAATTTATGCTTGTATTAAATAAATATTCCTTAGTAAAAAAAAAAAAAATAAATAAACCAAGTTTTCTTTCCCAATTCTTTTGTAACTTAATTTGTTGAACGCTATATTTCTAGTCTTACTAGAAACAATCCAGCGAAATAACATTGGTTTAACATTTTTTTTTTTTATTTGCATGCATTTTTATGTAGCAAAAATAAAATCTGCTTTAAATATCCGACGAATTCGTATGGGAAACTTTTATTTATTAATTTTTTTTTGCCTTTTGCAAAAAATGACTTGATTCTTTACGTATTTGCTAAGCACAAATAACGTACGCGAATAATTATTTTTCACGGTCTGTCTCTTTTTCTCTTGACAAAGTCAAGTATGTTTTTTTTTTTCAAATCCCAGATGTTATCAAAATAACGATAAGCTTACACGGTATTTGCTAGTTGGTTTTGGACATTTAACTTTGAAGAAGAAAATTCTTACCATAAGAAAAATGGCTTCTGGTGAAGAAAAATGAACCCTTTTTCCCTTTCTAAAACAATTGGTAAGTGAGTTTGATTATTAAATAATTGACAACATTCGCGTTTTTCACTGTAGATTTTGGTAGCAAGTTTTTTCCCATTGCCAAATTACTATTGTAGTAATTAATTTGCTGTTAATCCTCGCGTGTCCAAATATCTGTTGAAATGACGAAGGTGTTCTGCTGTAAAGATTTTACGGATCTTTATTTCAATCACTTTTGGTGATTCTCTGCAGTGATGGTCGTTTCGATTCCTTGTCGCCAATCTGTAGTGTCGTGGAACAACAGTGAAAATAAGAAAAATCAAGTCGAGGTTCGGTTAAGGAACAAGCGTATTAACAATAATGTACAAAGATAGGAAAGCGTGTATATCTGCTGGGCACTCAGCTAGCAGTTGAAGTGCAGTCGCATCTCTCCCCCCAGTGTTGGAATTACTAGCGCTATTTATAGTGCTAATCAGTGTAAATTCCTCTGTTCAAGGAAGGCCGGTATAACAATAACTATGCCGGATTTATTAAAAAACATCTAAAAGAAAAAATAAATAAAAAACGATAATCTTTTCCTGCAGTTTTTGGTGCCACACATAAATCTCACCTGTCTGTTTAAATGTATGTATGTATATATGTTTGTATGTCTGTTTAAAACTTTCGACAGAGGTGACAGATTTTCATGAGATCGGTATCATTTTGAAGCTCGACCATTCGGACAATAAATATCGAAAAATTGACTAAAAGATTAATTCCTTCACTCTCAACTGGGCACTTTTCTACAATAAGGGGTCGCTTTTTTCGCCAATATTTTTGAAAGTCATCCCCTCTTTTCAATTGACTAGCCTTAATTTAAACCTTCACCACTTCCAGTTTGACAATGGATGCAACAGCAAAGACGTCATGTTTTTTTTCACATTCTTTTCCTCTTTCGCAGTACTCGTTCAAGCCTGCCTGCCTACTAATACTTTTTTTTTTCTCAACACACACTTCCAAACACCTGGGCAACGCTGGGCACCAAGGCTAGTCTAATATATAAAAGGCAAAATGTGTGCTTGTGTGCGTGTTTGTATGTCTCGCAAAATCTTTTTAATAGAGGCGATGGATTCTGAAAATAAAAAATTGGTATTGTTTTAAAGCTTCGACCTTCAAACGACAAATATCGAAAAATTGGCCAAAAACATTAATTTCTTCACCCCAAACTCAGTCGTTTTTTACAAGAAGTTGGTTTTTGCATCGACATTTTCGCAAAGTCATCATCTTGGTTGGAGTGACTATGCTTAATTTCAAAGTGACTATGCTTAATTTCCAGTTGTACAATGGAAACATCAGCTAAGATGTCATGTTTTTTATAACATTTCTTTTTTTTCCTTCACGTTACGGGTTCGAGCTTGCCTTCCTACTACCACTTTTTTTTTTTTAAAACCTCTCTCCACTCAGGCTGCCTACTGTTGCTTTGATCCCCATCCCGCTACTACCACTTTTTTACCCCCCCCCCCCGGTTTCCTTACTACACCTACACACAGCACCCACGCTACTACTTCTTTTTTGTACCCCCCCCCCTCCGGGGGGTTCCTTACTACACCACCTCTCCACACCCTGGCAATGCCGGGCACCTCCTTTGCATTACGGGTTCGAGCCTGCCTGCTGACTACCACTTTTTTTTTTAACAACATCTCTTGCCACCCGGGCTGCCTACTGTTGTTTTGATCCTGCCCTGCTACTACAACTTTGGGGGGGGGGCTTACTGCACCACTTGGGCAATGCTGGGCACCCCCGCTAGTCTGAGGGTTGATTAGTCATGCTCTCTGATACCCCTAACCTTAACATTATCCTGAATGGCAATATGATAAAAAAAAAAAAAAATTATGTTTATTTTTGATAACAAAAGTATGGCAGTCATGTTGGGGAAAAAAAGTGAATGCTTGTTCTTTCTTATGCTAGCTAATTAAAAAGTGGGTGGTTATTTAATGTTAAATTTATATAGTAACATGATCATTGAATTTAATGGTTTTATGTGATAAGTCTTTTTTTTTTTTTTTAAATTAGTATCTAGCAACATTGTTTGGATTCAACTAAAATTAATATTAACCCATTTTTTTCGTGATAGGTATTCTCATTAAGTTCACTTCCTCAATCCTAATTTAAAATCTTTCACTTTACTTTTGTTTCTGCCCTATTTTTATTTTCATGACAAGTGTTTGACTGAGCTCCAATCTATGGTTCCCTCGCCAATTCACAAAAAACGCTTGTCTAGCCTAAATAACTATCAATTTCTTCTACTCTCTATCAGTGCCTAAACTTAAATGTGGATCCCATGAATAAAGTTTTTTTTCCTAGAACTGCCCGCTTGTCAAACTCTGTTCTGCCGGTCTGCTTTCCAACCAACTACAATATTTCCGTCTTCAAGTTCAATGTAAACAAGTTCTTATTGAACCGTCCTCGTAAATAATCTAATTATACCAAATTTCCACCACAAACAATTATTGCGCTACTGTCCCAATGACTACAATACATACATTAATCTTCATCTTTGAAACAAAATAATTTGTATTGTGTAGATTCTTTGAACTACTGTTATTATCTTGAACGTTATTTTCTCAACCTCTCGGTCGATGTAACTTCCAACCTTCTTCAAGTGTATCTTGAACTCTGGATTGTTTCTGTGAAACTCTGGAACCTGCGCAGAATTTAGAATGGAACTCTTTATTTGATCTATGGAAGTAGCAAGGACCAATATGGCACAGCAGATAATGTACTTGGTAAAATTCAATTGTATGTTACACTCTCCTGGAGGGTGAAGGTTCAATCCTTAATGCGGGCGACACTAAAAAAATACCAGTGAATGAGAGAATGCAATTCCTGTGGATTAAATACAGGGTTTCATTCTAAGTTCCGTTCAGATTCCCAGAAATACACCTGAAGGAGATTGGAGGTTACACTGACTGAAACATTGTGAAAACAACACTCAAGATGAGAACAAAAGTCAAAATACAACAAATTCTACTAAAAAATTCAGAAACAAAATAAAATAAATTCAGACAATTTAAACTGAGAAGTCTAAACGTTGCCCCCAAAATGTGGGGAATGCTTTTTTATATTAACACCTTGGTTTGACTAATAGTTATAAACTCATAATGTTACATAAGGAAAGATGTTATTTGAACAGAAAAGTTTCAATAAGATCTAGGAGACACAGATGACCCCAGAAACGGAAGTTTATAAAATATTCTGTGCAGAGACAATTCTCTTCTCCCTAGTGACACTTCAAGTTAAGAGGACACATAAAAGGCAGTGTCTCACGTGTAATTAGTTGTAACAAGAGACAAGCTATGTCTGTTTTTCTTGCTCTCTTGCGCATGCAAGCAATCTATCACTTTAAAACAACGGATTTTCTCTCTGTTTTCTGTGACTTCTTTTCCAATTAATAAACTTTCCTAAAAACTAAATATCAGTGTCCAAGTGATTGTATGCAAACACAACCAAGAGATTAGGTTCTCAACAACAAGTATATAAAATTATATACAGGGTGGAATGCTAAAAGTGTCGCCCTAAAGAAAACAACACAACAGCTTTATTTTAAAACTTTTATTGAAAAAAAATAAATTCAGGTAACTTGATTATGTAGTAGAGCTGACATATATTCAATGTAGCCGCCTTCAGCCTCAAATCACCACCTCGATAAAGGTCCAAAACTGAGTGTATGCCTTTTCCACAAGTGGCAGCAGGAGCTCGGTAAATACTCTGCAGATGGCGGCGATCAGGTTTGCTTTGGTGTTGTGAGAGGTCATGCTGGTGATGTTCTCGATGTATGACCAAATAAAGTACTCCAGTAGGCTCAGGTTGGGGGAGGAAGAGGGGGTCAGTGAGAGAAGGGTACAAAGTTATAGAACTCCTGAAGGCAAGCCTGGGTCTCTTTGAACTTGTGGGCCAGCACCGAATCCTGCTGCCACATCTAGGGTCTGCCAGCAGCTACCTGATTGCACCAGGGGATAACTACACTCTTCAGCACATCCAGATACACTTTGGCGTTAACTTTTAAGCTGACTTCGAAGATGTGAGGTGGCATGATCCAACCCTCACTTGAAACCATATCAAAGACCTTAACTGTGGCTGGAAACTTTGTTTTCATCACTTTAGGCAGGTCCTTGTTATTTGTGGCAATCCAGCGATGCATTTTGAGGGTGCTAGCAATGATCCTCTTGTCATGACTTGGATCGGTAAAGAGCATGAGTTGTACAGTGGCGCATTTTCGCTCTCACTTGTTGAACATTGTGTCACTTTCAGACATGATAGAAGGCTCCTATCACTCTTGGGATTTGTACACAACTGGCCAACTAGTAGATGGTCTGCCACAAAAAAAGAAAACTGATTTTCATCAAACGGAAATGGAATCCTGTCTTTTCTATGGCGACAATTTTATCTTTCTATCCTGTACTGAATGAAAATGCAAGCATAGAATACTAGTTTATAGTTTACTAGCATGGGTGCCCGGCGTTGCACAGATATTTGGAGGTGTATGTTGAGCAAACAAAAAAAAAAGGTCAATTTTTTAAAACTTTGACCCCTATTATGACCCCTTAAAATTTATTGTTTTGGGCTCAAATCAAGTTATTAAGTTAGATCCATGTCCAAGGAACCTATATCTAAAATTTCAAGTGTGTAGACCGAAAATTGTCGGAGGAGTTCGGTAGAGTTCTCAAAGGTCAAATCGTTGAACTTTGACCCCTTAATCGCCAAATTTCTGGCCAAAAACCGATCACATCAATTTTCCCAAATCTCAATACCCTGTATATCAAATTTCGAGTCTGTAGACTAAAAATTGACATTTATTGCGTAGGGAAATGTACACAGACACACAGACAGACAGATACTTTCACTTTTATAGATCTATAGATTTCACTTTGGCTAGGAGCAAAGTGTAACATCTGTTTTGATACTTTACTTCATCTTTTATATCCTCGGTTAGTAAAGAATAAATCCTTTTAAACTGAGGTAATTTTATTTTTGTCTCGATCCAGAATGTTTTTTTTGGGGGAGCTGAATTTTATATGTATACATTTTTTTTATACAATGGAGTCACTCCTTTTCAAGGTCCAAAGGCCACTCAAGAATAAAGATTAATGAGTGTAAGGTGGTCACTGAGACGACAGCATAGGGACTGCTAGTTGTGGAAATTGGGTGAAATTTAATTATTTTAGGGGGTGGGGGAGGGACATCAAGAACTTGTTTACATTGGACTTGAAAATGGCCATGTTGTAGTTAGCTGGGAAGCAGGCCAGCAGAACAGTTCCACAAGTGAGCAGTTTTACGAAAGAAGCTTTGTTCATGGACTTTGTGCTTAGATTTGGCACTGATAGAGAGTAGGGGAAATTGGTGATAATGGTTGTAACTAAACGAGTGCTTTTTGTGAAAGTTTGGCAGGGTGGAACTATAGACTGAAGCTCAGACATATATTAAAAAAACGACCAAGTGTCTAATTCTGTCCTCGTGGGGAGGGGGAATAAATAATAGAAAAGTTTTGTTTTTTTTATTTTATTTCACTTTTTACTTACATGAGAAAGTTCTTTTATGATTTAATTGAAAGGAAGAGTCTCAAGTTCTAACTTCGCAAACATTGTGCTTCGATAGATTCTCCACTGACGCCGGAATAAAATGACCCAAGGTTGCTGATTACTAGACTAGTCACCTCTGGGATTTTTACCAAAATCTCTTTAGCTGAGTTAAAAGCCTGATAGGTGCCAGACCAGTCCCCTCTGTGGTTGTCCTGGTAGAACAACCATATTATCTATCTTCATCTAAAAAATTCAGAAACAAAATAAAATCAGACAATTTAAACTTAAAGGTCTAAACTTTGCCCTCAAAATGTGGAGAATTATAATAAGTGCTTTTTTATAATAACACCTATCATGTGACCTAGCTTAGGATCAATGAAAATGAGCTGCAATGGTCAGAGATGCTGTACTTGCTTGGGGCTAAAATGATAGAAGCAAGCCAGCAAATTTGTTTTGCCAAATTTAATAAATGTCAGCCATCTTTGCGTTTGTGCATCTTTAAACTTGTTTGTATTCATTTATTTTGCTTCATAAAATTATTTACTTGAGTTGTTATAACCATATCAATAGGGGAATATTAATCAATTAAATGCTTATTCACAAAATCAAAATAAATAAAAAAGTAAAATCTAGTGGTTTCTACAAAAATACTTTGTGACAACTTTCTTTTTTTTTTTTTTTTTACATAGGCATAACCACTTATGAAGGCTAGAGACCACTCGAGGATAAGGATTAAGAGTGTACAGCAGTTAACTGGACTATATAGTAATCGTTAGTAATGGAAATTTGGTATATTTGTTAACTTAAGTGGAACGGCTCATCAAAAACTTGTTTATGGACTTAAAGACAACCATATTGTAGTCAGCTGGAAAGCAGGAAAACGATCACAAAGCGATTCTCACAAATGCTAAAAAGCAAATGGCTCAAATTGGTTACCCCTCTTTGTTTCTTTGGTTTATTTCGATATGCTTTCTTTATCATTTCCTCAAGAAAGGAAGTTTTCACAGGAAAGTTAGAAAATTCTATAAAACCAAATAGTCAAAAGTTAGAGACACAGAATTCTCAAGCCAGACAGACCTTGAATAGGACTCCAGAAGTCTGCTTAACACCTCATCTCCAAGCCTTTGGTCAGAGGAGGTAAAAAGGACTCAATGACTCACATACAAGCCTTCTCCATTTCATGCAGACATACCTACTCGCTAGCAAGAGTCAGCCAAACAGAAAAAATTACTACCCACTCACACGCATTAACAGGACAAGGTAACCCAACACACGCACATACACAATGCCATGCTGCCAAATACTTACGTACACATATTATTCAACATTTACAAAATGTATGTTTTTAGTTAGCGCTTGCTAACTGGTGACCTTTCTATTCTCTCACAGTTTCATTTATTCCTATTAATATATATTCTTAATTCTTAGCTAAACCCAAAGATACTATCGCTGTCCAAAATAGTTCTACTAAGATCAAGTTTCCATGCCATAATCTACAAAATCCCAGATTTAGAGAACAAAACAGATTGATTCAAGATGTCTACACGGTCACACAAAAGTCCAAGATTTTTATCCTTGACCCCTAAAATCAACTGAGATTAGACCATTCTTATAATGATCTAGTCCCTGTTGATTGCGGTGTAATGTTGTTCCTGAGAAGTTCTAGGAGGTTCATCCTCCTCTGCTTTGCCTTCTCTCTTTGAGAAGGGGTTAGTTTATTGCTAATCGTCTGAGGTGCCCTTACCGGGGAATGTTGGTGGGGCTGCCCAGTCACTTTCTGCAGGTCAGTGTGCCTTCTCAACCCCACTTTCTGACCCTAATGTCACAGTTCTTGCAGTGGGAGAAAACTGAATACCTCCAGACTGTCAATTTCAAGGATGCATATGAATACAACTAGCTGTTCTGTTCTCCTTTTATTTGTCATTTTTTTTACTCACTTTTATCCCAAACAAGTATAGGGTGGGTCCCTGTTATTGTACTTCTGCACCTGGCTAATAGACAAAGGAGCGTAAAAGCTGACAATAAACAAAGTTTATCTACTCCTTTAACAATTTAAATTTGCAGACCAGAGAATTTATTAGTCACCAGCTCTAGGAAGGTTGTCGACTATGACTGAGGAGGCCTCCCTCCCCCATTTTAATATCAGTTTTCTTTCTCCTAGATGGGTGACCTGAGAAGATCTACAGGTCCATCACTCCAAAAAGTGTAACCATGTGCCTGGTTTATACACCAGATATTTCTACGCCCCTGCGTGGAGGGGAGTATTAAGTATCATACTTTAATATTTAATAAAGTTTTGCTCTATTCTAAATAAATAAGCGATTACAGATAGATTTTCCCTCTAACATTAAAAAGAAACCGTGTGTGTATTAAGTATGGTGAGAAAACTAATCCGTTCTAGTATTAATTAGCTTTAAAATATGTGATTAAAATATTAATAAGTACCTGGATATGTAAGAAATACAGAGCAAAGAAATAAAAAGATATGATGGGATTAGATTTACGTAGTTTACATCTTTGCTATCTGCAATCATCAGAAGAAACTTGGAGAGAACTATTTATATCTATGATGTGCCTTTCTATTCATATTGTGGAGGTTCTGTGCACATATCTTTTGTCAAATACAATGAAGATAAATAACATTTTATCTTCTGAGGGCTTTTTCTAAACGTCCGTGACCGAACGCTTACGCATATTTTGTACCACACACACACACACACATTGCATGTTGCAACATTTTTAATACTTTTTTCAAAGTAAAAATTATTTTATTTGTTGACTAGCAGGCCGCCCGGCATTGCCTGATCATAAAATACGCTTAAATATGATATTTTGATTAATGCAGATTTTGTATTTATTATCATATTTTTTTTTTTTTTATATGGAAGTCACCACATATCAAAGCCCGGAAGCCACTTGGGAATAAGGGTTATTGCGTGTACAGTAATCAATGGGATAGCATCGTAGTAATCGTTAGTATTTGAGATTTGATAAAGTGTCTTACTTAAAGGGGCAGTTCATCAGGAATTTGTTTATGTTGGACTTGAAGACATCCAAGTTGTAGTCAGTTGGGAAACAGGCAGACAGAACAGAGTTCCACCAGCGTGCACGTCTAAAAAAGAAGCTTTGTTCATGGAATCTACGTTTTGGATTTGGCACAGTTAAAGAGTGGGGAAAATTTTTGACAGTGGTTTCAGCTAGACGGGTTTTATCATGAAAGATCGGCAAGGGGGACCAGGGATTGGAGCTCAGACGAGCACTTGCCATGGAAGTAACAATAAAACAAAGACAGGATCGCTACGTCTCTTCTGTGGGAGAGAGGTTGCAGAGAAGAGAAAAGAGCATCCCCCACTAAGTCACAAAGTCTATTTTGTACTCTGTCAAGGCAGGATAGAGACGGAGTACTCCTGCCCAGATGTGGCAGCAGTACTCCATCCTTGGACGTACTTGGCTTTTATATAGATAGAGAATTGCATCAACAGTGAGATATCTTCTGGAGCAGTAGATCCTACCATTTTTCCAGCGACCTCGGCAACAGACTTGATGTACGTGTTCCATTTCAGGTCAGGAGTAAAGGTCAATCCCAGAAACTTATTAAAACATGGAGCCTCCCCTAGACAAGAGCCATCTATTTCAATTGATGCCAGGTGGGGATCAGAGTGTTTATGATGTAAAGATAGGAGCTTGGTTTTAAATGCATTAAAAGTAACCAGCTACCACTTCCCTCACTGTACCGTGCGCTCAAGATCAGAGGAGAGAGAATTAGAGAGAACTTTGTCATTTACGGCCTTAGATGTGTTGCCATAGATGGTCGTGTCATGAGCAGAGATGTCAATGAATGATTTAAGTATGTGTTTTGGGAGATCATTGATGTAGATCAGGAAGAGAATTGGGCCCAGGATCGACCCCTGAGGGACTCCAGCATTAATACTGAGGGCCTCTGATTTCTGCCCATCAACCACTACGCTTATGAGCCTATCAGAGAGAAATGATTTAATGATTGAGAAAACATTTCCAGTGATACCGTAGCTGGAAATCTTGTGAAGTAGGCCCTTATGCCATACCTTATCGAAGGCCTTTGATATGTCAACTGCAATTGCTCTAGAAAGGAAGCCCTTGTCAAGAGATTCACTAATCCTATGAGATAACTGTTAGCACATCTGCTGTAGATCTTGGATCCAATATATAGAAATGATTTAAAAAGTGAAAAAAAATTTTAAAAAAAGACTCGTGCGCCACCACCAAGAATCGAAATCAAAACGTTTAGCTTGCGATTTACTTCCCCTTTTGATGTTAATGCCTGAGCTATGAACACATCTTTGCTGCAAGGCTAAAAATTAAGACACCAGCCAATAGCTATTACGTTACACATGCCGTCGTTCAACCTTCACCTGGCTAATTCCATTTCTTTAATTTTCACACTTTTGCACCAATTTTCCCTGGCTAAAACCCAAGTATAAAGTTTTGCATGTGTTCGAATACCCTATATGTTAAGTTTCATGTCTTTTGTAGGCCAAAAACTGACAAAGGAGTTGAGCAGGCAAAATTTCTTAAACAAATATATATATATATATATGCACATACATAAATATATACAGAAAGAGGTTTGTGTTTACTATAACCTTTTTACACAAATATTACGCAAGTATAAATCATGTACAATATCTGCATGAATATAATTACATGTAATAGTTGACTGAAGAAAAAAAACTGAAAAAACTAAAAGGGAATTAATTAAAATAAATGTTCAAAAGAATATGCAAATTAGCTAGATCTTCTGCAGATGAATGCAATTTCATGACCCATATATAACAATGTTGTATTTTCTTTTTAAAATAAATAGAAAAAACAAGATTTTTAATATGAATATCAATAGACAAAAAAAAAAAATAAAATAAAAGTTATAGGAGTAAAGATTGATGATTATTGTTCTTTTGTTGGCTTTGTAATTGTCATATGATAATCCATTCGAACAGGACCCGCCACAATACATTGTAAACCCTTCTCCTCCCCGCATGACCATCTATAAATATAATTATAGAATCATTTCTTTTTCAAACTATGTACAAAGAAATTAATTGCTTTTTTTAAGCTTACCGCATGTCACACTTAAAAAAAGAAAAAAACATACATCGAAATAAAAAAAAAACAAGCTGAGTATTTCAGTTGTAACTGTCAACTTTTAACACAACACAAAAAAAATGGTTCATATAGTTGCGAGCAATCTTTACAGCACATCACAGAGGACAACTTTTGCCATTATGCTACAAGCGCTACAACCTAAAATCATAAATGAAGTAACCAACCTTTTCAAAAATATCCACAATGAAAACCAACCTATTTTGTTATATGTTATAAATTCAAAATTTCCACAACCTGGCAAATACTGGTACACGCTAGCAAATTTAGATTTGCAATTACAGATTATGATTCTAATTTTTTTCCTTTGCTCTTTATTCTAACACTACACTAAGTTTACTGTTTTATTTCGCTACAGTCGAATTTGTGTAGAACAATAAGAAAATCATAGTGAACAATGCATTCAACAAAATTTCACACACATTTCTAGATACCTATATCTAATAAGTTCAAAAGAAAGGACACACTTATGGAGGTATTTTGGTGGTCAAGTCACTAAATAGAGATTAGCTGGTTTCCCGGCATAGCCCAGGATGTTATATAGATTGACTGAAATACATGTTCTAGCTGGTTTCTAGGCGTTGCCAGGGATGTAATATAGACACATTATGTTGTATATTACCTGTTCTCTTCTCCCTAAGGTAAAACAATTTCATACACATGCTGTAAATTACCTATGCTAGGGATAAAACATGAACAATACCAGTCCTAGGGTAGATAAAACAAATAATACATAGAGATGAAAGATTCCTCTCCCCTAAGAATAAAACATATGTTTAATATCTGCTTTTGTTTTTTCATTGTTTATACGGTCCCGAGCAACTGTCAACTTTTAACACAACACCAAAAAAAATGGTTCATATATTTGCGAGCAATCTTTACAGCACATCATCTCCAATCACAGAGGACAACTTTTGCCATTATGCTACAAGCGCTACAACCTAAAATCATAAATGAAGTAACCAACCTTTTCAAAAATATCCACAATGAAAACCCACATGACACACTAAAAGAAGCAATCATCAAAAAGATGAGGTTGCTTTAACATAGAACTCTTACATACGATCATGTGTGATATGATAGATATCAATATGATCACTGATCTATGTTATCGACAACCATTGTAATCTGTTGTAATCAATGTGTGCATGTATGTATAATACGGGTCTTATTTCTATTGTTAGCTTAGGAAACCTGATTCCATCATCTTTAGAGACAACGAATAAAAGATGAAGAAGCTACACCTGCCTTCTGTCCTCATTCCAGGGAACTTATCATATATGGCTAGTGGCAAAATGCTGTCACAGTTATTACAACATATGAGCAAGTATTTGAATTGAAATGACCATGCAGAGTCCATTTCATTTAAATGGTTCATGGTTTGATAAGCTTCCTATTTCAACAGCGCAAATTTTTCACTCCAATAATAGAAGATACAGTGCTTATCCAGAATTCCCCCGTATATTAAAAAGCAAAAATAAAAACCATCTGTATGATATATGTACTCCTGACGGAAAGAAAATATTGCATTCTAAAAATCGCATAAATTGATCTAATAGTTTTATTTTTAGATAAAAAAATCAATTTTATGGTTAACTGAAGAGCGAGTGTCTTGCAATACCAGTTTAAAAGCCATCTCAAGAACTGACTACCTAGCAACAGCATTTTAAAAGCCATCTCAAGGAAACTAATTCAATATAATTCAAACTTGCGAGATTTGTTTTTTTAAATAATACGGTAGAGTTTGGAATGTCTCCAGAAATGCAAATCAAAATCAACCTTGTAATGCTTACAAATTCCCATTAATCATTTAAAAATGATTTTCATTATAAAAATAAAACTACTTGATCAATTTACATAATTTTGGGAATATAATATTTTTTCGTCACGGGTAGATTTGCAGAAACACATGACTGCCAGCAAAAAAAAAAAATACTCATTTTATTTTAAAACTACAAATACAATTTAAGACTAACAATAAAATGTCATTGAAAATCTATGCAAGATATGCGAGATTTTTCATCTCTACACATTGAACCTGCTTACTTTATGACCCGAAACCAAAGAATATACAAACAAAACAATAACATTCGTATTATTTGGATTTTTCGGACTACTGTTCTTATCTTGAGTAACTAAAACATTGTGAAAATTACAATGTAATCTCTTATCTTATTCAGGTGAATTTGGTGATTTTCTCTCCCTCTCTTTTTCTCTCTCTCTCTCTCTCTATATATATATATATGTAGTAATAGATATATTGATAAGTAGTAAAATTGTACATCAAGAAACGAAATAGGTTTAAGGCTCCTAAAATTCATACTAAACTTGTCCGCAATGGCATAGTGAATTAAGTAAAATTCAGTTAAATACACAGTACATGCAACACTCAAAATACAATTGTGAATTACTTAGGATTTCTAATAAGTCATGGCAGAAGGAACGCATGCTAACCCTGTGGATTAAATAAAGAGTTCCATTCAAAATTCTGTGCAGGTTCACAAATTCGTCAGAAAGATTCCTGAGTTCAACAAGACACACCTGAAAAAAGTCAGATTACATCGCCCGAAACATTGTGCAAATAACACTCAAAATGAGAACAGTAGTCCGAAGAATCCAAATACAAATAATTGTTATCTCAAAAATTCAGAAACATAAAACACTAACAATTTTCACACACATTCTTATATCAAATAATCAAATGTTCAGTTTTGCTGAGAGTTTAATTCTCATATTTTAGTTTGGGTAATATCCTATTTTAGTCACCCCAAAACAATTTTTTACTTAATGTGTTTTGTAAAAACAATATATACTACTAAAAACACTAAGTTATAGCAAGCTTCATGATACACAATTAACATGAGAAACCTTGGCTGAAAAACTATAGTCACCATCTTTACAAAAAAGTCGAGATCAAGGCCAAGAAAAAAGTATTTTACCAAAAATGGTAAAATATTTTTCCTGCTTAAAAAAAAATAAATAAAAAAGAGAAAGATTCCGTCCTTAAATAGAAAACTATTAAGTACGGGCAAAATTGGGCGGACAAAGATAGGGGGACCTAGTTTTGAAAGCCGATTTATCATAATTCTTTTGTAGGTTTCTGACTACTTCTTGATTGTATTTGAAAGATTAAAGGCTAAACTTAATTTCCAAAAGGAAAAAATATTTGTACACATGAAAAAAAAAAAAAGTTATGAAAAATGTTTTCACGGCGAGCTAACCAATTCAGCTAAATTTTGAAGTTAAATAAATTCATTGTAAAAATCCTTTTAAAAGATAAATATTATTTTTCTGGGTCTATTTCAAAGATAATTAGTAAAGTCCTAAGATATTGAATTAAAAAAAACAAAAAAGAAACACCTTGTTTGTACAAAACATAAATTAATTAGCCCAAAAACCAGAACGATTCTGCTGTTTGCAAAACGCAACGAACAGAAGTTTCATAAACACGGAATATATGGAAACCCAAAATTACAGCCAGTCGAAAGACTGTGAGAATGACGTCATCTAATTAAAAGGCAGGAAGGGGGATGCTAGTTTTCTTTTTTTCCCCAGACGCGCATCCGTACATTCCTATTCTGAACGTTTGTATAATTTTTTCCATTTTTAATTTAATTATTTTTCAATGTTCCTGTTTTTAAATTAATTTTTTTTTATTATTATTGTTTAATATTATATAAAAATTATGTTACGCCGAAAGTTTCACATTCTTTTGAGTAAGGAAAATATTAAAATCTTACATATAAAAATTATGCGAAACCTGTAATTTAAAAATAAAAAAAACAATGTAGAAATATTTTTTGCTATTATAATTTTTTTTGTGTGAAAATATTAAATAAACAATGCTTAATTCAATGATAATATCGGTAGTTCGAGAAATTCATTTTTCTTTGAGTTATATCGAATTCATTAATGTAGACTTTAGGGTCTTTTATCGTAATGTTCCTGTAAAAATTAAATAATTTTTTTTTTTAATTGTCATATTTTACGATGCTTTATTTTCATTAAAAAAGCAAAAATAAATTCCTTTATTTTTTTTCATATTACTGAAAACCATAACTTTAGTAAAGGTATTTTTTGTTTAAAAAAAATAATACATTTCGACTAAAATTTAAATAAAAATAATGGGTTCAATATATTCCGTGATCAATACAGAAAATTTCATTAAAATTGGTTATTTTCCTGATTTTTTATGTAGAGGGAGTGGTCAAAATGTTTATTCAGTTTGAGCATTGCCATTCATTTTGCACGTACCTAAAAACTATGAACTCGAGTTATATGCCCTTAGCTTCTTTGTCGTTGTTTACGATATCGAAGTTTTGCGTGTAAGATGAAACTTGCTATTTATTTAGTGATTTTAATGTGATCATTGTAAATCTGTAAATTTACACCCTTAATCAAATCACCCCTCCCTACACAAAAGAAGGATTTTACTTTTTTTTCTTTTTTTTTTTTAGACGATGACGTTAAGCACTAAAAAAATTGATTGGTTAATGGTTAGCCGACTTAAAACGCTAGAATGATCTGGAAATGAAGGATCATTTTATTTTAAAGTTACATACGAAATTAATTCCTTACTCTTAACTAGTTTTGTTGTTTTTCTTTCCTTTCGCCAAATCTTTCAGGATGTTCATATATGTAATAATCGCCTCAAAAACACAGAATCTTATTTGGAGGTGGGGGTGGGGTAGCTGAGGGTGTTGACCTATAATACATTATCTTCTTGTCTTGTGCTAAAACATGGTTTCAGTAAAAACCAAGTTGTTTGCGAGTTAATTTTAATAACTTTAGTAAATTTAAATAATTTAGGTGACTGAACTAGGAATTAACCAGACGTTGATTAATATGAAATTAATATTTTAATTTTTATTTAAATATTCAAACCTAAAATTCAAGTTTGTTTGATATTTGCTGTATTGAACTTTAATGAATGATAAATGGTTACCTGGTTGCTTGTAGGGATGCTGTTGTATGATGAGGACAATGAACTACTGGAAACCCACTTCCCAAGTACTGATATTTTGCCCAGTTGATGCAAATGGCGATGAACAGTCGATCGCGTAGATTTTAATTGCTTAGCAAGTTCTTCGATTGTAACAACCGGATTCCTTTCAAGTGTGGCCAACAGAAGGGAATCATTGAAAATAACAGGGCGCCCTGGGCGTTGATCAGTAGTTAAACTAGTATCACCGGCTCGAAACCTTCGAAACCAACGTTGGCATTTGCGCACATTTACCGATTCCTCCCCATAAGCATCTTGGATATTTTTCGCAGCTGCAGTGGCGTTATTAGCTTTCTGAAATTCGGAGAGTATCTTATACCTAACGTGTTCTTCCATCTTTCTATTTTGGAAGTAGGAGTGGTAGTTTTTACTTTTTATTTTTATTTTTTTATTTTTACATCTAAATAGTTTTTATCTTATTAATTTATTTATAATCTTAAATTAGACTGGGAGAGCAAAAAACGATTAATACGTTTAACTGAAGAAAGACAATTTTCTATCTTAGGAAACTACCTCGTGTATTTTTTGTTTTTGTTATTTTCGCAGGTATCGCTGGTGCTGGACGCTCATTCATTACAAAATATATTTTAAATTAAAATGTTATATATATATATATATATATATATATATATATATATATATATATATAAACACGTTTTAGGTTTTCATTGTTGTCGGTCTACTTATTTGTTAAATTCCGTTTAAGTCCCCGCGTTTGACTAAGGTTATCATCAGGTTCAAAAGCATTCACTTGAAGGTCGGAGATGACATCGGTCGAAATCTTGTGAATATAACAATCAAGATGTGAATAATGAACCGATTAATCCAAATAAATATTTATTAACAATAATGTACACACATACACAATTGGTTGATTAAAAAAATAAGAATTATCAATGATCGTTCAATGGTACACTTTAAATAAATAACAAAAATTATGAGAAATTAAGGTCAGTTTAAGTCACACTTAACTCAGTCGCTTCCTCGTCATGACTACAAATTTTAATAAGTAAAAAAAAAAAAAATAGGCACTTCTACAGTATGCAGACGGCGGCCATCTTTTTTGGCACGTTTCACTAAACTGTTGCCAGGTGGTGCTGGTGCTTCTTCTCGATTGCTGACCCTTCAATGTTGCTTTAATTTGAAAATGTTTCATTTAAATTATTAGTTTGAAAAAAACAAAAAACAAATAAATACTTGATAAAAATCTAATATTGCTTTCATTACACGGACCCTACGTAAACAGGTTTGAATTTAATGGCTGCTCCCTGAGGTTTTCTTTCACTTTCTTCGTATATATCTCATACACTTTCTTTTAATTTCGAGCGCGCGTTTTATTTAATTTTATTTTTTAAACTTTTTTATTTCCTTAATTAAATTTGATTCATACTTTTATTTCGTGCTTGTTTTATTTTATTATATTTTTTTAAAAAATTTCCCACTAAATATTTATATTTTGGTGCTAGTGCAGGCAGGACTGCAGGAGTGCAGGAGTGATCTGATCCGCGCTATTTTTTTTAAATCGTATTTCCAAGTTTAATTAAAGTTTTATATCTTGTTTTATGCAATTGTAAGGTTGAAGTATACAATAGGTACAAAACACCCTCCCCTCCCCATGTTAAGAATGGCTTTTTAAATAATAACGTTATTATTTACGTCCGGATCACTCTGCACTAGTACCTTTATTTTTTGTTACGTTTAGTTTTTCATACATATTCATTTCAAATAATGCTTTTGGCTTTTTTTTTTTTTTTTTGCCTCGAATAGTACTTTCAAAAAAGTTTCCGTGATTAAATAAATGGTACTTGTACAGTTTAATCAAGACATTCAAAAATGAAAATATCGAAAAAGGTTATATTGCACGTCTGAAAAAAAAAATCACTTAATTTCATCAAGTAGTTTTTTGTTTTTGTTTTTCGGCGCTTTACATGGAGTTATCTCTCGTGGAGTATTCAACAAATTCCATAATGGCTGACTTCAACGCGCTCTCATAGGAACGTGTTTTTCCGATGTAAAAAAAAAAAAACCCTACTCTATCAAATTAAATTAAATTTTTTTCCGGAGATCTTCATTCCAAAACGGATACGTACAATATAACCTTTTTTCGATATTTTCATTTTTTAATGTCTTGATTAAACTGTACAAGTACCAAATCAATTTAAAATAAAATAAAAACAAGCACAAAATAAAAGTATGAATCAAATTTAATTAAAAAAATAAAGTTTAAAAAATAAAATAAATACACGCTCGATTAAAAAAAAATGTATGAGATGTATACGAAGAAAGTGAAAGAAAACTTCAGGAAGCAGCGATTAAATTAAAACCCGTTTGTGCAGGGTCCACGTTCCCAAAATTGTTTTATTAAAATTATATTTTCTTACGCAGACTTGACTTGAATGAATGTTTTTATGCATATGTTTTGATTTTCAAATATTTTTCTGTTCGGAAAAAAAAAAAAAAAAAAATTCTTGTTTGTTAATTATTTGCCGCGTTATTTGACCAAGAAGAAATTGGAGTTATCGTTCCATAACAATGGTTGCCGTCTGCATACTGCAGAAGTGCCAAAAATGCTTTAAAAGGAGAAAATAAAAATAAAGCCTTTTAGTTTTGTCCGTTTAACATATTTAACATGGTTCACCCATTGGTACAAACACAAATACTACTATTACTTCTACTACTACAACGAAAATTTCCTTAATTCTTTCTTTAAAAAGCTGTTTGGGTACTTATGCACCTAGGGTACCGCGCTGAAATAATAATGTTATTTAGAAACCCATTCTTAACACGGGGAAGGGAGGGTGTTTTGTAACTATACTCTACTTTCACCTAACAATTCAATAAACAAAACTATCGCAAAAAATTGATTTAACTTGACAATACTGTTAAAAATATGCACCAGCACCATTGTTTGGTTTTAAAAGTTAAATGATAAAACTTCAATAATGCTTACATAGCAACAAAACACCATTTCTTAGAGAACAACAACAAAACAAAATCTAATTAAAGTAACTGCTGTCGCAGTAATAACGTAGCTTGCAAATTTGCAGATAAAATAGAATAAATAAATGCTCGCAGAAACTTTCAAATACTGTTAAGCTTTTAAAATGATTTTTAAAAGATAAAAAAAATTTTTTTAATAAAGCCAACATTTAGGAACGCATCTGAGTAACAATAACGGCAAAAAATGAAAAAGAAAAAAAATGCTAGGTAATTATTATTCGGAATTTAAATTTTTCGCACAAAGAAATTTGTTACTGACATGACAAGTTAGGTAATTAATGACGTTTACTTGAAATTTTCCCTTTCTATTTTTGTAATTAAATAGTTGCTAATTGGAGATCTGATCCAAATTTCACCTTGCGACCTCCTCCGTCGAGTCGATATCTGCCGGATCGCCCTTCTAAACAAGCTCGGATGATCTGTTCTTCTTGAGACTTCCAAATCCGAATCATCTTTGCATCAACATTAAAATGTCGTGCCGTCTCGGAGATTGTGCGGTTCTTCGAATAATTAACTGCCTCTAGCTTTCGTTTCAAGTCATTTTTGCAGTGCTTTCTACCCCGTCTGGAAGGGTTCGGCATCATATTTAAAAAAAATCTAGCAACTGTAAATGGCTGTAATAATTGTGTTGGTAAATAATAATAAAAAAAATCCAATTGTATTTGATTTAGGAAATTATTACTGCGAGATATTTAAATATTACCAAGGGAGGTAACTATTATTTTAAGACAGCACTAACAACAATAACCCCGGCTGCTAAAATAATAAAGCTATTATTTCCTTCTCACACAAAAAATTAAAAATAATAAAATAATGATGTTCGTCATTTAAAAAAAAAAAAAAGTTTAACTATATTTTTAATTCCTCATTTAACTTTAAAAACGTGTGGGTAAAGACCAATAAAATGTATTTTTTTTTTTTTAAATAATTACAGTAATAGACAATTATTAATATTATCAGCGTTCCCCGAGATTCTTTCCATTTCATTTTTGTTTCGCTAAATTATTATTGTTGTTGTTGTTGTTGTTGTTAATAATAATAATAATAATAATAATAATAATAATAATAATAATAATAATAATAATAATAATAATAATCTATTATATATATAAAAGTGAACGTATGTGCGCACGCGCGTGGTGTACATTTTCCTACGCAATAAAACTGTCAATTTTCAGTCTACAAACTTGAAATTTGATGGTACTGAGATTTGGGAAAATCTTTGTAATCCGTTTTCGGACAGAAATTTGGCTGTTAAGAGGTCAAAGTTCAACGATTTGACCTTTGAAAATTCTACCAAACTCCTCCGACAATTTTGGGTCCCAAACACTTGAAATTTTAGATATAGGTTCCTTGGACATGGATCTAACTTAATAACTTGATTTGAGCCCAAAACAATAAATGTTAAGGGGTCATAATAGGGGTCAAAGTAAAAAAAAACTTGATCGCTTTTTTTTTCTTCTTTTTTTTTTTTTTTGTTCAACATCCACCTCCAAACACCTGGGCAACGCCGGGCTGAAATGCTAGTAGTAGTAGTAGTAGTAGTAATAATAATAATAATAATAATAATAATAATAATCGTTGTTACCAAATTATTTTATAGAATGTATTTCGAAGTTAAGTGTAATTATTACAGTATATTTAAAATAAATTTTACAAAACCGTAACTATTTTTTAAAAGATAATGATATTATCTTTTTAAAAATGAACGCCGATGCTCAAAATGTATAAACATTTTGCACCCCCCTTTACTAAAAAAAAAAAAAAAAAAAAAAAATCACCAAAAATCAGGAAATTAACCAATTTTAATGAAATTTTCAGTATTTATCATAAATACTGAAAATTTCATTAAAATTGGTTAATTTCCTGATTTTTTTTGATAAATACTATTTATCAAATAATGATCGCGAAATATAATGAAGTAATTATTTTTATTTAAATCTTAGTGGAAATGTATTATTTTGTTTAAACAAAAAATACCTTTACTAAAGTTATGGTTTTCAGTAGTGAATAAAATACGCAAGAATTTATTTGGGCTTTTTTATATAAAATAAAGCATCGTAATTTGTAACAATAAAAATAAAATAAAATAATTTTTACAGGAACATTATGAAAAAAGCCCCTAAAGTCCGTATTAATGAATTCGATATAACTTGAAGAAAAATGAATTTCTCGAACTACCGATATTATTATTGAATTAAGCATTGTTTATTTAAAATTTTCACACAAAAAATTATAATTGCAAAGAAATATTTCTACTTTTTTTTTAATTACAGGTTTCATATAATTTTTATATGCAAGATTTTAATAATTTACTTGCTTGCAAGAATGTGAAACTTTCGGCGTAACATATTTGTTATATAATATTGAACAATAATTAAAAAAATAATTTAAAAACAGGAACATAGAAAAATAATTAAATTAAAAATGGAAAAAATTATACAAACGTTCAGAATAGGAATGTACGGATGCACGTCTGGGGAAAAAAAATTATCACACCCCTTCCTTCTTTTTAATTACATGACATCATTTTCACAGTCTTTTGACTGGCTGAAATTTTGGGCCTCCGTATATTCTGTGTTTAGAAAAACTTTAGTTAGTTACGTTTTACAAACGGCAGAATCACTCGGTTTTTGGTTAATTAATTTATGTTTTGTACAAACAAGGTGTTTTTTTATTTAATTCAATATCTTAGAACTTTACTAATTATCTTTGAAAAAGACCCAGAAAACTAATATTTATCTTTTAAAGGATTTTTACAATGAATTTATTTAACTTCAAAATTTAGCTGAATTAAGTAGCTCACCGTGAAAACATTTTTCATAACTTTTTTTTCACGTGTACAAATATTTTTTCCTTTAGAAAATTAACTTTATTCTTTAATCTTTCAAATACAATCAAAAAGTAGTCGGAAACGCACAAAAAAATTATGATAAATCGGCATTCAAAACTAGGTTCCCCTATCGTTGTCCGCCCATTTTTGCCCATACCTAGAGTGTTGAATAATAACATTAATATCTACATTTTTATAAAAACAATCAGACAAAAATAACTTTCTATTTGACAGGTTAAATGCTTTCATATTGCTTTTAAATTTCAAACTATTGACAAAATTTTTTAATGGATGACTTGTTTATGAGGAATCTAACATCTGCTATGGTGGATTTTATTTCGTAAATTTGTTTAAATAAGATGTTTTAACACTTTTAGCACGTTATGCAATCGTATTGTTTATTTCAATAAATAACCGATTAATAGTAAATACAAAATAATAAATAAATCATGCAAAGGAGAGAAACAAATACAGATATATGAAAAGTGGTTGCATTATGCCAAGGAGAAAAGTGTAGTATCAGTTTTGATACTACACTTCATCTTTTGTGTCCTCATTCAGAAAATCGCAAATCCTTTAAGGCTGGGTCAATTTTAATTTTTGTCCAAATCTAGACAGCCCTGTTTTGGATAGCTTGTAGCATTAACACCCATTTTAAAACACAAACACACATACAATGAGGTGGTACCAAACTTGATTTATCTCCCTTTGTTGTAATGCCAGAGGACGTCCTAATCTGACATATAAAAAGAGATGCACAGACTATCTCCCTCCCCCCTCTCTCTCACACACACACACGCACACACTATTCAATACATGAACTTTTCCTCTCTATGTACACGCATGCAAACACACATGTAAGCATCATTTCACTTACACTTATTTGGTATATGTTTTAATGAACCTTATTTCATAGTCGGTTCTGCATACAGTAAATGTTTTATTGATGAAGACGGAATCCCACTCTTGCCTAAAAAGATAGTAATACACTAATTCCAACCACTAACCTTACTTCGTCAATTGTGACAATTCATAGTACTCATCAATTATTACCGTTTCCAAGATCCTATCTCCTGACAAATATCCAGTAAAAAAAAAAAAAAAAAAAAAAAAAAAAAAAAAAAAAAAAGGGAAAAGACAAAAACAAAGTTTTACACTCAACACAAAAGCACTTCATGCATTCAACAGATCCAAATCCATATTGACAAATTACAACAAACTCATACACCTCATTTACATCATCCAGGCTATTAACCCTAACCGCATATGCAAGCACACTAACTGAAGTAGTTTTCAGGATAATATTATTCTTGCCTGGACAATACTTTGACAAAAAAAAACAATATACACCCTAGGATTTAAATAAAAGCAAAAATCTCAAAACTAGTCTCATACCTACACAGCAAGTATCGAGACAAGTTTACATACCCATTCTGATAATGAATGCGTATTTGTCTGTGACATTGCCGTCAAATAAGCATTACAACCACACTAACAAGCCAAAAATACTTGTCTAGCCGAAAACACTATCAATAATTTCCCCCACTCTTTGTCTGTGCCTAAACTTAAACATAGATTCCATGAACAAAGCTTCTTTCTTAGAACTGAACGCTTGTGAAACTCTTCCGTTTGTCTACTTTCCATCTGACTACAATTTGTGACTTAACATGCAACATAACATCAGCTACTTATATTTTCTCTACCGCTCTCCCTCGACTCAGGACTGTACCCTAATTAACCAAGTCTCTGACAGCATAGATACAACATTCTCCCACGATACTAGTGCACAAGTACATGTATTTGCTGACTTCAATGTCCACCACAGTAATTGGCTTGGATTCTTTACTTACACAAACACAGCTGTTAGCATAACACATAGCTTCTCTATATCTCATTCCCTATCACAGACAGTTATGTTTCTGACACATTTCTCAGATCAGCAAGATCAACATGCCTCACTTCTAGATCTATTTCTGACCACAGTTCCTGATGAGTGTGCAATGAATGTCCATAGCCTTCTCAGAAATGCTGATCATGCTGTGATAATGGTAGAAATAACCCTAAATTCTTGACCCGAAACTGAAGAGCTATTACTCAAAGCAACAAGGTATTATAAGAAGGCTGACTGGGAAGCCATCAGATATCTCATCACAGATACCCCATGAGGAAATATCTTTTCTCTTCCTGCTGAACAGTGCACAAATGAAACCACTGAATGGTTCAAAACGGCACTTGAATCACATGTTTCTATGCAGAAATTCTATAGCAAACCCCACTCTCCCCAACGGTTTACTTCTACTTGTGCAGCTGCCATTGCTCAAAGGCAGCCTGCATACCACAGATTTAACCAACATAAGTTCAATACAAACACACAAAAGTTTATAGAAGCTAGAAGTAATTGCAAAAAAGAAATCACAGCAGCTAAGAGAGAATATACTGAAACCACCAGAAAACGCATCAAAGTACAGAAATTACGAACCCATGATTTCTGGAAAATCTACAACGGTGTAGTAAATAATTGGGAATCAGCCCCCCTCATGAGGTTGTTTGCATGGCAACCGAGAAGGCTAACATGTTTGCCAGTCGATTTGCCTCAAACTCCACATTGGACCCAGCAAACCACTCCCTCACTGACTTTCCTTTGCAGACAGACGCCACGCTAGATGATCTGAAAATCACCCTTTCTCAGGTGCATGATATAAAAAACCTAGACACCACAAAGCATGTGGACCCAATCTCATCCCAGCTGTGCTGAGGTTGCTCCAGTCCTCTCCAAACTTTACAACAAATGCATTAACGAATCTTGCTTTTCTGACTGCTGGAAAACTGCTTCTGTGGTACCAGTTTACAAAAATTCTAACAAAAGAACTGACACATTAAATTATCGCCCTATTAGCCTCATCCCGCTTTTTGCCAAAATATTTGAGTCCATAATTGACCAAGCTCTAATCCATCACCTTACAGCTGCTAAACTTCTGACTGACCACTAATATGGATTTAGGCAAGACATTCTACAGCATATATCCTAACTGTAATCTCTGAACATATATACCATACACTGGACAAACCAGGGTAGGGTAGAGCAGTAGCCCTAGATATATTAAGATTTTTGACAGGGTTTGGCACAATGGTCTTCTCAGGAAAATCACGTCATACGGTATCACTGGACGAATACTTAACATGGAATAAAAAAAAAAAAAGATGGAGTCCACCATATGTGATAACCACGGGCAGCGGTGATGATTACTTGTGGAACTGCTTCCTAAACGGTTCAAATTTTCTCGTACGTTCCAGCCTGTTCACTGTATTGATATGTGCGGGAGTGTCACATAGTTCCTTTTCTTTTATGTGTTTGGCGGTTGTATCACAACATCATGTTCTTACATATTTTTTAAATGTGTAGGTGTTTCAAAGCGGTGATCAGTTGTGAAATGTTCCTGCCAGTAATTTATTCCAGCTGGGCATAGCAGGTTGCATGTGACCCTCTCATACTGGCCATTTTTTCTTGTTCTCATCTAACACTACTTGCTTTTTGAAGTGAAAAAAAAATGCTTTAAGTTAAAAACACTAAAAACTTATCCAGCTAGGTAGAAGAGTAACGTATCCTTTGATAAAATTTATATGAGATAGATTTTTTAACTAGATTTTTGTTTTGTCGTCTATAGTAAAAAATGCCTGAATAAAGTACAGTCAGTTATGTTTTAAACGTTTATTCCGAAACATAAACAGAAAATAAATTTAGATAACTTATCAAAACAAACAATAAAACGGTGCTTATTCAAAATGGCACTTATGTTAGCAAGTAAGGAAAATACAGAAAAGTCTGTTTAATGTACTTACTCGTTACAGAACAAAGATGCCATGTTTTAAAAAAAACATGTAAATCGATCAAGTATTTTTATTTTTTTTCAAGTAAGAAAATTAAAACATCGCTGATTTTACTACTAAACTGTATTGAACATAAGGATGATTCTGACCTCTCAATTTCGATTTGAGTTGTCTCCTCTTATTTATTTCATCAGATTTCATCATGTCTGGTGAAAACATTTTGACTCGCTTAATTGTAAATTTTGATTTTCTTGAATGAAAAAGATACTTGATCAAATCACATAATTTTTGGAATATGACATCTTCATATTGTAATGAATGTGTACATCATACAGACGTTTCTGTATTGTCTTTTACTTTTAATTGCTGCCATAAGTGTAAATTTGAATAAGCACCAATAAAAAAGACGTGCAAAATTATTAAAAGTTTAAGAATTGTAAGACTTTGAAAATGGAATTTATTTATTTATTTAAAATTCAAAAGGCAGGAAAAAATTTCCTTTTATTCTTCCCATGAATGTGATGGTGGGGTGCATTACTGAATATTTAAAAATAAAAATGTTAAAAAAAACTTGTTTTTCCTAAATTACTGTAGAATAGTTTTTGTTTTTTGTTTGTTTTCTTTGGTGATGTCCTAAATTAGTGTCGGTAAATTTTTTCAGAAAAGGTTGAAATTCAAGCAAAAAATTTAATACAAACTTTATTCCTATAAAAATAAAAGAAAAACGTTTAAACGGAATAGGACTGTTTAATACAATAAATAAAACACCCAAGAATGTTATCATTTTTATACATATTTCGCCATACAAACTTGATTATGTAAGACAGATCGTCAGAAGTGACATATTGTCTTATTATCTTCTGCTTTGCACATGTTCTGTTTTGTGTGTGGATTGAAGGATCCATGGGATCAACAAAATGTCGTTAGTGTGTTACAAGAAAAAAACCCTTTTCTTGTAAGTAAGAAAAACATTAGATAGACTGAGATACGAACCTTGTAAGCAAGGTTCAGAAATGGAATTTGGCATTGTTCAGTTTCACATGAAATAGTTTAGAGATGTTGTTGGAAAAGGAATTTTAATTGTCCAATTCTTTTTATGAAAACTGAATTTTTTAATTCAGTTTTCATAAAAAGAATTGAACAATGGTCAGAGAAAATAAAGAACAATGCAATTTAAATATGTTGAAGAATAGGTTAGGTCGAAAAATAGATTAGTGAGAATTCTTTGTCTTCAGAAATGGTTTGGGAACATGTGCGAATCACATATGTTTAGGCCACGTGAGTTTCCACGTGAGTGGGTCATGTTGAGAGCCATACATGACGTCATAGCAGAAAAGCAGATTCTCAATATAGTTTGCTAGTTTTAGTGAGATTAGGAGACAGAGAGAGATGGAGTCCAGAGTCGAGTCCGGATCGAATCAGAGGAGGGTCCCCTTTAGAAGCGAAGGGGAAAGTTTTAAACATGTAGAAACAACTTTGAATTCCTGGAATGTGATCATCATTTTGACCGATCAAATGGAATAAAAGAACATCTCATATTTTTGTAACTGCCGTCTTCATGTCGTCTTTCTACCAAATTGAAGATAATGTGAAATCATTTATATGAACATTGTTCCCACTCATCTTCATCATGAACTTTGTGTATAACTCATCTAAGTAATGTACCCCTATCTCCATCTAAGTAATGACTGTCCCCTCCGGTGTTAAAGAACTGATCAATATCTCTCCACTCTGTTATGTTAAAAGAAGGAACATCCACAGAACTGTAAAGGTATAAATGTCTTCTCTCTTCTCCCCCCCCCCCTGTAATATCTGTATAAATGTATCTTCCCCTCATCAATATGAATGTCACCATCCGTCTCTCTCTCTAATATGGACTCCTATGCAACAAGTGTAGCAGAGTATCGTGTGTATATACACCGGAATTAATTATAGAAATGCACTTTGTATTCATTTTTTTTTGTTTGAATTTGAACATTTTCTAAAAAGTTTTTACCAGTGCTAATTTAGGACATTACCTTTCTTTGATTCTTGTTTTTTTTTTTTTTTTTTTTTTTAGAAAGATATTTTAAATGACGAATTTGAGATTTGAGAATGTTTTAAAAACATAAAAGAAAAATATATAGTGGACATCTACGAGATTGCCTCCACCTCTAAATTCCACAATTTACACTTTTTTTTTTTTTTAAAACTTTTTTTCCGATAATTGCATCGATTACAAACGTAACTTTCAAATAAAAAAAAAAATATGACTTTTATGGGTCAGTGTTTAGTTTTCAATTATAATGCTCTACTAAATTGAACACCCATTTTGTGGCCATTATTGAGAAAAATGGCGATTCTTGCGTGACCGGTGAATATTCCCGTTTAAAAAATGGATACTTGTACAGTTCAATGAAGACATTAAAAAATGAAAATATCAAAAAAAGGTTATATTGTACGTATCTGTTTTGGACTGAAGATCTTCAAAAAAAAATTCACTTAATTTGATCGAGTAGTTTTTTTTATTATTATTACAGCGGAAAAAACACGTTTTTATGACAGCACGTTAAAAGGTAGCCATCTTTGAATTTTTTGAACATGCAACGGGGAGATAACTCAGTTTAAAGTGCCGACACTCCCTGCCCATCTTTAATACTAGTTTTCCTTCCTAAAAATCGAACTTTCTGCTCGGTATCATAACAAATTATTTTTTCGCTGTAAAAAATTTGTTTTTAATTTTTAAATTAAAAATAAAAAGAAAATACTTGATAAAATTAAGTGAAATTTTATTTCTGAGAACTTCATTCCATAACGGATACGTACAATATAACCTTTAGTCAATATTTTCATTTTTTAATGTCTTGATTAAACTGTACAAGTATCGTCATTTCGACTTCAAAATTATTTTATTTTAAGTATTTTAAGTGGAGAAAATCAAATTTTAAATGTGCCCACAGTCCGTGTACCAATGCCAAGATGGCGGTAAATCGGCTGCTCCAAAAAACGTCAACTCGATGACCTAAAAGGCGAATCGCCGGAATATGAAACGAAAACCGCAACGAGGCAAAATTGAAAGTTTAAAACCAAAATGTAAACTGAAAGCCCACATTGAGAAACAACCATAAAAATATTTCATTGAAAACACTGTGTTAACAAAAATAATTTATTTAGAAAAAGGAACTTAGATCTTTTTTTTTTTTGTAGATTTAATTTTTTTATAAAAATATTTTATGTACCAAAAATAGTTTTTCATAAAAATAATTTATTTAAAACGTTTTAATAAAAAAAAAAAATGGGGTTGTATTACTGCACACATAGATTCAAAATGTTGTCAAAAAACAAATATATAACAAATAAATGTTATCAAAGGCAAGATAAGTTCTTTTCTACCTAACTGTATATGTTTTTAGTGCTTTTATTCAATGTAACATGTTTATTCAGCTCGAAAAACAGTATTTTCCGATGTATTGGAAAATTTAAAATGGCGGCCGATTCTCTCTTTGACACGGTAAGTTTGGGAAAAGGGAGTTAAAAATAAAAAAAAATATGTAAAATACTGTTAAAAACCCACCGATTATATGTCAGCTTATGTCACGGTAACATATATTGAGCGAGTTTGTAACCGTATTTTGTCTAGTTTTTTTTATTCATAACTCTTTTCCCAAACTTACCGTGTCAAAGAGAGAGTCGGCCGCCATTTTAGATTTCCAATACATCGGTAAACATTGTATGTTTTTCGAGCTGAATAAACATGTTACATTAAATAAAAAACCTAAAAATATATCCAGTTAGTTAGAAAAGTAACTTATCTTGCCTTTGATAACATTTATTTGTTATATATTTGTTTTTTGACAACTTTTTCGAATCTATGTGTACAGTAATACGAACCCTAAATCTGGAAGAAAGAGAGGGCCCGTTTCCTCCGTTTAAATATAGGTGACGTTACTGTCTATCCACCCAATTATGGAAGCACAAAATGTATATAATGGCACCCTTGAAATAAAAATAAATGTTTTTCTTATATTTTAATTTTAAACATGTTTTTTTTTTTTTTTGCAAACATATTTTAGTTTGTTTTTTTTGTTTTTTTCAAACATATTTTGTTGTTTTTTTGCAAAGATATTTAAGTTTTGTTTGTGTGTGAGGGGGCTCTTTCTTTGATCACGCGCATATATATATATATATATATATATATACATATATATATATATATATATATATATATATATATAATACTCGCAGAAAAGGTAAAATAAGTGCAGAAAAATTAAGAAAAAGTGGGGGCATAAAAAAAGATAAAAGAAAATACGTTGATTTTTTTTTTTATTATAAGCGCGTAAAAAAATACTCGCGGAAAAACGGTTGTACCCATAAATATGTTTAAAAGAAAAATATCGCAAAAACATTTAGTTCATGCTTGCAAAAAAAAAAACCCGTAAATGTTTGAAAATAAACAAGCAACAAAACGTAAATGTTTAGAAAAATAAAACTTAAATATGTTTGCAAAAAAAAAAAAAAAAAAACGTAAATATGTTTGCAAAAAAAAAAAAAACATGTTTAAAATTAAAATATGACAAAAACATTTATTTTTATTTCAAGGGTGCCATTATATACATTTTGTGCTTTTGCTTCTGTAACTTGGTGGACAGACAGTAACGCCACCTATAGTCAAACGGAGGAAACAGGCTCTGTCTTTCTTCCAGATTACCAAATAATTTATTTAGAATGAATAACTGTCATTTTAATTTTTAATAATTTTTTTTTATATTATGTTTTTATAAAAATAGTTTTGGAATCAATTTCTCGTTTCGGTCCGCTGATAAAATTTGTGTTTTTTGTTTTTAGCAAGGTCAAGGCTTCATGAAGTTTAAGGTTTCATAACAGACAGCAATCTTAGCGTTTGTTCACGAACTTTAGGCACATTTCAAATAATTTTTAAGTTGAAATGACTTCTCATGTCATAATATTTAACAAAAAAACAAAAACATTTTTACTGCCGACACAGTATTATTTTTTACGCTAGATAACCATCACGCTTACTTCGGAGATTACCGAGTTTGATATCGTCTAAATAAATCATTTTAAAATATATATAGTGGTACTTCAAGTTACGAACTTAATTCGTGCCTTGAATTACCAAGATGTCCGCGATGCAAAACTAATCTAATTTATTCGTTTGCAACAGTTTTTAAAGAACGGAATTTTAAGAAATATCTTTATTACAGTAACAAATAATAATTGCATACGTTACCTTTTTGATTCCGAGTCGTCGACGAAAATTCGCGAACCAGCCTCGACTTCCTTTAAATTCAACCCTATTAGCATTGATACTTGGTGACTGTGCTACTAACAATTCATGCAAAAGCAACGCTTTTTTGCATATTTGGTTCACGGTAACGCGATCCCCAGCAAGTCGTCTTTCATGAATCCAAACAATCAATAATTTCTCGACTTTTTCTATCACTGGAGACCTTTGCTTGGTCAATATAGTCACGCCTTCCGCCACATCAGCCGCCTTTATCGCATCTTTGTTCTTCAAGATGGTGCAGATTGTGGATTTCGCCATGCCGTACTGCCTGCCGAGATCGGTAACACGGGCACCGTTCTCATGTTTAGCTATAATTTCTTTTTTCGTTTCCACTGTGATACGCTGAGGCTTCTTAACACCAAGTTTAATTTTTTGGGAAGCCATAACGAGGGCTAATTTAATAAATAAGTATAAATTAAGCGTATCACGAACTGCTCACAGTACGAACATATGGTCTACAAATGATGCTTAGCGTAAACAGCCACAAATTTGTGTTTGTGTGTTCGTGCGTCAATACATTGTTCGCGATTCAAAGCGAAATTCGTTAAAAAAATGTTTTCGTGGCTTTGTGTTCGCGAACCGACTGCTGTACATAAATCGGCAATCATCACTATTAGTTTATTAAACATTTGTTATTGTAATTTTTTTTTTTTTAACGCTTACTATACATTTTTTCCTTTTAGGATTAACTTTGGTCTTTTATGTTTCGAACACGATCAAAATGTAAACGTAAACTAAAAAAAAAAAAAATGATTATGACAAGCCTCTTAAGAAGCAGAGTCGTGTGGGTTTTTCGGACATTTTTTGCCGGTACCTAACTATTTGCAACATTGATTAAACAAAATACAATTTGGAAATTAGAACAAAAATAATTTGTATCCTATTTTGGGTAAAAAGGCAGAAACAAATACTATGTAATAGGAGTTATCGAGCTTCTATATTATAACTAGCCTGGGTGCATGGCGTTGCCGTAGTGTTTGGAGGTGTGTGGGCGAAAAAAAACCCAAAAAACTGTAGTCAGCAGGCAGGCTCGAACTCATGACGTGAAGGCGGAAAAGAAAGTAGAGGTGTGTGTAAGGGTGTTGGTTGAGGCAAAAAAAAAAAAAAAAGAAGGAAAATTGCGAGTGTAAAAAAAATAAAATAAGAGTAGTAAGCAGGACCCCTAATGCGCCAGAGGAAAAAGAGGTGAAAAAAAAAAACTGTCTTACTGATGTGCCTACCATGGTTGTGACGTCATGGGTGGTCGAAATAACGCATTTTATGCGACGTCATGGACGCGAGGGTTGCAAAAAATGTCAGCGAAAAAACTGACCCTCCCTGTAGAAAACTGCCCAGTTGAGGAAGAATAGATTAATGTTTTTGGTCAATTTTTCAATATTTGTTGTGCGAAGGGCCGAGCTTCAAAATGATACAAATCTTGTAAAAATCCGTTGCCTCTGTCGAAAGTTTTAGGCAGACATACATACATTTAAACAGACAGGTGAGATTTATATTATAGACGAGCAAAAGTACCCGTCGTTGACTGGGTTTAAAAAAAGCCTACAGAAAATGGACTCTGATTTATGAAAGTACTAGCGGGGGGTACCCGGCGATGCCCGGGTGTCTTGAGGTAAATCAAAACTCGGGGGGGGAGGGGGGGGGGTTAAATAATAAAATAAATGTTTTGGTAGGTAAGTATGAGAATCGAACCCGTACCCTTGAGTTAGAAATTAATGTGTGAAAAAAAGAAAACCTACGTTAACCATTGACCCACGGCGACAACAGACAATGTTAAGCAGGTTGTTTAACTATAAAAAGAGGCGTGCGCAATAAAAGTTAACTCTGCTGCTTCCATTTGACCTAATTAAGAAGGTCAAATAAAAGTCACACAGCGTTTGGGTTTGTTTACCCAAATTTAACTGTTTCTTTCTCCCTAACAGATGTTGGGGAGGGGTGTCTGATCAAAGCTGATTGCTTCTGGACATTTTTCCCAGCGCAATGCCGAGAAGACGTCGTTTGAGTTTAGTTTCACATATTTATACTTTTTAGTATATCAATCAACACGCGAGAAGCCAAAATAGCAATAATTTTGTAAAAATCGACGTAAATAAATCTATACGCTACGCGCTTTTCTAATTCCTAGATATTATTATATAGGACTTATATACACAGTTTTAACCGATAGTAACAACCCCGGGAGCGCGTGCGAAAGAAGCTTTTTGAAGACATACACGAGATGATCACACACATTTTGCCTTTTATATATATAGACTACTTTAGGTGCCCGGCATTGCCCGGGTGTTTGTATGTGTGTGTTGAGCAAAAAAAAAAAAAAAAAAAAAAAAAAAAAAAAAGTTGTAGTAGGCAGGCAGCCTCGAGCCCATGACGCGAAGGCGGAAAAGAAAGTGGAGGTGTGTGTAAGGTTGTTGGTTGAGCAAAGAAAAACAAAGGAAAATTGCAAGCAGAAAAAGAAAAAAGTGGTAGTAGGCAGGCTCAAACTCATACCGTGAGGGAGGAAAAGAAAGTGAAAAGCAAATATGACGTGTTAGCAGCTGCGCCCATCGCCAAACCGGAAATGACGTAGGTTTAAATTAAGGCTAGACGATCGAAAAGATGCATGACTTCCGAAAATATTGGCGAAAACAGCAACCCCTCCCTGTAGAAAAGTGCCCAGTTCAGAGTGAAGGAATTAATGTTTTTGGCCAATTTTTCAATATTTGCCGTTCGAAGGGACGAGCTTCAAAACGATACCGATCTCATGAAAACCCATTGTCTTTGTCAAAAGTTTTTGCGAGACATACATACATTTAAACAGACAGGTGAGATTTATATTATAGGCTAGCAGGGGTACTTGGCATTGCCCGAATGATGTGATGTAGGGGTTGAATCAAAACAAAATGGAAAACAAAGAATAAGCAAACGTAATAACCTTGTTTAAATATTATAACTTTTTTTTTTCAAATCGGAAAAAACAAACAGTGAACGTGATGCAAAATAAAGAATAAGCGAACAATGTTAAAACTTCTTTAATAAATCGGAAAAACAAAAACAAAAAAAAACAGCAAACGTGATGGAAAAAATTTAAAAAAAAAGGAAAAAACAAAAGGAACGTAAAAATGGCATAAATAACCCTAATTCAATATTACAACTTTAAAGATAAAAAAAAAATATATATCTGATATCTCGGTCCGAATATGAAATCTTAAGATAACGATGCTGCTACTATAATTACTGGTCTATGATTGCGTGAGCGAATTAGGTCGTTTTTTTTAATATTTAAACTAATTCAAGAAGGAACGTTTTTTGCGCATGCGTGTTTAGCTAAATTGTCATGAAGGAACAATTTTTTGTTACCCCTCCCTATAGAAAAGTGCCCAGTTGAGGATGAACGAATCAATGTTTTTAGCCAATTTTTCGATATTTGGTGTCTAAAGGATCACGCTTCAAAATGATACCAATCTTGTGAAAATCTGTCGCCTCTGTCGAAAGTTTTTGCGAGACATATAAACATACATACATGCATACATACATATATTTAAACAGACAGGTGAGATTTATATTATAGAAGAAGAAGAAGAAGAAGAAGAAAATAACCAAAAAATATTGAATTTCAAGTGAAACAAATGATACCTACGTAATTATCAGGTCTCAAATCATAACATATCCAAAAATTATGAAAAATGATGAAGTAGAAAAATTTATATTTAATCAAAAAATAAATTTGTAAAATGAAACAAAATTATTATGTTATGCTTACTTTAAGAAAATAAAAGATTGACAGGGGAGATAATTAAGTTCTGTTGCTTACATCGCATAATTCAAAATGTCGGAAAAATTTTATTCCTCATCTAAACTTTATTGAAAACTGTTTTTTATTAATAATTATTTTTCCACCTTATTATTTTCCATAATTTTTTGATATGTTACGATTAGCGACTTGACAATTACGTAGGTACCATTTGTTTTACTTGAAATTCAATATTTTTTTGTTTGTATAATATAAAAATACTGAAGTTATACCTTTGAAGTATTATGTATATGCCGATTCAGAGTAATATATATATATATGTTCATTTTGGGGCATCTATAATATAAATCTCACTTGTCTGTTTAAATGTATGTATGTTCGTATGTCTACCTAAAACGTTCCATAGAGGCGACGGATTTTCACGAGATTGGTGCCATTTTGAAGCTCGACCCTTCGCATGACAAATATAGAAAAACTGCCAAAAACATTAATTCTTTCACCTTCAATTGGGCACTTTTCTACAAGGAGGGGTCGATTTTTTGCAAGTCATTTTTGCAAGGCATCGTAATTTTAATTTTCCAAACTTCCAATCGCGTCATGGAGTAGCGGTAGGATGTCAGATTTTCTTTCACTTTCTTTTCTGCCTTCACATCACGGGTTCAAGCATGCCTGCCTACTACCACTTTTTTTTTTTTGCTCAACATACGTTTCCAAACACCCGGGCAACACCGGGCACCCAAGCTAGTAGTTACTAAATCATGGCGTGAGTTTATTGTGAGAAAAAAAGGTGTAAGTATTAAAATTTTTTTGTTTGTTTTTTAAGTAGATGCAACTTTATTATAGTGTGTCATTGAAAAATGCATTTCAGAGAAACATTACGTACTCACGTGCTATGCTGAAATTAGTATAAATTCCCAAAATTACGAAAAATGGTCCTGTAGAAAAATAACTATAAGTAAAAATAGAATTTTTAGAAGTTGCGATTTTTCACTGTAAATTAACCCTTTAAAAGATCGAAAACCGGAGATAACTGCATTCTATCATTTAAGTTGCTTTGCTCAGAACATCTTGCTTTTTCTCAATCAACTGCACACTTTTTTCTGACAATCAGCTCTAGCACATCTTTTACTGGACCATTTTTCGCAATTTTTGGAATGTATACTAATTTCGGCATAAGTATGCAATAATGTTTTTCCCTGAAATGACTTTGTTCGAAAATCCACAATTAGGTCAGACGACACATTATAGTAAAATTGCACCCTTTACCTAGTGACTTTGTCCATTTTTGTTTAGTCAGTAATGTAAACAAAAATAAATAAACTTCAAAGGCTTATAACTTTTATTAGATATTGAAAAAAAATTATACCAATCTCGTGAAAATCCGTCACCTCCATCGAAAGTTTTAGGCAGACTTACAAACATACATACATTTAAACAGACAAGTGAGATTTCGTACCATCGTTAATAGAACCAAATGGAGCTAAATAAACATTACCAAAGGCAAAATAAGTTACTCTTAACTATCTGGATAAGATTCTTGTGTGGTTTAACTTGTTTAAAAATCGAAAATTTAACAAAAAATACAGCTAATAACATAATTCACTTTAAAATAAAATTTTCGCTGTATTTCTCTTAATTTCCAATTTTTGGTCGATACTAGTCTTCATGCGGTCACTGTTTTTTGTTCGCCACCCTTTTTGGGTTTGTTTTACTATACACAGATTCAAAAAGTTGTCAAAAAACAAATATATAACAAATAAATGTTACCAAAGGCAAGATAAGTTACTTTTCTCCTTAACTGGATAAGTTTTTAGTGATTTAATGTAAAATCTTTATCCGGTTTGAAAATCATACAGTGTTTATCGATATATTTGAAAAAAACAAATGGCGGCAAGGTGTCTGTTGAATACTTTAAGTTTAGGAAAATGAGTTCAAACTAAAAAATTATGCAAAATACTGTTCGAAAACCACCCAATATATGTTACCGTGACATAGACATACATTGAAGTGAGTTTCTAACAGTATTTTGTATAACGTTTTAGTTTGAACTCATTTTTCCTAACTTGACGTATTCAACCATGACCTTGCCACCATTTGTCTTTTTCAAATATATCGAAAAACATTGTATGAGTTTTGAACCGAATAAACATTTTATATTAAATAAAAACACTAGGTAGAAATGTAACTTATTTTGCCTTTGATAACATTTATTTGTTATACATTTTTTTTTCGACAATTTTTTAAAATCTATGTGTATAGTAAAACAAACCCAAATCAACTTTTTAAAGGTAAGTTGGTACTCATCAGCACGTTGACCCATATTTTTTATTAAAAAAATCACTTTGATTTTCATTGACGTCCTTAATTTAACCGCATGTATTACAGTAAAAGCATACCCTGTATGGTCAGTATATTATTACAAATTTAATGGGAGGTGAAGTAACTAGTTCCTATTTTCTTATTACCTCCCTTTGGGAGCAAAGTTAAACACATGATCATTTTAATTTTATTTTCTTATTATCTCCTTTTGGGAGCAAAGTTAAACACAAGATCAGATTTTAGTAGGGAAAAAATCCAGCTCTCTCCAAAAGAGTACTCTGGATTGAAAGCAAAAATACCTGTATAGTTATATTGGCTCTCCAGAATGCCCAAGGCACCCATCTCCCTGGGGACAAACAAAAAGTCGTTTTTTTAAGTGAGGAAAATTGAGATTTACAAAAAGGGCACTGGATGATATCATAAATATATACACTTTATCATCTTTATTTCCCTTTATTAGGGGTCCAACATGCTTTTAGCATTCTCTAAGCTAGGCAGTCTGGATGGAAACAAAAATCACCTCAGAGCAGGAAAAACAATAAATATATCACCTCAAAGGAAAATTAGACACGATGTCAGTTTTTAATGCGAGTAAAAATGCAGCTCACAAAAAAGAAATTTCTGGATAGGAATGAAAATACCTGTTAGCACTTCAAGCAACAAGAATAAACCCATTTTCCCTCTGAATAAAAAGGAGATAATGCATGAACAGCAGTCTCCTGAGACCAAACATATACGTTTACCCATCTTCTACAAAACAAGAGTAAACACATGGTCGGTTTATAGCAGCAATCCAACTCCCCCAAAAGGGACACTATAGTTTGACTGCAAAAACAGCTTGGTCAGTCCCATTAGCATTTCCTCATGAATAAGGTATTTTAAATGACAGACAATAAATCCATAGTACCTCTGAAAGGTGGTAAATTTTGCCACCTTTTAAAAGAAGAGGTAATACCTGGGAGGATGATCTCTCAACATAACAGATGCAAAACTTTGAATCCAATCAGAAACTTATTCACTTCTATTTATTTATTTATTCTATATTTGTTCAAGATGTTTGACACAAGGTCAGGTTGGGATTGAAAAGCCAGTGTATTAGAAGTGCTCTCTGGCCTACAAAAGATACCTGAGCAGACCTGTTGATATTCCACAGGAGCACTGTCTCAGGTAATTAGCAATAAACTAACCCTTTCTCAAAGAGAGAAGGTAAAACTTGGAAGTGGATCTCCTAGGACTGTAGAGAACTATATTTCAGCTTCACAGCAAGGAGGCTGACAGCCTCATAATGGTCTTGACTCTGACAGACTGAGTGTTGGATGTTGCGTAAATAGCTTAGAACGAAACGAAAGCTTGGATAAAAATAAGGTATTTATGTAGAATACACACCATGCTATTTTTTTAGATGCGATTTTCAAGTTAAATTCAATTTTTATGGTATCTTGTTTATTAAATTGTTATGAAAGTATAGAATATTTACAAAACACCTTTTCCTCTCCATGTTAACAAAAGGGTTTGCACAAACTTGAAAAGTCCTTGACTTTTGACTTTTGCCTTGAAAAGGCCTTATTTCTATTATTACCTTGATAGGTCCTTGAAAATAAGGAAAATGTCTTGAAAGGCCTTGAAAATTGTATTCTTTATGATCAGTAAAAATTTTTGTCGAAATATTAAAATAAATTGAAACAAATCTTCCTTTCATTTATAATTTAATATTTTTTGAAGGGGAGGGGTAGTGCGGCCGCCATGAATAAAAATGGCCGCCTCCCTGCCCCTCCAAGAAAAACTCCTTCTGCGGACAGGACTCTCCAATGGCAAATTACTCATTCCGCCTCCGAAAAAATATGATAACCTAAAATGAGGCTGGACAAGACAGTAGCGATCTTGGTTGGAAATTTAAAAGCCACAATGAAAGTTAATATTTGAGATGAAATCAAAAGCATTTAAAACTACTTAAAAAAAAAACAAAAAAAAAACACTAAAAAATGATGCAGATAGATTGCAAAGTAACTTCTATTGACTATGGTAACATTTATTTGTCATGTATTTGATTTTTGATCAATTTTTCAAATCACTGTGGATTGTAAACACCCCAAATTTTGTTTAAGTAAAACTTGATTTTTGTCTAGAGAAGGCCTTGAAAAACTTGGAAAAGTCCTTCAAAATGGACACTGAAAATCTGTACAAACCCTGAAATAATAGCATTATTCTTTCAGCACGATACAATTCTCCATAAGTACCAAAAATGAATAGCTGGACTTATGTCAGTAAGAGATTTTAAGAGAGTAGAAAGTGGACATTGTTTACTTTCAATAGCCTCATAACTCACTTCTCTTGATTTGTACTTTAGTACTCACATTCCATAGGCAACGTTTCTGACAAAGGGACAAGAATTGTTGTTTTCGGGGGTGAAATCAATCTGTATAAGACTTATCTTGACTATTTTCTGACTTTGAAATGATATTTAATTTTTAGTTCCTTACATCAAGTGGTTTCTCGCCTCGTCTGGGACAATTCCCCTAAAAAATAAATAAATAAAAAGTACACACTACTTCAAATATTCTCAAATCAATAAAAATGGAAAATTAAGTTATACTTACGAGCCGTCGCTTTTGTTTCATTGAAGCAATGATGGCTGATCTTGAGAGATTAGTCGATTTCATTGCATTGCGCTCAGTGAAAGATGAATTCGATAGCATTTTCTTGTTTCCCTTATTTACAGAAGAAATTCTATTCTTATCATTCTGAGATGAGTCCTCTGCTTCGGATTGATTGGAAATTCCCAATTCATCACCCGAACTATCGCCACTGCTGCTTAGGACCACAGTTGCGACTTCTGGGATTATTTTTCTCTCAGGGCATGCATCAACCTTGATTGATTGTAGCAAAGACGAAATGGGGTTGTCGCAGAGTGCCAACTGCAATGAATCGTTATCAGATGAAGATGATCTCCCGTCTGCTTCTCGGTTCTGTGAACTCCCTTGAGTTGTGTTAACTTTGGTCTGAGACATAAGAGATAATCCGGTGGCTCTGATGGAATGATTTGTATAAACCATAGATAAGCCACAATTACGGCTGATCTTTTTCATAAATCCTGCTATCGTCTTTTCCCCGACAGGGCAGTTGTAAAACCAAACATATTCGTTTTCAGAAACAGCTTCACGAGGTCTTTGCCAGAGCCGATCACAAAGTGGATGGAGTTTTGACAAATATTTTTCAAATGATTTCACTGGACAAAGAGGCGTATCGATTAACTGCGGCATTACGTTGGGAACAGTAGAAAATGCACATGTGCCCCGTTTGTTGCCGTCACGATCACAGTTTTTGGCTTTATCTTTACTCAGAGTCACATATTTGAGACCACTGTACGGGTCGCACACAACTTTCAAGGCTGATTTAGGCATCATATTTAGATTCTCAGTACCTCGTCGGAAAAAATAAAGCCTAATGTCAAACTGAACTTTGTTGTAGAGTCCAACTGGTGTGTCGCAATTGTAATGGAAGTATTCATAGAGTTTTCTCAGGTCTGGTTCACTGATCAATGGCCGATGTTCAACTTTGTCTCTGCCCATTTTCTGAAGTTCCGCCACAGCCATTCTGAAGTTATTGTTGGCGGAAAAGAACGTCTGATCTTTTATGATATCAAAGTGGCGATGATAGGGATAGCTACGCAAATAGCGGTTCAGTGAATATCGAAAGTTTTGCAAGGAACCACTCTTGTAATGCTCTCCGTCTGGTCTTCGAGCATCCATGTAGAAATGGCTAAGAATTTCTGCCAGTTGATTTTCTGTGAATTTAACAAAGTCTGTATCCATTTCTTTTTCCTTGAGATACTCTCGAAGAGTGTTGGCTGCCTTTCGGTTCGCCTTCAGCGTGTTCCTTGAATTTATTGACTGGGCTTTTATTTTCATGTTGCCCGAAAACGACGAAACATCGGCAAAGCGTTTCATGGCTGTTAAATGAAATAGAATTTTTTTTTTTTTAATCCCGGTGTTTTATGTTATTTATTTATTTTTTTTTCCTTTCTTATTATATTAATATTTTTAAAGGTAACGCTTCCAAAGTATTATATTAGGTTTTCTGAGAGTTTTTGTTTTGTTTTTTAATCCAGGTGTTTTAATTTTTTTTTTTTATATATTAATATTTTTAAAGGTAATGCTTCCAAAGTATTATATTAGGTTTCCTGCTTTCTTTTTAATCCCGGCGTTTTATTTTATTTATTTATTTTTTCTTATATTAATATTTTTTTAGGGCTAAACTTCCAAGTTATGTGAGTTTTCTGTTTTTTAGTTTATTTATTTATTTTTTTAATTAGGATTTACCATAATTTGTTGTTTCATGTGATTTTTTTAATAACTTTTAGAGCGCTTCGCTTCGCTTCGCTTGAAGCTTCACAGACAGAGCGTATTTACAGACAGAACAGACAGCAAGCGCTTTTTTTGTTGTTGTTGATTTTTTTTTTTTTCAAATATAATAATAGGTGGAATCTCAATAGATTTGCAGAGAAACAGAATTAGGGCAGAATTAAAGTTCAAGACTTAATCACTGGTAGCAAGCTGTGCGGGTCTCTTTAAAAAATATTTAACAACAAAACCAGTGATATAGAAGATAAAGAACTTGAACAAACAAACAAAAAAAGTAAAAGAGACAACAACATTTGTTAGGTTCGATTATTATTATCCTGCTACCAACCTGATACAGACGGATGACGAGGTGAGAGAGGATGGCTGTATGTTGGGGGATAATTATAAGAGGGAGGAGCTTAGCTTAGCTTGTCTGTACAATATTACAGTAGTCAGAGGAAGAACGAATAAGAGAGAGCCTGTTGGGCTTTATTATTATTTTAACTTTATTTTTTAAATTTTTATTCAAGTTTTTATTTCGAGCCAGTATTTTAAGTAATAAATTTATACAGCAATTAAAATCATTTTGTTGTTTGTTTTAGTCCATTATATAGTGGTTGGTTGGTTATCCTGTTTTTCTCCTTATCTTTCTTCTTTCTATTTAGTTAAACTGACCTCAAACAAGCACACACACACACATTATTATTAGTGCATGAGACAGAGAGAGAGAAAGGGAGAGAATAAAACAAAACTGGAGCGGTCTGCCCGACTATATTGCCTAATAATGTCTACTGCTATCTGGGCCGGCGTTGTGGACGATGCAAGCAAATTATAGACGCAGTCAAGTATTACTTACATGCTGCCCAGACGTGTGCAGCAGCATACACAACATACAACACTAAGCAGAGGTCGTCAGATTCCGTCTATTCTTAGACGCGGTTTTGTGCGCACTCGCGTCCACACACACAAGCAGTAATAGCATTCGATGCTGCACTGATAAATAAATTACACGCCCTCAAAAGCACGCATAGACACTAGACTAATAACAAACGCATTTTTACAAAAATGGCTGTTCTAAAAAGGGGCGGCGAGCAAGAGAAAAATAAAAAAGAAAACAGAATTACTCTCGTGCTTCTACTCGAAAGGAGCCATTATATATATATATATATATATATATATATATATATATATATATATATATATATATATATATATATATATATACACACACACACTTATGTTACCGTACTGAAATAATAACATTATTATTTAGAAAACCATTTTTAACACGGGGAGGATGTTTTGTAATTAATCTGTACTTTCTTCACTTAAGAATTTGATAAAAAGAAAACATATCGTAAAACTTATATTTAACTTAAAAAATACTATTTAAAAAGGAATAACACGGTAATATAAGTGCATAAGCACCATATATCTATATCTATCTATCTATCTATCTATCTATCTATCTATCTCTCTCTCTCTCTCTCTCTCTATATATATATATATATATATATATATATATATATATATACACACACACACACACACACACATTTTCACCCCAAACAAGGTATATTGCCACTTTGATGTAGTGGGCTACTATCAGGAACATAAGCTACAGGAGTACTATGTAGGGAGTTGGGCAGCAAGATGTCTGTTCACATTACACTTGAACTTCTGCATGTCAGGGGAAGCAGGGACCTGGAAGGGAGTTCCATAGTCTAGCAGTTCTGGGAAGGAAACTACTGGAGTAGAAAGCTCTCTTACATCTTAGGGATTTCTACTGTGTAGGGGTGGGATTTAGCTGCTAGTCGGATTTGTCAGGAATATTTACGTCAAGGGAGTACAAGTACTTGCAGTTCGTCAGAGCATTCACCATTAAAATACTTGTAGAACAGGCAGAGGGATGCAACATTTCATTGATGGGACAGAGCCTGAAGCTTAGATGACAGTTCAGGACCTATCAGGTTGGTGACTCTCTTTTGAACCATGTCTAGGAGCGAGAGACTAGTAGCAGATGCACCAGCCCAAATGTGACAATACTCCATACATGGGCGAATAGTGGCCTTATAGAGGTACAGATATGTTCAGGCGTTAGTAGTTTTCTAGCACGGTATAAAGAGCCTACCTTCTTCGCAGCGGTCTTGGCACAATGTAACTGTTCCAACTCATGTTCCCTGTAAACATTAGGCCTAGGAGTTTAAAAGAAGTACTTTCAGGTAATGTGTCTTTGTCTTTGGTGGTAGAGAAGGTTTCTTGTAATTATTGAAGAAAACAAGCTTAGTCTTGACAGCATTGAATGTGACTATCCATTTATGTCCCCATTCCTCTACCAATTGGAGGTTTTCCTCTAGTGTTTCTGCCATTTCGATATATATATATATATATATATATATATATATATATATATATATATATATATATAATATTTCTCTTTTGAGTATGTTGTTGAATAATAAATTCTTGTAGATCATAATTTACAGTCTTAAATTGGGTTCTTTGATGACAAGCTCTATTTCCTATTTTGGTTTTATTGAGCTTTTTTATTTGGTTTGGATTACTATTTAAATATTAATATTTATATTCGCTCCTTTAGCTTTTGGCTTGTAAACCTAATTTTTACTTCTTGATTTGATTCATATATATATGATTTAATTGAATAATATAAAGATAAATATAGTGTGTCCAAGTTTGCAGCTAGTTCAGGACATGTCTACTTCCAATTAAACTTGAACTCTTCAATGAACAGGTCGTAAATTTAGGAATATGATTTAATAATATATATTACGTCATCACACGCTACGTCAAGCATTTATTAATATATACTCTGTTGTATTGGTACTAAGTAGAGAGCAGCCATGTTTTGCAAATAACCTCAATATTAAAATCACTAAAAATTTATTTGAGCGTTATTCTCTAAATATAAAAAATAACTTTGACTGAATATCTTCTATAATATAAATCTCACCTGTCTGTTTAAATGTATGTGTGTATTTATGTATGTTTTCCTAAAACTTTCGTCGACAGAGGCGACGGATTTTCACAAGATCAGTATAATTTTGAAGCTCGACCTTTCAGACGACAAATATCAAAAAATTGACCAAAAACATTAATTCCTTCACCATCAACTGGGCACTTTTTTACAGGGAGGAGTCGCTTTTTTCACCAATATTTTCGAAAGTCATCGGCTCTTTTCAATTGTCTAGCCTTAATTTAAACCTATGTCACCTCCAGTTTGGCAATGGGCGCAACAGCAAACATGTCACATTTTTTTTCCACGTTCTTTTCCTCCTTCGTGGTGCGGGTTCAAGCCTGCCTGCCTACTACCACTTTTTTTTTTGCTCAACACACACCTCCAAACACCTGGGCACCGCCGGGCACCCAGGCTAGTTTAATTATAAAAACTGATGAAGATTGAAAAACAAATATGTAAAAATAAAATTAAACAAACAAAAACTACATCTCTTATACTTGGTGATCTAAGGCGATATTGTAGCAACTAAATCGAACCTCACGACAAAGTTGGTCAATTTTAAAACAAACTTTCCCCCTCTATTTTCATTGTGTTTTGTTTGTTTGTTTATTTGTTTGTTTGTTTTTTAATAAAAATAAAAACGTTTCAAGCGAGAAAATCATCACAATTTAACTTCCTGTCAATTTTAATTAAATCAAAGTTTTTCTTTTTCTTTTTGTGAAATTTGAAAAAAAAATGAAATGTGGGTAAAGTTGCAGCAGTTAACAGCCGAAAAATCAAATATATATATATATATATATATATATATATATATATATATATATATATATATATATATATATATATATATATTAGTGTGGGGACGATTAATCAGAATTGGAAGCAAAAATAAAAAAATCTAAAATTTTAGGAGTATCGGAATCGGAAAAATTTGTGTCTATTTTCCGATGCCATAAACGATTCTTTTTGTTCTTTTTATTACTTGGTTTTGGTTTAAAACTTAATAGTTTTCCATTGTTCGTATTAATGATGAATATTAGGGATGATCAAATTTTTGTGAAAAATCACCAACATTTTACGAACTATCAGCTACGTCATCATTTTGTGTCTATCATATAATTGTACATCCTTTTTATGGATGCTGTTAATGTTATGTTAATTTTATTATTTAAGACCTCCGTACATTTTTTTTTTAAATAAGTGCTAAAATCAAGTTGACCCCCCTCCCTTAGAAATGAATATCTTTTAACAATTAAATAATTTCAAGTTGAATTTACTATTTTATAATTGCTAATAGTCATTTTTTATATTATGAAAATATTTTTTAAAAATTGGTAAATCTTACTCAAAAATCTGTTTAAAAACTTCATATCGTAGAATATTGGAATTTTATTCTATTGATTATTTTTTAGACGTTTGTTTTTGTTTTTTGTTGTAATGTAAGTAATGATATATATTATTGAGAAAAAATGTTGATTTTCTTTTAAACACAATAATATTTATTTTATATCCATCTTTTATTTAGAACTTCAAGATAAGTGAAATAAATAATGGGTTTTTATCTCTATATTAATAAAGTAGCTGCAGGAATTCCCCTCTGGAAAAAATGATTGTAGGTTCGCAACAACAGATGTCACATACAAATTCAATACAGTTAGGCTAATAGCATTATCTTATGTAGCTTTCGAACACTTTTGCAGACACATTCAATCGTGATAATAAAATCTACATTACATCCAAAGAGCAAAACAATCACAATCGCAACACTGTTAGAGAACGAGGTACCTATTTTTCCCTCTAAATATTTAGACCGACCACTGCCACCAGTCAACACCAGGAGGAAGTCTACACGTTCCAGATTCTATGCTTACACCGCTCGTAATTGGCTCGTACATACACAGATATACCATTAACTTTCCCATATTAGAATAAAAAATACTAAAGTTTCCCTCGAGAAATGCCGCTGGCTCTGATTGGTTGCCCGCTAATTCTCTTATTCTGGAATTAGATCATTCTAAACAAACACTTCAGAATATTACAATATGGCGTCGCTAAGACAAATGCTTCTATGCACGGCATCAATTTCAGTTAATACACACTTAATTTAACAACAGCGAATGATCTTCCACTTCTTTTACGTAACTAATGACTTTAGCTTCTCTGTAAGGACTAAAACATGCACAAACATACATTTAGTATCTAGTAGTAAATGTATCTTCTACATTTTCTTTCTTTCTTTCTTTGTGTTCATTGCCATCAAATGTAAACAGCATACTAATAGTGGTTGACCGATTTAATCAATAATGTTTGCTTATTTTTTTCCATTTACACATCTAATTTTACACATTAACAAATTTATTAGGATAAAACTTTCTTTTCTCATACTTATTGCCTACAAGCGGAGGATGATGTTTGCACAAAACATACATGCCACGATTTGATGAGTAATGTTCACTTATTTTTTTTATTTTATGTTCGTACTTTTCCTCTTCAGGTATTCATTATATTCTTTTGGGACTTATGCATTTACTGAAGCACACTGAAATAATCATGTGATTATTTAGGAGCCCATTAAAAACGTGAAGAGGGGATAGTGTTTTGCAACTATTGCATATTTCACCTAATAAATTAATAACAGATGATGTAAGAAAAAAAATACACTTCTCTACAGAATGCAATAGTGCTAGAAAAACAAATACAAACATAATAATCGCTCAAAAGCAGAAATTTAACTACTGATAATCTTAAAATTTCCTAATGTTTCATAAATACCGGCAACTTATTTTTAACAATTCAGCAGATTAACATACATGCATAAGTAAAAAAAAAAGAATATACATAACGTCTTTTAACACTCGATAATTACACAAACATATAAAATTAAATCAACTTCTACACATGATGCAATTCTGCTAAAAAAACATATGCAGCCTCTTTGAAGTCTTGATAATCGCTTAAAATTATTAAAATTAAATACTAGAACCCTTAAAATTTTACTACAGTGAGCTCTAACAAAAGGTTTGAGAATTATTGGCATATTAACATGCATTGCTAACTCTTTCCTTGCGCACACAGAACTAACATACCATACAATGTAGTCAAACACATATTGCTCTTTCCTTGCTAAGAGACGGAACACTCTTAAAATGTATACACAATGTATTTGGAAATGTAAATATGCACAAAATATCGAAATGGCCCTAAAAAAAAAATTTCTTTTACGGGTACCAATATTTAATTTTCTATTTTGGAGCGATTATCAATGATGCTATATTTGTTTTATTTTGCATTTTTTATTCCTGTCGACGATTAAATTTAATTTTATATTCTTGACCGATTACCTAGGCTTCAAAGTTGTGACTTATCATGTCGACATTTTCTTTTTAGAACTGCTTAAATGCTTTCAAATAATTTTATTGGCTATGGAAATACTTATTTGTTATATATTTGTTTTCTTTTATCACTATATGCTAGAGCTACTTTTAGAAAAAAAAAAATGCACGCAGAAAAAAATGATAATGACTTGAAAATACTGTCATCAGTAGAAGGCAATTATCTACCATTGTTTTCGCTCAATATAAAGAGTTAATAAATGTTTTCTTTAGAATCAGCCAGTATATCCAGTTTATTGCCCCAAGCCAACACTAATCGCCAGTAACCAACAGTGGTGACAATCACAGACAGCGGCTTCCACTAACTGCCACTGGAAACGATGCCCGACAGTGGAAGCCAGGTTATTTCATTTGGGCCATGGCTGCCAGTGTCCGCTATTTTCTAGGGATGGCAACAACAACCATGGTTTAATTTGTTTTCGAGGGGAGTCATCCTTTAACGATTATGTTCTGGATCTGTCATGCTTCCACCAGGCAACACCGGTTAATGGGCCCTGCTAGTATATATATATATATATATATAAACTATTTTTTAATTATTTAAGCTCTTCAGCTTTATAAAATGTTGCAATTTTTATTAACCTAAATTTATTTTGTTTAGTTTTCATAACATGAAATATGGAGGGGTGTAAGGCACGTAAAAAAAATTCCTTTAAATATTTAATGAAAACTGATTTTAAAATATAAGTTGAGTTAAAAATTGAATATGTATCGAAAATTTTATGAAAATCTGACCATTAGTTGCTAGATTTTTTAAACACAGGTATGTATATGCTTCTGAAATGATCAGTACATAGGAACTTTGTTTTAAGGTGTCAATAATGTAAACACAATTTTAGTCTCACATTTTCATTATTTTCGTATGCTGTAAAAATTTTAAAAAAATATTACTAGTTTATTTGAAGCTTCTTCTTCTAAATGGTATAAAAATTATAATGATAATATTAAATTAAATTACAGTTACATCATGTTACATATAGGGATGAGGGTTAAATCTGTGACTCACGTTGGGGGTACCTAATTAATATTTATCGATTTTAAAATACACATAAAACTTAAATCTCTAAGTCACACCCATAAATGCATTTTGACATTTTCAAAATATATGCACTTATTATATGAGGTTTTGCGATAACCCGACCCCTTTCCTAAAAAAACAACAACAACTTTGAAGTTCAAAATTTATAACGGTAATTGTATCGACATTGGGAATTTAGGACAGAATCACAATCGAGGAAAATATTAGAATCATCCTATCACGAATATATATATATATATATATATATATATATATATATATATATACACACACACACACACACACACACACATTATTTCTGAATTTATGTAAAACATTTTTTAAGATATACATTCCTTATAATATCGTCCAACTTGTTTCAAATAACAAGCTCAGTGAAGTTATGTTTCTGGCTTCTGAGCATATATACTGGTTGGTTGTATCCTGATGACTAAAGAAAAGAATCAGTCCAGAGTTTCCCTTCCTTCAACCAACCTAATTGCTTGACGAATGGGTCATCAGCTGTCTCCCTCCCCCTTCACTAATCCCTTTTGGGGTTCTTTTCTAGAAGACCAAGAAAGATCACCGAACAAAGTATACCGTTTGAACACAACTTGGCACTCGCTAAACTTTAGGTCAAGGGGAAAATTGCAGTTCTTTAGAGTCTAAAGAACTGCAATTTTCCCCTCGACCTATGATGGTTCTCAATTGAATGATCGAGAATAAGATCGGGGAAGGCGCTATCGACCATGGAATTCTATGCAAATTCCTATGTCAAAGTTTGACTCAAGAAAGCCAGTCACTCAGTGTGTCAATGACGCATCAAGTTATATATCTTGAAGTGTGACACTATGTTCGACTGAGGTCATTGAGTGCTGAGGGGGTAGGAAAAGAACAAAGGATGACAAAAGAAAATGAAGTAGATTTAGTGAGTAATAAAATAACTTATCAATAGATAATGAATAGGAATTTGTTCTTAATGCAGAAAAAGTGAAACGTGGGTAGGGTTTAATTTAGTGTGTGATGAGTGATCGGGTGACTGAACAATGGGACAGTAGGCATTGCGGGAGTGCTGCTGTGAGTCAGGGGAATAATAGGAACGACACTTGACTGTCAGTCAGATGCTTAGTTAGTTGAGGCTTGAACTCTGAGGTGGGCTGTTGGATTTTGGATACGATGAAGGGTAGTTGGTCTCTCAGAGGTTCCCAAGGGAAATGGAGAGATGAACTGACAGCAAGTGACTGACACAGCCTTGACAGAATGTACATGTGAACCTTAGCATGTAGAAACACACACCCAGAGACCAACCGATATATATGTGAAGAATCGTCTGTTTTTCCTGCATTGTTTTTGTTTTATTTTTCTACTTGTTGACCCATGCAACTCCATCAACGGTCGCTAGTGTGAACAAGACAGTGGCATGACCAGAACTAGAAGTTGAAAATGAAGGAAAAGGCCATGGCACACGACATCTGGGGTCGGCAGCTTGTCGGTGAAGCCATATGGTGTCACATAAGTGCTCCTCATACAGACTTTGAATACAGACCAGTACCTCTTCCTGTTATAGAGAAGTGAGAACAGAGAGTACTAAAGGACTGTTAGACAGTTCACAGACAGAGAAAGTATAGCCAGCGAGTACAGGAGGAGAAGGAAAATGTAAGCAGAAAGGGGCCAGAAAGTGGTGTGATTGTGCTAGGCACCAAACTGCAGCCCAATTAACATCTCCTTCAGTTGATCTTGGCCCGTGTTCATTTCATAACATGTGAGCGAGTTTTTGTCCCCTTTCGCCCTGAAACCAAAGCCACATTTACAACTGTCCACAACTGCTGCAAATGGATGATAAGAAACACTTAAAAGAGTCTGCTGCCCAATCTGTTAAATCCAAAGTTGTTGAGTAAAGGCTTAAGTTGTCAAGTATTTTGGAGAATAATAAGGCTGAGAGCAAACTGTAGTATCTTTTCTAATACTACACATCATCTTTTCTGCTTTCGGTCAGTGAAGAAGAAATCCTCCTACACTGAAGCAATTTTAATTTTTGTTCCAATCCAGAGTGCCCCTGTTTAGGGAGTTGGATTTTCCCCACATTAAAAACTTACCTCTAACTCTGCTCTCGGTGGGAGACAAGTAAATAGGAAGAAACAATTCTATTATAAACTCTATTCTAACCATCATTAACAGATCTCTGGTAATTTTCTCAGTGGTCCTGGATATGACCTTAAACTATATCCGATAGTGAGGCCCCAGCTTGCGGGCTTTGGGGAGCGTGGAGCCACCCTTTAATTGCCATTTCTCCCAGGTCCACTCTGACCTGGAGTGGTAGTACCTGCTAGGGTTCCAACTATGGGTTGAATAGAAACCGACTTGAAAAAAAAAAACAAATATATTCTATTAAAAACTTTTCTTCAAAATCACTGGATTTGGCATAAAATAACCTGAAAAGGGTTGATATGCCGTAAAACAAAAACAACCAACTATTTTCTCAGCATCTGGCAAAGCCAAACATTTGGCAAATAATTTTGCTTCAAATTCCACTATTTGTGATCAGGGCTACCTACTTCCAGAATTTCCTCCAATGAATAATTACTCTAACTGATATACACATATCTGCCTTGGATGTTGCCAAACTAATCAAGAACCCAGATGCTAGCAAGGCAACTGGTGATGAAAATATGCTTAATAATCGACTAAAAAAATTTGCTTCGATCCATATGGATGTATTCAATCATTGTTTAAAGTAGAAATGCTTTTCATCTCCTCGAAAAAAATTCCATCAATCATTCGTTGTATTAAAAAAATACTGGTGATCAGATCTTCTGCATCTTAATACAGACCAATCCATCACGTGTAAGTTGTTTGAATCTGTCATGAGTCAAATTGTCAATCTCTTCAGCACAAACAATACGGATCAACTGCTGTGCCAAGCATGTGCGGAAGCACACAAGCATATGAGTCAGGCGTACCTGTGGTGAAAAGTAAACCCGGGACCTTTCGATTACAAATCAAGTCTAACAATGAACTACACGCATCTTACCCCAAAGTGACGAGTTAGTTTCGCCCAACGGCTATAAAAAAAACAAGCTAATAAGTGATTGAGGGTTGAAATACACTGCTTTGATAACATGTCTTGCAGTATTGCATTTTGTATTGTGGTGTGTCGATTCAGCGAGATTGTTCAATGCTACTTGGGAATGTGTGTCGATTCAATGATATTGTTCATGGTGTGGTGTGTCAATTCGGTAGTGGTGTTCGGAATTGTGTGGACGAATGTTAAGGACCATGCCGTCATTTCCGAAAACAAATATATATATATATATATATATATATATATATATATATATATATATAATATAAAGCTGAACGTCTGTGTGTGTGTGTGTGTGTGTGTGTGTGTGTGTGTGTGTGTGTGTGTGTCTGTCTGTCTGGTCACGAATAGGCTCCTATATGGTTGACTATTTTTAAAAACTGATTACATATAATGATAGAAGATGTATCGAGGATCAGGAATGGGTATGTTTGATCTGGCAGAACGGTGGTTCATAAAAATTGTGGGGTCTGCGTTCACGCCTTCACCCAAAGTATGGAAATTAAAAATGAAAAAAAAAACGTTTACAAGGGTTTTTGATATAGATGTACATAAGAATTTTTTGATAAGTATGTTTCAACTTAAATAGGGATGGCATAATAAAATTGTGGGGTCTGCGTTCGCGCCTGTACTCCATGAAAATATGGCACAAACTTTAACAAAGACTTTTCATATCTATTTGGGTAAGTATACTTTGATAATTATGTTTCAGTTTGAAGAAATATGGTATAATAAAATTATTGGGTGTTCGTTTGCGCCCGACCTCCATAAAATGTAAATATGTCACAAAGTTTAACAAGGTTTTTTAAAAGGGGTGAGGGTCCACAATAACGCCTTAACTTTAATCTTAATTCACGTTAGCTTTTATTTTTTTTTTTTTAGTTGAATCATATTGTGTCGAATAATTTACCTTATAAATTCATGTTCTTATTAAAGTGAAAGCCCCCCCAAAAAAGTCAGAACTTTAGACAATTCTTGACACAAATTTTGCATAACTCTGTTTTTTTCCTTCCCCACTTGCACGTGGTACTTTTTCGAAAATAGATAAATGGATAAATAATAAAAAATAAGAACGTTACTTGTTATCGTGTCAAAAGAAGGAAAAAATCCTGCTTACGTGATTACGTGTCTTTTTAAAAACATTTACATAACCTTTTTATTTTTATTTACATATCTGTTTAAGCTTTTTTTGTCAGTGTACTAGAAGGAATTCAGTTGATTACAACCCTTTCTGCGTGTTCTTTACAATAGTACAACTCTGAATCCGACAGCGCAATACTACACCGTTCAATACTGTAAAACTGAAACGAAGCTGTTCTGCTTGAAAAGGGCGCCATTTTCATCTTATTCATATTTATATCGATGCTTTGCTTTAAAAAACTAAAGTAATTACGTGTTTACTTTTTTAATATCCCATTTTGCTGTTTCGGATTATTTTACTAGAGTAAGTAAAGCTTCATTATTTTTCAAAACTGTTTTTGTTTCTTTGTTTTTCGATATTTCGTTGATATTATTTAGTAAGAGTGTTTAGCAGAAAAGCCAACAAATGACTACCCGAAAAAATAAATATACAAGAAATATATGTTACCATAGTCAATAAAAGTTCAGTTCATGTTTTTTTTTGTTTTTAAATATTTTTTAATGATCTTTAATTGAAATAATTTCAGCGAACCGAAATTAAAACAAAATTGGAGGCGATAACTACTTAAATGAATTTTTATATAAACTACACATGCCATAATCGAATATTCCTCAAGCACAAAATAACGGAAAACATTAAAATATGTTTATAAATACTCCTTACGTTGACAGAACTCTCTTAAATTGTTAACACAGAATGCTCAAGTGCCCCTCCTTCAAATTGAAAACGGGGCTCTCCATTTCAAAGTCGCTGCCATTTTGATTTTTTAAAACTGGTTTGTGAATTAAAAAAAAAGAAATTTTTTTTACAAACTACTTAAAAATACAAACCAATGAACTTTTCTACCATAAAAGTAACTTTTATTGACTATGGTAACATTTATTTCTTGTATATTTATATTCTTATATATATAACATTTTCTCTTTGTAAGGAAACATCATTTTGTTGGTCACTCTTGGCTACGAATGGAAACAAAGTTGATATAAAAAAATATATTTTCGCGAAAATTATCTTTACTTTCATCATATTTTGCTTAGGATAAAATTTTTGAGTATCAAAACCTATCTCTTTACAACCCCCTCCTTTTCATAACCTACCATACTTTAATCAATCACAGTCCATTTTCTGTAGGCTGTTTTCGAACCCAGTCAACGACGGGTACTTCTGCTAGTATATATATATATATATATATATATATATATATATATATATATATATATATATATATATTTTTTTTTTTTTTTTTCTGGTGCACTCTCTCTCCCATGTAGCAACACATGCTGATTGTAATTTTGTATAGTGTAACATTTTCATAATCAATCATCCCAGCATTAATATATAAAAGGTACACTAGATATATTTTAATACTAAAAACGAACTATTATGTACTTTTTTTCCTGCATGATTTCTATATATACTATTTACTAAAAAGGAATCAACAGTCAAGATGTTATCTCATTTGCATATTACTAACGAAAATCTGGTTTCACAATCAGCTTTTAATTTTTAATAGAAATTAATAATAGAATTGTTTTAAGTATTCTATTTAGAAATCTATATAATTATAAAATTCAAATGACCTTGTAACGGGTGTTGTAACCCCACATCCAGTTTATGACTTCCGGTTGCGCTTGCGTACATAATTGTTAATACTTTCTGCTTTTTTTATTTTTACATTGTTCATTTCCATATCATGTTTAAGTTATTTTAATGAAATTTTCTTACAAATAAATCTAGTCAATATCGCATTAATAAAAATAAATAAATTTAATGGTTAAAATTCCGAGATGCCAAGGGATTAAAATGACCAAGTGAACTGCCACCATGACAACAACAGCAACGGCAACAGCGACAAGAAAAAAAGAAAAGAAAAACGCTGGTATATTTAAAATTCAGAAAAATGTGATCAGCGTTTCTTTCGAAGAAAGTTAAGCATTAAGAATTTGAAACACAAGTTAGTTGCAGAAAAGATTTCAAGAACGATAGACATCTATGCAACTCCGCTGATAAAAAAAGGCAACACCACGAGAAATATGAAAAGGAAAAACATATTTGTTGTCAACCAGCATAAAACTAAAGGTTCGTTTATCTTTTACTCTTCTCATTTGTCAGTCATAAAGATATATATATATCGAACCAAATTGAGAGAAACTATTAAATGTCAAAAACTCAGAAGTCTCATTAGAGTTTGATAGAAAAAAATATATCGCCCGAAAGAAAGAAAAACAAATAAAATAAACAAAAGGGAAAATCAATAGGAGTAGTCTCCCTTATTCTATTATAAAAAAAAACATAAAAGGAGAATATTGGTGTCATTACCCTGTAAATTGTTTCTGTTATAAATTTGTCTTCCAAATGACATAAAGGGGAGCAACCCTGTAAGTTATTTTTGTTGTGAATTCGTCTTGTTCTTTTTGTTATTGGGAGCTCAGAAAAAAAAACAAGAGAAAGGAAAAAGGAAAAAGATAAGAAAGACTTATGAACTTATATATATATTATCATCTTTTGAAATTTGTATATATTACCTATTCGTTCTTTGATTCTGTTCATTAAAATAAAAAAAGGAATACATATATACATGTTGAATTGATTATCTTTTCATGTTAAAAATATATGCTGAAACTTCTCTGACCTACCATTTATTACAGCGACAGACAGCCGATTGCTAACTAAATCTGTCTATTCATCTGATATCTATTTTATATAACACACAAGCCTATAGTCCGTGTTTAAGTCGAAAAGAGCAGATAATTGTTACCCCCATTTAAATGCTCTTTTTGCTAGAGGAAGTCAATTAAATGCAGATTGGTGTGTAGCTCCTTGCGTCCTTCTATGCAACCTGAGAAAAAAAATTTTTTTTTAATTAATCTATCATGATCGGATAATAAACCTAACCTCAGAAGGGGCACGTCACACACCACTCTCCACCCAGACTGCGTACTATTGTTTTGATTCCTCCCCCACCTCTCCACACCTCACTACTACCACTTTTTTAACACCTCTCTCCATTCTTAGGATTCCTTACTACACCATCTCTCCAGACCCGGGCAACGCCGGGTTCCCCGTTAGTCTATTATATAAAGGAAAGTCGTCTGTGTGTTTGTGTGTATGTGTGTGTTTATATGTCTGCTAAAAACTTATGTCAGCCACATCCAACCGGATCGTCACCAGTTCCATCTGGAAGAGCAATGTCTCAGTGCATAATATGTGATAATTAAAAAAAATATGAATTCTGTATTGGTCAACGGGACTAGTTCTTGGAAGGGGAGGGTCCTTTTTCGCATCGCTATTTTCGCAAGTCACGCACGCGTAATTAACTAAAACTATGTTTAAAAAGCTTATTTTCAATTCATGGCATCAGAAGCATTTGTGGCACTGTTGACAAACGCATTTGCCCATAACTTTTTGTCTTCTTTTGCTCTTTCACGTTTCATGTTTAAGCTCGGCCACCATAGCTCATTTTTGCTTTTTATTTCAGTCGTACGGGAATACCCTGCTATTCTGATTGAAAGAAAAGTTGTTTTGATCAATTTATTCATTTTTGGGGGGGGGGGGGATCCAGCGCACAGGCAACAAAAAGTGCTCAATATTCAGAGAATAGCTTCTTCTCTTTATATCCCTTCTGCCACAATATCTGGTAGGAAAATTGTCAGATATTTCTTCTTTTTTGGGCGATTACATTTTCATGTTTTTATCTATTCTTTTATTTTTGAAATTGTTGCGGGGGTATCAATGTAAGTGCTCGATATCATTAGTATAGCGGCTGTGTCCCATCTGAACTTCATGTCGACCCGAGCAACGTCGGGTATCCATGCTAGTCTTATAAAAAGCACAAATGTCTGTGTGTTTGTGTTTTTGTATATCTGCTAAAAACTTTCATACAGGCAACAACACAGCATCGTTAGAAAAGGCAATTTATTGGACTAAAAATATCAAAAAATTGGAAAAAAAATCATCCATTATTTTGTGTAGAAACATCATTTTGTTTGAATGGGAGGTCAGATAAAAATCTTGCTTTCGACACGATTTGCAAACCGCACACGCTCAACTCAGAAGAAGTGCGGTTGATTTTTGTGCAACCCTTGCATTACTATAAACTCCTTATCATACAGACAGCATTTCAGGAGTTATTCATTGATAGAAAGCAACAATGGCATAAAGATATGTAAATTTTGAGGGTATAGTTATTATCTATTAATTGTCACACAAGACTACAGTGGAGATGGAGAGAACTTGAATGCCTACTAGACATTATCCTCAAATGTCTAAGTTCTCTCTGTATAGGGGTTTGTCAGGAAAACCTGATATGAGAATACTTTTTTCTACAAGTAAACCACGATTAAATATTCAAAATCACATAGTATTCACAACCCAAATAAGATCTCTTCGGTATAGCCAACCCGTTATAGTTTTTGGTCCCTCGACACAAGGAGGGTGGACCTGTAAATTCATCCTTGTCCGTTCGTCTGTCTGCACTTTTCTCAATAACTACGCTTTGGAATTTTTTGAAATTTTGCACAAGCATTAAACATGATATGAGTAAAATGTAACAGAACTGATTTTCCAAGAAAAACTCTGGTTGCTGCCACCCATGAGGGTGCCTTTCTGGTTGAAAATGGCTAAAATTGACACTTTTGTGCTTATTAAAAAAAATTATTGCCTTGGATTTTTATAAAACTTTCTAAAAAGTTGCAAGTAATTGATTTCTATATAATTCTGTTTGTCGATAACTCTTGGGTGTGCCCCAGGGGCTTTTGTAGAACTAATAAAAACACTCCATTTTGAGGACTATTTTACCATATTTGTCCAAAATTTTTTGTCGATTTAGCAGTTTTGCACGGTGCTGAACTCAAATTTAAATATGTTAAGGCATTGGGAACTTTTGGGGCTAAATGGGGAGGTGGGGGACAAATGATGGACTTAGTCATTTGTTTTTTTTTTTTTTGCATGGTGCAGAACTCAAATTTACATATGTTAAGGCCTAAAACTGCACCGTTTGTTCATTTTCATCAGGATTTGACATCCCTTGGGGATTTTGGGGCTAAAGGGGGGGGGGCCAAATGCTGAACTTAGTCATTTCTTTTTATGCCTCGTTCACTGTGCACACGGGGGACCATGCATGCTTCACCTGTTTTATGAGGAAGGTGCACCTTCTCCAAATGATGTTACCTCAAGTAACAGCACAAAGCCTTATACTCTACCAGATAAAGGGAATTCTTGTCCTGAAATACAATAAGACCAAGAGACCACAAGAATTATAACTTATTTAAATGGTCAGTTGAGAAGAGAAAAATTATATTTCCAAGTTCTTTACTAACTCAGTGTTTGAAAGTTTAAGGAAAACTGTAATGGAATATTCAAACATCTATGTACATTAAATAGAGATCAATGTGTTAGCCCCAAGACGAGGTCCCCTGATTTCTGAGAACTTCAACTGATGTAAAAGAGAACTGTATTTTATATCAAGTGTTAGTTCCAGAAAAAAGGTGGGTTGGTGGGGGTGGGGGTTGCTTAATGTCTGAGAATTTTGACTGAAGTAAAATGAAACCCAAAGTGAAAGTAAGTGTTCCCAATGATGCTGGCCTTAACAGAGCTGAGAGTGAGAAGATAACGGAATACCAAGGCTTTATGCATCGTCTAAAATATGATTATCCATTGACAGGTGTTTCGTCATCTATGACTCATGAGAGTGGCTGAATCTAGTGAGATTCAAAATTGGCACCCCATGGTTAGAAGCCTAAACCTCTACGCCTGGGCTATCTCGTGTGACTGTTGGATGTATCGTGTCTTATGTAGGTGTTATTTGTTTGTTTTTATTTGCAATACTTTTGAATGGATTCAATTATTTATGTGAAAGTGCATTTTTATCTCAATGTTGGAAATAATTTTCCCTTTTACCAATTTGGTACCCCCAAATGGGGAGCGGCATATATATTGTTTAAAATATAATTATCCACTGACGCGTGTTTCGTCGTCTATGACTCATCAGAGTGGCTGAATCTAGCGAGAAACTGAAATCTTAATATCTCCATCATTCCAGTAATTATAGGAGCGACCAGATTTATGAAAAGGAATTTCAAAAACTACCTGTCAAATATACCCAGTGAACCAAGTACAAGAAAAATACAAGCAATTACACTCAAAGGAACGGTCAGAATCTTAAAAAGATCTTTTGGTTGGAGTGACTAAGATAGTGGGTGAATGCCTAACATCTGGTAGAATGCCCCATCTCTAGCAAAAACAAAATGATAAAAAATTAAAACAAAAGATATTAGCATGAAGTTTGGTTTGAACAAATGTGCCAATTGCTCCTTCAAAACTGCGAAGAAGGTCTAAATGGAAAATATGCAGCTTGATGAAGATACTGACATCAAGGACTTAGAAGAGCAGAAAAAATACAAATACCTTGGTATAGAAGAGAACGATTCAATTCAGATGCCAAGATGAGAGAAAAAATTGGCAGTGTATATAAACTGTCTAAGGAAACTTTGTAAAACAGAGCTTACAAACAAAAACAAGGTAATAACTGCCATTAACCAACTAGCCATGCCTGTGATAACATACAACTTTGATAGTGTGTTGACTGACCACAAAATGACATAAACAGACTAAACACTAAAATGTGGAAAATGTTGACACTGTACAGAATAAGATACAAAAACTAGTGTCTGCCTAGGTTGTATCTGCCTAGAGGAGAAAGAGGTAAGGGTCTCTCAGAAATCGACCATTAATATTGTGCAACTTTTGTGAGCACTGGGCAATGAGCTCTCAAAATTCAAACCTCAAGATGGTACATCAACATCACAAAACGAAATCCAGCAGAACAACCTCCATCATGAAGCTGGCCAAATATTTTAGACAAGACTTTATTATAAATGAGAGAATCAGAAAACAAGTCTGCAATGGAAATAGCCCAAAAGAGTCACCAAAAACGCATCAAAACCTTCCATTGCAAAATATGAGACAATGAAATGGAGTTTTATTCTACATTCAAAAGCAACTTTATTTGTCATCTTCATTAGTAGCGTGCACAAGAGAGAAACAGGTTAGTAGGAGAGTTTGGTGTTCGTGTGCGCTTGTATCTACAGTAGTTGAGAAAAGCGTCCCTAATGTGGAGACGAAGAGTAGACATTAGTTATGCCTGTTTAACGAGAAAGAAAGAGAAAGGTGTTCAGTCTATGCATTCGATAGTAGTATATAGAGACGGGGTGAAAGGTTAGTATCTCGTGGTAGGAAAGAGTAAGTGTGTGAAACGCACGTGGAAGCAAGTGGGAGTTTAAAGGTTGCCATGTTGGCTTGTTATACTCACGTTAGCCTGGGGGCCAAAAGCCCAGGTGAATGTCTGCTGCCAGCGAAAGCCAGGGAGAAAGATGAAGAGGGTCTGCTGATTTCGCCTTTTATGAACTCGGTCATGTGATTGAGAGCTGGTTTGTGATTGGACAAGCCAGGGAGAAAATGGATTTCAAATCTCGAGCCACGAGAATTAACTCCTGCTACTGTGCTTGTTGCAAGTTCGTCTGCTACATACTGAAAGAATGGGCGAACCAACAGTGTACTAAGTATTTTCTGGGTGAATTCAGCCAGGATTATATAGATAAGTAAGGCTCTATAGACTGGCTAAAAAGAGGATCGCTCTACTATAATCAGGGGAGGATTATAACAGCTGCCCAAAATGACCAATGCTTTTAAGATGAGTAGTTTCTGCCACATACATAGAGAGTGTGAGCCACCTGACGTCTAGCTGTAAAGTTCTGCTGAAGGCAACTACTATATAATGTGACACAATGGAGTATATAAATATCCCCACTGGACAATCTGAAAGCAGCTGCAAGTCCTGGGAACATATACCAGAAAAAATAGTTGGAAATAAGTCATACACCATCCACTATGATGATGCAATTTCTACAGGTACATACCTAGAAAAAAGAACTATTAAACCTAACATAATGATATGGGACAAGGAGAAAGAAGCAACCTTAGTAGAAGTTAGTATCTCCAATGACGCTGGGTTAAACAGAGCTGAGAAAGAAAAGATAATGAAATACCAAAATCTTAAGTACAACATGAAAAGAAACTGGAATCTTAGGAAGATCTCCATCATTCCAGTAATTATAGAAATAACTGGACTCAGAAGAAACGAATTTCAAAAACTATCTGGAAAATATAACTAGTGAACCAAGAGCAAAAAAAATTCAGACAATAGCATTTAAAGGGACAGTTTGAATCTTAAAAAGGTCTCTCAGTTGGAATATGTGAGATAACAGGTGAATGTCTGGCATCTGGTAGGATGCTCCATTTCCTGCTAGAATAAAATGATGGGAAATTAACAAAAAAATAAATAAACGATAACAAAGTACTCGTACCAAGGTCTTATGCACAACATGAAAAGAAACTGGAATCTTAGGAAGATCTTCATCATTCCAATAATTATAGGAACATCGGGACTCATGTTAACATTTGTTAGCCTGTGCACATGTAAACATTTATGTTAAGGTTAAGGAAGTGATTAATTTATGGCAGCAATAATGGGATAGTGTAGTATTTAAAATTAATTTAGAAGAAGGAATAATCACTTGTGTCCTGGCATAATATGAGGGATGTTTCAAAAGTAATGATTTCTATTTTTTATTCCACCCGAATGGATCAAAAGGGATTGCTAATTGCATTGTTATGATGGCTGAACTCATGCATACATGACCTAGAAGTTTTATCTCTCTCTCTCTTGCAGATATTGACCTGGTGAGACTAAGAAAGCAACCCCTGTTATGGACATGTGTCAGAAACAGAGATGCGTCATTGAATTCCTCCATGCAGAAGAAATTAAACCGATTAATATTCACCAGCACCTGTTGAGCATTTACAAAGCTGATAGAGTTAATGTCAGCAAAGTAAGGAATTGGGTTCATCAATTTCAGAGGGGTGACAGAGATGTGAGTGACAACATATGCTCCAGACGTCCATCCACAACCATGACTCCATCATTGGTAAAATTGCATTGAAAATGGTAGTGACTATGTAGAAAAATAAATTCTGAAGCACAAAGTGTTGCTTGTTTTAATGGTTCCACCCCCGTCTTCGTAGCTCTTCAACTTTTTGTTTGCATAAGATCAATAATTGTAAAATTACATCATTACTTTTGGTAGGTGGTATATATTAAGTATCTTTGGACTATTGTCTTTATCAACATTAATTATCTTCATATTATTGTGACATGTAGGGGAGAACAAGAAATTAGGAATTAGTCAAAACCATTTTTTCTACTCAGTGTTGTTTGACAGCAATAAACAATAAATGTAAGACTGATAGCTCCGATAAATGAAGTATATTTCTTCTTCTTCTTCTTCTTCTTCTTCTTCTTCTTATTATTATTATTATTATTATTATTATTTATTTATCTATTTTTTTTTTTTTGCATTAAAACAAGAGAGAAGAATAGGCTATGTGGTTGGGAAAGAGAGGGCTGAGAAGAAGGAAGAGAAAACAGGAAAGGAGAAAGGTTGAGGGACTTGTATAAAAGTTTTAATAAGATGTTACACACACATTTTACTTTTATTTTGTTTTTTATGGGCCCGGGAAAGGTCTACGTGACGCCTCCAAAGGAACATTATGGAGTAGTACTTACTAGTAGCGACTATCATCCTGATTGAACTGAGCCGGCTTCCTCCTGAGTATGAACTGCATCTTGAACCATTGCAGTTCAGTTTTGACAATCCTGGGTCAGATCGCAAGAAATGGCTAGTTATTCTCGATTCCAATGCCGGAGATCAACTACTTGTTGGGCTGATAGTACCACCAGGTCATCCTCAGTTGTTATCGCCCAGGTCTTGAGCTGTCCACAAACATGTTTATGCTATCCAGGCAGAGAGTGGTGGAGAGAGGATCTTGCAAATGAGCTTTCCCTCTGGTCAACGAGTTGCATGTCCAAACCATCAGAGACGTTGTTGAAGAAGGACAGATGGTAGGGGATGTAGATTTAGTCTTCATCGGAGAGTAAAAAACAGAATACAATCTCCATGGCAACAGCATAGAATGCTGTGCAGGCAGTCGTTGTCGAAGACTTCCAGTTTGTGCAAAATCTTGACGTAGAAGCAGTTTTTTGTCACACTCCCACGGGAAGACAAATAAATACCAACGTCGATTTCCTAATGAAATTGAAGCCATGAAAAAGGAAGAAGAAACAAGAAAAAGAATTTAAAATATTTCATCTTTTTTTTTTCTCTCTAATATAAAAAGTAATTCCATTCTCTTTATTGTTTCCTTGTCATTGATAGCTTTCTTCTTACAAAATAAATATTTGATTTTGGTATGCCAGTTTTTATTTATTTATTTTTTCTCATGTTTGTCGGGTTTTTTTTGTTTTGTTTCTTTCATGTTTGTCAGTTTTTATTTATTTATTTTTATTTTTATTTTTTTTCATGTTTGTCAGTTTTTCATCACAGCATGTCATTAAGAAGAATAAAATGTAATTTGATTTCCTTCCAGAAAATACCGAATTATTTTTGAAAATTCTATATTCATCCATAGAGTTAGTTTCTCTTGACTGAGACAAAACCTAGTATTTTTGAAAAATAATAATAATAATAACTGCATAGTTTAAAAAAGAAAATACTGTCTATAATATTAATTTTCTATATAGATTTTTTTATATATTATTATATGCTTTAATTAATTTATTTAATATATATCTTCATGTCCACTTACTTTTACAAGGTATGTTATAATATCTTAACTATGATTATTTAATTATTATCGGTAAAATTGTAATTCTCAGTTAAAACTGTATTTTTAGATTTTTACCACATTCTCACATTCTATTTTCTATATTTTATTCAAATAATATGCTCTTTTTAACAAATATCTAATAAAATTCTGTAGTTTTCTGTTTCTTTTGAATCAAATTTGCTGAATTCAGACAGATTCTATGATTTCAGTCCTATTCATGAAATTGTCCAGATATGTAAAGATTTCAACAAATTCAGCATGATTTTGGCTATGTATTCCTAATTTACTGGAAAAATATTATCCTTTAAAACGAACCATTTAAGCATGTATCAATATCTTTTTCCTTAAAAATTTTATATCTAGTTGGTCCTTGTATTGCATTTTAGGTGCTCCTTGTAGTCTGGTACTGATGACCAGCTCACCAAATAGGATTTTCTTGGGAAGCTTGGAAGGAGCCATCCTGTAGATGTGCCCTGCCCAGGGGAGGCAGTGATGGATGATGGATACCTCAACGCTACTCATTGAGGTTCTGTCCGTCACTTCTGTGTTGATGGTGTAGTTCTCCCAAATGATATTGAAGTCAACTTTATTTTTATTACCAACTACCCTTCTGATTTGCCCTTATATGTTACTATTCATCATATTATCCTATTTCTTTATTCTCATTTCATATCTAAATGTCATGAAGCCAGTTTTTACTATTTTTGCATTTTTTATAATCCTGGCCCTTCGCCTCTTTTGAGAAGAAACATTTAGCTTTGAAATGCCATCATCTAAAAAGTATTTTTTTAAATTTCTCCTTAACTTTTCCTTATTGTTCTGATGATATAATAAAGTTATATATAACTTTTATTCTTCATCTTTCATTTAATATATATATATATATATATATATATATATATATATATATATATATATATATATAGATGGTGTTTGTTTTTGTTTTTGCGATATGTTTTGAATGAATTCAATTCGTTACGAAAGTGCATTTTTACCTAAATGTGAGCTGGGAATAATTTTCCCTTTAACCAATTTGGTACCCCCACATGGGAAGCGGCATATATATTATTTTTAAAATATAATTATCCACTGACACGTGTTTCGTCGTCTACAACTCATCAGAGTGGCTGAATCTAGCGAGATTCGAAATCGGGATCACAGGCTCATTACCGTGGGGTCCCGATTTCGTATCTCGCTAAATTCAGCCACTGACGACGTAACACGTGTCAGTGGATAATTATATTTTAAAAATTATATATATATTATATATATAACCCAAATGGTTGAAAAAGATAGACCACAGTCAGTAGACTGTTCCTGTCTAGATAGTCAGAATATACATCAATGCTAACTACAAGCTCATCAGAATGATGCAACTAAGTATAAACAATCCTACACCCTTTCTCCCTCCCAATGAACCACAATTATGTAAAATTAGTTTATACATAGCAATATGACAAAAAAGACGTTTTTGATTATTAAAGTACTTAATAACATGGGCAGAGTATTAAACAAAATCTATAGTAGCCCACCAAACTTTACAACACACCCTCTTTACATTAAGTCGTCTTACACCATTAACATAACAAGGTTATAATATTAACAGGTATACTTATTTCTGCTCGATTTTTATTATTTTTTTAACATCTTCCAACTATTTCTAAAACACTACAACAGATTAAAAACATAAATAATAGGCATTCCCTCCAATTCAAATATATTCTAACTTGTGTGATGTTTGTTGCTTATAAAGCATATTTTTAGGCTTTTAGCCAAAAATTCAGATTTCACAAAAATAAAATAATCAATAAAAATATTTAATACAAATTTCTTATGAGTTTCCTATCTCATATCCTTTGATTCTTAACCAAAAAAAAAAAAATTCAAGGGAACAAAAAAAAACTGTATGAACTGAACTAAAGGAATTTTTTTGTGAAGAATGCAAAAATATTAGCCAAGAAACAGATTTATAGGGGATTACTCTAAACGGCTACATGCTCTAATTAGTAGTGTAGGGGTGATTAATCGGAATTGAAAATTGGAAAAACTGCAACTTTTGTGGGTATCGGAATCAGAGAATATGTACATATTTTCTGATGCCAAAAACGATTTTGTTAATTATATTTTTTATTTGATTTTATTTAAAACAAAATCTTCCACTACTGGTTGTAATAATAAAATAATAAATTTTTTTTTTTTCTTTACATATGGGTAACCACTTATCAAGGCCCGGAGGCCACTCGAGGATAAGGGTTATTGAGTGTACAGTAGTCAATGGGATAATTTTGTAGTAATCGTTAGTAGTAGAAATTTGGTAAATTGGATTATTTAAGGGGGCGTTTCATCAAGAATTTGTTTATGTTGGACTTAAAGACCACCAAACTGTAGTCAGCTGGAAAACAGACAAACGGAATTTATATATTTATTTATTGATTTCGGAATAACGGTAAAATATATCCAATCCCCCACAGAAATCTTTCTTTGTGTTTGAGACAATGTGGGCACATTTCAATGATCGTGATAAAATAACAACTTTATAATTAAATATTTAGAGATTACTAAAGAATCAGAATCGGAAATTTAGTACGAAAGCAGTAATTGTATCGGAATCGGGAAAAATATTGGAATCGCCCCATCACTAGTAATTAGCAATAATGGTTATGCTACAAAATAATAAATGGCTTAATGAGTATGCTATAAAATTTTGCTTTATTAAATATTAGTTTTTCTTTGATGGATATTTTTATTGATTTTTTTTAACCGATCATTTGACTAAAGGGTTAAACAATTCTATTATTAGCAGTTATTATTTCTAGATACCCTTTTGTAATCTGTTCTAAACTGTTGTGTGGGTATATTAAATAACCCAAATGGTTGATTTGACATAAAACAGACAAACTAATTCAACGTCAAATAATAATACATTTTAATCATGTTAATATTATATAAACCTACTGATTTAAAAAAAACCTTCAATTGTTTCAGAGATCACCTACTGACCTTTGATATTTGTGTCATATTTTTTTTCTTTATAAACCATTCTTTTTTGTAAATTGTACATTTATATTTGGAAATAAATGATATGATGGTTTATTAGGTTTATTTATAGATTTATTGATTATTATTTATTTAAAATGTAGATATTTTTGTTGAAATGTACAATGATTACTGTTTTGCATAAATCATATATGAAAGGTTGTTTGAGAAATAATCTCATATGTTGATTAGAAAGGAAAAAGTAGGTTAACTTAAAGCTCAAATTGTGGTTGTAATGAGTGGCCAGATATTACAGGAAAAAAAAAAAAGACGCTAGTTGCTAGATCCAAATCTTACTAGCTAGATTCCAAATAAAATCGCCAGATCTAGCATGAAAACAGCTAAATTTGCAATGCTGGATTATCTCGCTTCGTTTACCTTTCATCACCAACACTATTGCTAGACAGAATGCATCCTCACCCATACCAGATATCACAAGTAAGTTTTCTCTCTCTTTTTTTTTTTTTTTTTTTACATATTTTTTTGTAACACATTTTTAGTTTTGTGACCATGTGCCCTCCTAATTGATCATCACCTTCTGCTAGTTGGGAATCATGTTGAATGCTGGTAGTGTTTGGCAATGCATTATCACTATTCATTGTTGTGTTGTGTGAGGAAGGTTGTAGAAGAATCTAAACAGATTCCATGAACAAAGCTTCTTTCTCAGAACTGTCCGCCTGTGGAACATTGTTCCGCTGGCTTGGTTCCTGGTTGAATAAAACAGGCTTCAATTCCAATGTAAACAAGTTCTTGTTGAGTCGTCCTCATAATAAAATTCCAATTTAAACCATTAACGATTGCTATACTACAACCTTACATTCATTAGCCCTTATCCTCAAGTGCTCTTCAGGCTTTGATAAGTGATGACTCCCAAGTTAAAGAAAAAAAGATTGCTGCTGCCAATCATTATGCCTCTTGGGATATTTTCATCAAGATTCAGAACCGTGTTGCCAGATCAGGCTGTCTGAAGATATTGACTTCCTGACCCAAAATGCACCAAACATTAAATTTTATAGTTTATTTTTGCTTTTTCTTTGCAAAACTCAACCATGTTCTGCAAAGCCAAAGTCAAACAACAATTTTCTTCTACAAAACAACCAAACTAAACACCATGAATAAATATTTCAAGATATAAAGAACTTGAAGCATAAAATAAGCATTAAATAATCTGAATGCCATAAAACAAAACAACCAAAATCACCGTCTCCATTTTTCTTTGTTCGTCACCCTCGCTGCTTCTCTTCACCTTTCCCTTACTTTGAACAAAGGACGCGATTGGCTAATGCAAGCTAACGTATGAACAATATCTGGGTTTGGTGAATACATTCACCTTCACTTTCTCTTTTCATCATCGATTTCACTACACAACTGACTTTTCACTTTTAGATGAAATTAATTTAAATGGAATCAACAAACTCCCAATCTACTTTTGATTGCATAAATTTCGTTCTGGAATTAATTAGAGTCGTTTGTTTGTCTTATTGGAGGCGGCACCACTAACATCACGCTGGCCAAATGAATACAACTTGTTTCAATCCAGTCTGGCAACTAGCCCGGCCCCCTGCGAGGCTGGACACCAAAGTCCAAGCAAAGACCAAATGTGGGGGAAACTCCACATATAAGACCATTGCTCTTGGAGCAATCAGTTATTGGTCAATGTAGTAGAAACCCTTCATACAAATTGTCACTATCCAGCTCCCCTACTCCAGGGGAGCTGGTCCCCATTTCCAAAATCCCTCCACATTAAACAACGGCCTTGTGCCTAATTTGCTCAGTGGGGAAGCAAATAAATCCGGCAACTCGGCTGGGGAGTAGGAGGAGCTTCCCAAAGCGATGATTGACGCTACCAGTCACGTCGACCAAATCCACCAGCACCAAAGGATTCCAGCAACAGCAGCCATCTCAGCAGCAGTTCAAACAGCCCTTATCAGGGCTAAACAACCATCCCTTATCAGGGCTAATAAGTTTTTTCCCTAATGCGATTCACTACTGCTTGCCTCCTGAGACCCACCAGCAGCAAACTTCACTCCCAGTCTCCAGCGCATCTAGCTCGCTCCAATGGCTTCCTGCTGATTCTCGCAGCCTTCCAGCCCTTGGTGCCTCCAGCTCGCTCCTGTGCCTCCAGCTTCCTCCTGCAACTTTGCCTGCACCTCGCTCTTCCGGCCTACAACCTTGCTTCTCCGGCCTGCAACCTTGCTTGCACCTGGCTCCTCCAGCCTGCTACCTCCCTTGCACCTTGTTCCTCCAGTCTGCAACCTCGCTTACACCTAGCTCCCTACCGACCGTCCGTTCCTTAAGACTGATCCTCCATTCTCAGTGTTGTCTTCTTTTAACACTGACACCTACATTCTCAGTGCCGTCCGTTCCTTAACACTGACCCCCACGTTCTCAGTGTCCACCATCCGTTCCAAATCCAGCGAGCAACCCTGAACCACGCTACATCTAGAGTACCTGTTTCCAGACCTCCAGACCTTAGCCTCCAGTGACGTGCGACCTTCCAGGCGACCAACATCCAGATCATACGATTTTTCGCTTCCTTTGCAAATAAAAGGCAACCCCTTGTCTTTAACCAAACAATCTATGTCTGTCATTTTTCTTTGCCTTTTTGCTGTTTACTTTTTGCCCGTGTCTACCTTGTTAGTTGTTGGGTCGATTGTCCCCGGACAACCAGTCCTGTAACTGTCTTTTCAGCCTGTGTTTGCTTTGCCATTTTAAATGACAGTGAGGCATAAGCTCCAAAACATTTCTGATCTACAATAACTTTAGCATAATGGCTGTGCCACAATCAAGTGAAACTGCAAACTGAAGGTAAGTATCATTCCGTTGCTGACACCTGAATTCGAGACACTTGCAGCACCCTAAATACCAAAATTTCCTCCTCCTCCTCCTCCTCCTCCTCCTCCTCATAATTGACACCTTAATCCCTCATCATAAGTTTCAAGCAAAACTTTATTCTGCTTTTCATCTGTCTGTGCTTCTGCCGTTACCCATTGTAACTATTACTTTCATCAGTATCGTTTGGATGGTTCTGAGTTTTCCAGAATTATTCAGAAGAGCTAGCAACGTCTGCAAGAGAGCAAGCAGTCTTTGAGACTAAGCCTAGCTATTTTCAAAGGATTTCTGACTATCTCATCTCAACAGTTTAATTTTTGTGATTTTTGGAGACTAAAATAGTGTTGCTAATAGTGTCAAGTCAAGTATTTGTCCTTTTTTTATTGATCCTCAGGTCATTTCATCTTCTAAGGATAAGGCTGGTCTCTTTCCTCGTCTGCTCTTGATGACTGGTGTTGCTTTTCCTGATTTTCCTTTGAAAACTGATTACTCTTTTAACTTTGTCTTCATCACTCCAAAGATGATTGCTCAGATTCTTTGTGATCTTTACCAGTCTAAGGTTTCCTGTTCTCTTGTCATTCTTAAACATTGTTCTTCTGAACTTTATTTTATTTTCTGTAAATTATTCAATCTCTGTTTGTCTTGCTTCAATTTTCATTCCTGTCTTCTGCTGTTATTATCTTTTAAAATGCCGGTGATCGATCTGACCCAACTAATGAACGTTCTGTTTGTGTGCTCAAAGGTTTTTGCAATGTTGGTCAATGGTAAGCTTATTAATTTTCTGGAAAGTTTAGACCTCTTTAGTAATGTTCGATATAACTTTCATGGTTTTCATTCAATTGCTGATTTTTTTTAACTGTTGCAACTGAGCAGACGTGGTAATTTATGGATAATTTGGATGAGGGTGGAGCTACTGCAATTTACATTTTTAAAGCATTTGACAGAGAACGACATTCTTGTTGTCCATATAAACTTCAGCTGTATGATATTAGTGATAAAGTTTTGGGCATTATCAGGCCTTTTCTTTCTGGTCAAAGGTTTTGAGTAACCCTGAATTATATCTTCTTATTCTCTTTCCCTATTAGTGCTGGTGTTCCTCGGGGTTCTATTCTAGGTCAAATATTGTTTCTTCTCTATTTATCAAGTGAAGATACTATGAACAGTTTTTTTCTAAGAACTTCTTGTCTCTGGAACAGATTATCACCAGGTTGTTTCCCTTTAACATGGTAATCTTCAGACCAAATGCCACTATTTACTTGCCTCCCTATAGAGGACGATTTAGACACAAGATCTCTGTTTTTAATTGTGGGAAAAATTCAGCTCCAACAAATTGGAAGAAACATAAAAAGTGCCTCATTTTTGAACGACAGAAAAAATGAAGGGCATTATCAGAAGATATGCTACACTCTAATGTCGACAAATACTTTTCATAAACAGTCCTCATAAATAATCAAATTTTGTTCAATCCATTCATTATTTTCAATCCGCTCATAATTTCCTTCATCGTTCAACTGACAATCCATCCATCTCATTAACCCTTATACTTGAGTGACTTTTGGCCTTGATAATTCATGACAGATGCAGAACAATGGAGTTTACATTCAAGATTACCTATAGATCAAATTGTGTTTCTCTATTGTGTTATTGGGTCCTAAAAATGAATTGAAATTTCATAACAACTGGATCAAATTCTCCTCATGGGGGGAGGGGGGGTCAGCCTTGCCCGGTTATTAAATATATTTTAATTCATGCAGATTTCGTATTTATTATTACAGAGCCAATTCTCTGTTGAATATTAAATTGCACCTATTATATTGTATCTATTATATACTGATTTCAAAAGTTTAAAAAAAAAATGACTTGGGTGCAAACAGCTAGGATTGAAACCAAAACATTTAGCACTCCAGCAGTGTTCCCTCTTGTTTGAGCTGTCAACAGATCGATAAGATTTAAAATTAAAACACTTCAAGTTATGAATGAAATTGCGCATGCGCAAAAGTAATAGAAATATATTGTCGAGTTGAAATGAATATTTTGCATTTCAACTTGCCAACATATTTCTGTACGCATTATTCATCCATCCCCAAAAATATTTTACACATTATAAACCATCCTTGGTTCATGATTACTATTTTCTGTTAATTTCAATGTTATGTGACTAGTAGTTTTAGAGTTTATCAATTAAATATTTTTACACAGACACACACATACACATATCTACTGTTTTATTTATATAGAAAAGAGAAAAATGTATTTATCCTTCATGGCAGCGTAGTTTCAAATTTTCTGTTACAGTATTTCGGCAGTTTATAGATCATGCTACATTTTAGATAGGATTTTCAAGTTAAATTTAATTTATGGCATCTTTTGTTTCTTAAATTGTTCTGTAAAAGTACAGAATGATTAACAAAACCCCCACTCCCATGTTAAGAATGGATTTCTAAGTACTCATTATTATTTCAGCATGGTCTGGGAACTGGAGAAGTACTTCTGTTTCTCTGTCTTCTGACACCTTTCTATGGTCAATGGCAAAACATAACAGTATTTTTAGAAAACTGAAAAGGTTAGAATCTCTTTTTGTAAACATTTAATTTTAAAAAAATATTAACCCTAATTTGTCTGAGTTATTTTTTTAATGGCAAATCAACCCTTTTTGTGTTATTTAATTCCAAAATATAATACTTTCTTTTTTTGTTAATCTAAAAAAAAAAAGATTGCTTGTCGATATGGGTATGGACCAACTTGGTTCTATATCTGAACTGACCTTCTCAATCTCTAGCTTTCAAAGTATATAATGATTCAGGGCTTTATGAAGCCTTCCAAAAAAGGAGTGTGTAATTAACTCCATTTGGGGTCAAAGAGCGTTCCTCACACCAGAATCATTTGAATTATTTTTCAACATTTAACAATAAAGAAAAGGAAAATTTGAACCAAACACTTTTTCATAACTATAGTAAATATATAAGAGAGGGGGAGGGAGAGGAATGGGCGAGTTACACATAAAAATTAGACATTAAAACCTGAAAAATTTGAATTTCATCAGATGTTTGTCTAAACACAAGCATGACTTATCACCTAGGTGTTAAATTTCTCTAAATGAGCCAATTTTGGAGATAGTATGGTAACACTCCCTTGAAAGTCATCAACGACTTTGGAACCATTTTTTATGTTTAGATTTGAACTTTTTTGTATTTCTGACAGATATTTTCTTAATGAATAGATATTTTTTTTTAATTTATTGACAATTTATCTTTATACACTATTTTATTGCAAGCAACCTTTATAGTTGTTACCTTTATTAAAAGAAAGTTAGTAAAAATAAATCTTTAATGGCAACAACTAAAGAAACATGCTGATATTTAGGTTACATATTGAGCAAGTAAAAGAACTAATGGATAAATTGGTTAGTTGAAAATAGCAAGAAGTGAAAGTTCAGTCAGAGTAAACTTGTCGAGCTCGACATAAGGACTACTCGATTATGAACCTGTCTTTTTATCATGATGAGATATGGTTAAGTTTGTTCCTAGGAAGTGTACTCTCCCAGGTAGTATCTCCTTGCTTTGAGCAGTTAGTTTATAGTTAGTTGCCAGAGTCACCCATACTGGAGAATGCATGCAGATTTGTTCTTGGCTATTCTATGTACGCAGCCAAAGTGTGTTTTTGAGAAGCTGATTACACTGTTTTCCCATTTTGTGCTACATCTTGCTTTGGACAATAAAGAAAAGGAAAATTTGAACCAAACACTTTTTCATAACTATAGTAAATATATAAGAGAGGGGGAGGGAGAGGAATGGGCGAGTTACACATAAAAATTAGACATTAAAACCTGAAAAATTTTAATTTCATCAGATGTTTGTCTAAACACAAGCATGACTTATCACCTAGGTGTTAAATTTCTTTAAATGAGCCAATTTTGGAGATAGTATGGTAAAACTCCCTGTTTATCATTATAATTTTCACTGTTTATCATTATAATTTCACTGTTTATCATTATAATTTTCTCATGGCGGTTTAACGTTTTATGCTTGGCTGTTCCCGGTTATTCTCATCAGTGGCTGAACACACCTGAGAAAATTTGTGGAAACTGCGGGTTAATAAATGCAGAAGTACCAAATTTTTTTCTATCAAAATGAGGCAAGTAAATAAAAACAAGATTTTTGGACCATGATCAGAATGTAGTAATTGTTCAGTGATCAGTGAGAGAAGAAAAGATCTTTCTCAAGTAGAAAAGAACTACTAATTCTAAAGCAAGGCCCAGTGTTTGATTGTGGATTAGAATTAGGTGACTTTTTATTTTTTTAAATTTCATCTTGTTTCTTGTGGAACTATCACGCAAATTTTTAAAGTGTAATTTGGTAATTTGGGGCTGGGGTCTTTACCGAATTAGGGACATGTCTCAATTGTTTAGATGTAGAGAATTAAAAGCCTATGTAACTAAGACAAAAGTGATTTGAAAGCCACAAGAACAAATGCTTCTAAATTTGGATAAATACTAGAAATGATCTAACAATATCAATTTTTATAAAATATAAAAGATGTCAGCATTTATTCCAAGGTTACACAAAGCAACCAAACAAAAAGGAAAAATACAAATTTTGGGGGCTTCTAAGAAGTTGGCTCTGGCTTGCTCGGCAGCTGACGGAAATAACCAGAAAATGTTGGTCAAGCATTCTTCAATTTTTAATGAATACGCTGTCTGTTTTTAGCTAATACAAATCTATGGAGGCTACATCTTTATAAATTGAAAGAAAGAAAACATTAATTTTAATCTCACAGATTTTGGTTAGGTTAGATATATGTTTGTGATTTTATTTATTGTATTTCTATGGCTTTTTTTTTTTTTTTTTTTTTTTTTTTTTTTACAAAGGCATCACCACATTATCAAGGCCCAGAGGCCACTCAAGGATAAGGGTTAAAGAGTGTACAGTAGAAGTTGGTCAATATAGTAATCATTAGTAATGAAAATTTGGTAAATTTAATAACTTATATGGAACGGCTCATCAAGAACTTATTTACTTTAGACTTGAACAAAACCATATTGTAGTCAGCCGGAAAGCAGGAAAACGGAAGACAATTCCACAGGCGTGCAGTTCTAAGAAAGAAGCTTTGTTCATGGAATCTACGTTTAGGTTTAGGCACAGATAAAGAGTGGGGGAAATTATTGATAGTGTTTACAGCTAGACGAGTGTTTCTTGTGAAAGTTTGGCGAGGGGGGACCATAGATTGAAGCTCAGTTGAACACTTTCCATGAAAATAACGATACATCAGAGACAAACTCGCAACATCTCTTCTGTGAGATAGAGGTTGCAAGGAGGAGAAAAGGACATCTCCTACGAGGCTACGAAGTCTATTTTGAACTCTATCAAGGCAGGACAAGTTCTTTCTAGCAGCTCCTGCCCAGATGTGGCAACAGTATTCCATCCTTGGACGTACCTGGCTCTTATATAGATAGAGAATAGCATCAGCAGTGAGATATCTACTGGATCGATAGAAAGATCCCACCATTTTTCCAGCGGCCTTGGCAACAGATTTGATATACGTGTTCCATTTAAGATCAGGAGTAATGGTCAAGCCCAGAAGCTTGTCAAAACTTGAGGCCTCCTGAAGACGAGAGCCATTCATTTCAATTGATGACAAATGTGGATTAGAATGTTGATGATGTAAAGAGAGAAGCTTGGTTTTAGATGCATTAAAAGTAACCAGCCACTCCTTTCCCCATTGTACTACGTGCTCAAGATCAGAGGAGAGAGAATTGGAGAGAACTTGCTCGTTTACTGTCTTAGATGTGGTACCATAAATGGTAGTGTCGTCAGCATAAATGTCTACAAATGATGTAAGGATATGATTTGGAAGATCATTAATGTAGATCAGGAAAAGAGTTGGGCCCAGGATGGATCCCTGAGGGACACCGGCATTAATATTGTGAGCTTCTGATTTTTGCCCCTCAACTACTACTCTTATGAATCTATCAGAAAGAAATGATTTAATAATTGAGAAGACTTTTCCAGCTATACCATAGCTAGCGATCTTATGAAGTAAACCTTTATGCCATACCCTATCAAAGGCTTTAGATATGTCAAGAGCAATTGCCCTAGAAAGATTGCCACCGTCGAGAGATTTGCTAATCCTATGCGATATAACTGTAAGGACATCTGCTGTAGATCTAGCAGAACGGAAACCATATTGAGTGTCACTAAGAAGGTTATTTTTGTTGAGATGTTTGATTACTTCTGTATTTAATACAGATTCTAGCAACTTACTCATGACGCACAGGAGACTTATTGGCCTGTACTGAGAGGGGGATGAGCGATCACCTGAATTCTTAAATACAGGGCATACTGATGAGATTTTCCAGGGAGATGGGAAACTATTCTCCTTAAGACAACGTTTAAACAGTTTTGTAAGTATGGGCGCTAGTTCAGGTTGAAGTTTTTTGAGTACTATGATTGGAATACCATCAGGGCCAGTTGCTTTACTGGAATCAAGGTTTTTGATTAGTTTGGCAACATCACGTACAGATATACGTATATCACATAGCGTGTTTTCTGATACAAGAGGAAATATTGGGGGTTGGCGGTCTTGGTCGCAAAGGGTAGAATTAGCTGCAAAGTTCTTGACAAAGAGTTTGGCTTTGTCTGATGCTGACGAGATTACCTCAGATCCATTGATAATAGTTGGGATGGAGCACACGCTTCTGTTCAGGATTCTGTTTGCTATTTGCCAAAACTGGTGGGAACCAAGCCGCTGCTCAGCTACTTTGGACTTAACAGATTGAGCATACAACTTTCTTGCGTTCCTTATTACTTTCTTACAATGGTTGCTGGCAGTCCTGAAAACGGCTTTAGTTTCCATACATCTATTACGTTTGAAGCAGTGGAAAAAGTGATTTCTGTGCGCAATGGCAGCAGCACATATCATTATAATTTTCTCATGGCAATTTAACGTTTTATGCTTGGCTGTTCCCGGTTATTCTCATCAGTGGCTGAACACACCTGAGAAAATTTGTGGAAACTGCGGGTTGATAAATGCAGAAGTACCAAATTTTTTTTCTATCAAAATTAGTTCATAACACAATATTTATAATGGAAGACAGGAATTATTGAACTGACTGCTCCAATTATGAGTGCACAAAAAGACAAATTGAAGAATTTTCTAAAATTTTCTCTTCGGTGTCCAAAATAAAAATGTTTGAACTCGTTTCTGAACAACCAGATTTGTGAAGACAACCACTTGAATTATAAAAAAAAAAAGCAAAAAAAAACTATATTTTGGGCCAATCAAAGGATGTTCTGAATTTATTTGAAATGGCCTTTCTGGAACCACCTTGGCCCCATAGAAGCCAGATCTTTCCTTCAATAAAGAGTTGTGGCAACAAAAGAATCAAACAGTGCTAATATACATCTCCATTTAATTGCTACAATTCTCAACTCACTTAATCATTCACTGTCATATACATACTCACACATACACAGAGTGACATGCACACATGGACTGCTTGAATCCCTTCATTGTCGTCTGCTCATTTATGTAAGAAATTCTGCAGAAATAAGCAAGCCTTTTATTGGACGGTTTCTCCGCCCACGGATTTGTTTTAACCAATCAGATTGCATGTTATAACTGGCTGCCGAGAATGTTCTTTGGTGCCAAATTCCCTTTTCAGATCAGAATCCAGAAAGATGTCGAGTTGAACACATGTGGAATTCTCACTAGAATCCAGAAGACGTAGAGTTGGGCACACATGGATTTCTGACTCGAATCCTAGACATGACCGTCTTTAACCGTCTAATAAAAGGCTTGCTTATTTCTGCAGAATTTCTTACATTTAAAACCAACTTATTCATTGAAATATTCTTAACCTTTCTCATTGAACTTTCTTTCTAATATACAAACAAATGAACAGTAACCGTTATTAATGACTTTTAATGAAATATAATTTGTATAATTGAGCGAAGAAGTTTTTGATTACAATTTTCAGCCCCATCTAATTCATGTCCCTTAAACTGTCGACTCTGACTTCTTTGATAAAAAATTCTCTTTGTTTTACAAGTGTTATATCACATATCCCTCCATATTTACATGAATAAACCAGAAACCAGCAGGAACAGCGACAGTGATAATAATGGTGACGCTAAGAGAAAGCCTGTTCATCGATACAACGCAAATGAACACACTAAACACACACGACAACTTCAAAGCCCATTTTTTTTATGTACACGCATCAACAGAATAACTCGCACCTCAACAAAGAAAACCACCAGAGGAAGCCATACATTAAAAGAAAAATCAAAATACCAAACGCAATCATCAACTCCAGCAACATATAAACACAAATAATTATTTCACAAAGCACTGCTACAGTACAACACCTACTAAAACACATTCACAACTTTCTTAGCTTTAAATCGATATAACATATGTATACAAACACCAAACAGACGACTCCCTACAATACATTAAAACACAAAAAACAAACACAAATAAAAAGTGAAAATACTGACCAACGATAAAACCCATCTTTTGTCTATTACTACGTCCGCATCACCGGTATAAAAATGAGAGCTTTTTCGACAAGCAGACAGATCAGCCCCTGTGTGTCAAGCTGTGAATCTCGCTTTGTCAGCAGCCAACAGCAATTAACACCCTACCAGCAACACCAGCTACTGAAATTATTGCACCACCGCAGCCGCCGCACTGCCGTCATCTCGCTTGTGAACAGCAAGCCTTGAAGATTGCTCCTTTTCCACCACCACTGCCGCCAGATCACCACAGCTCACCAGCCAGCAAGGTTTGCTCACCAACAGCAGGCGCCACTGTCACCAACTCACCACAGCGACACCTGCTGTAGGATTACTCCTATCCCGCCGTCGCTACATCCGTATTCCAGACAACAGAATGCTAAGCCACATTCCTGTCATTGCTGCCACCACACCTGTATTCCAAACACACTACACACACAAGCCAAGTTCACGAAAAAATATTTTATATATATGCTAACAGGCCGCCCGGCATTGCATGGTCATAAAATACATTTGAATATGATATTTTGATTTGTCCAGATTTCGTATATAATATAAACTCGTGATTTCAAAAGTAAACAAAAAGTATTTAGGTGCCATCAGCTACAATCAAAACCATTAATAGCTGGTGAAATGCAAACGTGACATACATGTGATCTGATTAATGTGGCATGCATATGAACTGATTACATGTGACATGCATATGAACTGATTAATGTGGCATGCATATGAACTGATTAAACGTGACATGCCTATGAACTGATCAAATGTGGCATGCATATGAACTTATTAAACATGATATGCATATGAACTGATAATTGTGACATGTATATGAACTGATTACACATGACATGCATATGAACTGATTAATGTGACATGCATATGAACTGATTAAATGTGGCATGCATATGAACTTATTAAACGTGACACACATATGAACTGATTAAATGTGACATGCATATGACCTGATTAAAGGTGACATGCATATGAACTAATTACATGTGACATGCATATGAACTAATTACATGTGACATGCATATGAATTGATTAAATGTGGCATGCATATGAACTGATTACATGTGACATGCATATGAACTAATTACATGTGACATGCATATGAACTGATTAAATGTGACATGCATATGAACTGATTAAATGTGGCATGCATATGAACTGATTAAATGTGGGATGCCTATGAACTGATGAAATGTGACATGCATATGAACTAATTACATGTGACATGCATATGAACTCATTAAATGTGACATGCATATGAACTAATTACATGCGACATGCATATGAACTAATTACATGTGACATGCATATGAACTAATTACATGTGACATGCATATGATCTAATTACATGTGACATGCATATGAACTGATTAAATGTGGATGCATATGAAATAATTACATGTGACATGCATATGAACTGATTAAATATGGCATGCATATGAACTGATTACATGTGACATGCATATGAACTGATTAAATGTGACATGCATCTGAACTGATTAAATGTGACATGCATATGAACTGATTACATGTGACATGCATATGAACTAATAATATGTGACATGCATATGAACTAATAATATGTGACATACATATGAACTGATAAAATGTGACATGCACATGAACTAATTACATGTGACATGCATATGAACTGATTAAATGTGACATGCATATGAACTAATTAAATGTGGCATGCATATAAACTGATTAAATGTGGGATGCATATGAACTGATTACATGTGACATGCATATGAACTAATTACATGTGACATGCATATTAACTGATTACATGTGACATGTGTATGAACTAATTACATGTGACATGCATATGAACTGATTATATGTGGCATGCATATAAACTAATTACATGTGACATGCATATGACCTGATTAAATGTGACATACATATGAACTGAATAAATGTGACATGCATATGCACTAATTACATGTGACATGCATATGAACTGATTACATGCGACATGCATATGAACATTTTCCATGTGGCATGCATATGCACTGATTACATGTGACATGCATATGAACTTATTACATGTGACATGCATATGAACTGACTAAATGTTCCATGCATATGAACTAATTACATGTGACATGCATATGAGCTAATTACATGTGACATGCATATGAACTAATTACATGTGACATGCATATGAACTGATTAAATGTGACATGCATATGAACTGATTAAATGTGACATGCATATGAATAAATAACATGTGACATGCATATGAACTAATTACATATGGCATTCATATGAACGAATACCATCTGAACTGCATATAAACTGATTAAATGTGAAATGCATATGAACTGATTAAATGTGACATGCATATGAACTGATTAAATGTGGAATGCATATAAACTGATTAAATGTGAAATGCATATGAACTGATTAAATGTGACATGCATATGGACTGATTAAATGTGGAATGCATATGAACTGATTAAATGTGACATGCATATGAACTGATTAAATGTGACATGCATATGAATAAATAACATGTGACATGCATATGAACTAATTACATATGGCATGCATATGAACGAATAACATCTGAACTGCATATAAACTGATTAAATGTGAAATGCATATGAACTGATTAAATGTGACATGCATATGGACTGATTAAATGTGGAATGCATATGAACTGATTAAATGTGGCATGCATATGAACTAATTACATGTGACATGCATATTAATTAATTACATGTGACAGCATATGAACTGATTAAATGTGACATGCATATGGACTGATTACATGTGGCATGCATATGAACTAATTACATGTGACATGCATATGAATTAATTAGATGTGACATGCATATGAACTGATTAAATGTGACATGCATATGAACTGATTAAATGTGACATGCATATGACCTAATTACATGTGACATGCATATGAACTGATTAAATGTGACATGCATATGAACTGATTAAATGTGGAATGCATATGAACTGATTAAATGTGGCATGCATATGAACAGATTAAATGTGACATGCATATGAACTGATTAAATTTGGCATGCATATGAACTGATTAAATGTCGCATGCATACGAACTGATTACATGTGACATGCATATGAACTGATTACATGTGACATGCATATGAACTGATTGAATGTGACATGCATATGAACTGATTAAATGTGACATGCACATAAACTAATTAAATGTGGCATGCATATGACCTGATTAAATGTGACATGCTTATGAACTAATTAAATGTGACATGCATATGAACTAATTACATGTGAAATGCATATGGACTGATTAAATGTGACATGCATATGAAATAATTACATGTGACATGCATATGAACTAATTACATGTGACATGCATATGAACTAATTACATGTGACATGCATATGAACTGATTAAATGTGTCATGCATATGAACGAATAACATGTGACATGCATATGAACTAATTACATGTGACATGTGTATGAACTGATTAAATGTGGCATGCATATGAAATAATTACATGTGATATGCATATGAACTAATTACATGTGACATGCATATGAACTAATTACATGTGACATGCATATGAACTGATTACATGTGACATGCATATGAACTGATTAAATGTGGCATGCATATGAACTAATTACATGTGACATGCATATGCACTAATTACATGTGACATGCATATAAACTGATTAAATGTGACATGCATATGAACTGATTAAATGTGACATGCATATGAACTGATTTAATGTGGCATGCATATGAACTGATTACATGTGACATGCATATGAACTGATTAAATGTGGCGTGCACATGAACTGATTACATGTGACATGCATATGAACTGATTCAATTTGGCATGCATATGAACTGATTACATGTGACATGCATATGAACTGATTACATGTGGCATCAATCTGAACTGATTAAATTTGGCATGCATATGAACTGATTAAATGTGGGATGCATATGAACTGATTACATGTGACATGTATATAAACTTATTATATGTGACATGCATATGAACTGATTAAATGTGGCATGCATATGAACTAATTACATGTGACATGCATATTAACTGATTACATGTGACATGTGTATGAACTAATTACATGTGACATGCATATGAACTGATTATATGTGGCATGCATATAAACTAATTACATGTGACATGCATATGAACTGATTACATGTGACATACATATGAACTGACTAAATGTGGAATGCATATGAACTAATTACATGTGACATGCATATGAACTGATTACATGCGACATGCATATGAACTAATTACATGTGGCATGCATATGCACTGATTACATGTGACATGCATATGAACTTATTACATGTGACATGCATATGAACTGACTAAATGTTCCATGCATATGAACTAATTACATGTGACATGCATATGAGCTAATTACATGTGACATGCATATGAACTAATTACATGTTACATGCATATGAACTGATTAAATGTGACATGCATATGAACTGATTAAATGTGACATGCATATGAATAAATAACATGTGACATGCATATGAACTAATTACATATGGCATGCATATGAACGAATACCATCTGAACTGCATATAAACTGATTAAATGTGAAATGCATATGAACTGATTAAATGTGACATGCATATGGATTGATTAAATGTGGCATGCCTATGAACTAATTACATGTGACATGCATATGAATTAATTACATGTGACAGCATATGAACTGATTTAATGTGACATGCATATGGACTGATTACATGTGGCATGCATATGAACTAATTACATGTGACATGCATATGAATTAATTAGATGTGACATGCATATGAACTGATTAAATGTGACATGCATATGAACTGATTAAATGTGACATGCATATGAACTAATTACATGTGACATGCATATGAACTGATTAAATGTGACATGCATATGAACTGATTAAAAGTGACATGCATATGCACTAATTACATGTGACATGCAAATGAACTAATTAAATGTGACATGCATATGAACTGATTAAATGTGGAATGCATATGAACTGATTAAATGTGGCATGCATATGAACAGATTAAATGTGACATGCATATGAACTGATTCAATTTGGCATGCATATGAACTGATTAAATGTCGCATGCATACGAACTGATTACATGTGACATGCATATGAACTGATTACATGTGACATGCATATGAACTGATTGAATGTGACATGCATATGAACTGATTAAATGTGACATGCACATAAACTGATTAAATGTGGCATGCATATGACCTGATTAAATGTGACATGCTTATGAACTAATTAAATGTGACATGCATATGCACTAATAACATGTGAAATGCATATGGACTGATAAAATGTGACATGCATATGAAATAATTACATGTGACATGCATATGAACTAATTACATGTGACATGCATATGAACTAATTACATGTGACATGCATATGAAATAATTACATGTGACATGCATATGAACTAATTACATGTGACATGCATATGAACTAATTACATGTGACATGCAAATGAACTAATTAAATGTGACATGCATATAAACTGATTAAATGTGGAATGCATATTAACTGATTAAATGTGGAATGCATATGAACAGATTAAATGTGACATGCATATGAACTGATTCAATTTGGCCTGCATATGAACTGATTAAATGTCGCATGCATACGAACTGATTACATGTGACATGCATATGAACTGATTAAATGTGACATGCATATGAACTGATTAAAAGTGACATGCATATGAACTAATTACATGTGACATGCAAATGAACTAATTAAATGTGACATGCATATGAACTGATTAAATGTGGAATGCATATTAACTGATTAAATGTGGCATGCATATGAACAGATAAAATGTGACATGCATATGAACTGATTCAATTTCGCATGCATATGAACTGATTAAATGTCGCATGCATACGAACTGATTACATGTGACATGCATATGAACTGATTACATGTGACATGCATATGAACTGATTGAATGTGACATGCATATGAACTGATTACATGTGACATGGACATAAACTGATTAAATGTGGCATGCATATGACCTGATTAAATGTGACATGCTTATGAACTAATTAAATGTGACATGCATATGAACTAATTACATGTGAAATGCATATGGACTGATTAAATGTGACATGCATATGAAATAATTACATGTGACATGCATATGAACTAATTACATGTGACATGCATATTAACTGATTACATGTGACATGCATATGAACTGATTAAATGTGGCATGCATATGACCTGATTAAATGTGACATGCTTATGAACTAATTAAATGTGACATGCATATGAACTAATTACATGTGAAATGCATATGAACTGATTAAATGTGGCGTGCACATGAACTGATTACATGTGACATGCATATGAACTGATTCAATTTGGCATGCATATGAACTGATTACATGTGACATGCATATGAACTGATTACATGTGGCATCAACATGAACTGATTAAATTTGGCATGCATATGAACTGATTAAATGTGGGATGCATATGAACACATTACATGTGACATGTATATAAACTTATTATATGTGACATGCATATGAACTGATTAAATGTGGCATGCATATGGACTAATTACATGTGACATGCATATTAACTGATTACATGTGACATGTGTATGAACTAATTACATGTGACATGCATATGAACTGATTATATGTGGCATGCATATAAACTAATTACATGTGACATGCATATGAACTGATTAAATGTGACATACATATGAACTGAATAAATGTGACATGCATATGAACTAATTACATGTGACATGCATATGAACTGATTACATGCGACATGCATATGAACTAATTACATGTGGCATGCATATGCACTGATTACATGTGACATGCATATGAACTTATTACATGTGACATGCATATGAACTGACTAAATGTTCCATGCATATGAACTAATTACATGTGACATGCATATGAGCTAATTACATGTGACATGCATATGAACTAATTACATGTGACATGCATATGAACTGATTAAATGTGACATGCATATGAACTGATTAAATGTGACATGAATATGAATAAATAACATGTGACATGCATATGAACTAATTACATATGGCATTCATATGAACGAATAACATCTGAACTGCATATAAACTGATTAAATGTGAAATGCATATGAACTGATTAAATGTGACATGCATATGGACTGATTAAATGTGGAATGCATATGAACTAATTACATGTGACATGCATATAAATTAATTACATGTGACAGCATATGAACTGATTAAATGTGACATGCATATGGACTGATTACATGTGGCATGCATATGAACTAATTACATGTGACATGCATATGAATTAATTAGATGTGACATGCATATAAACTGATTAAATGTGACATGCATATGAACTGATTGAATGTGACATGCATATGAACTGATTACATGTGACATGGACATAAACTGATTAAATGTGGCATGCATATTACCTGATTAAATGTGGAATGCATATGAACTGATTAAATGTGGCATGCATATGAACTAATTACATGTGACATGCATATGAATTAATTACATGTGACAGCATATGAACTGATTAAATGTGACATGCATATGGACTGATTACATGTGGCATGCATATGAACTAATTACATGTGACATGCATATGAATTAATTAGATGTGACATGCATATGAACTGATTAAATGTGACATGCATATGTACTGATTACATGTTACATGCATATGAACTAATTACATGTGACATGCATATGAACTGATTAAATGTGACATGCATATGAACTGATTAAATGTTGAATGCATATGAACTGATTAAATGTGGCATGCATATGAAACGATTAAATGTGACATGCATATGAACTGATTCAATTTGGCATGCATATGAACTGATTAAATGTCGCATGCATACGAACTGATTACATGTGACATGCATATGAACTGATTACATGTGACATGCATATGAACTGATTGAATGTGACATGCATATGAACTGATTAAATGTGACATGCACATAAACTGATTAAATGTGGCATGCATATGACCTGATTAAATGTGACATGCTTATGAACTAATTAAATGTGACATGCATATGAACTAATTACATGTGAAATGCATATGGACTGATTAAATGTGACATGCATATGAAATAATTACATGTGACATGCATATGAACTAATTACATGTGACATGCATATGAACTAATTACATGTGACATGCATATGAACTGATTAAATGTGTCATGCATATGAACGAATAACATGTGACATGCATATGAACTAATTACATGTGACATGTGTATGAACTGATTAAATGTGGCATGCATATGAAATAATTACATGTGATATGCATATGAACTAATTACATGTGACATGCATATGAACTAATTACATGTGACATGCATATGAACTGATTACATGTGACATGCATATGAACTGATTAAATGTGGCATGCATATGAACTAATTACATGTGACATGCATATGCACTAATTACATGTGACATGCATATAAACTGATTAATGTGACATGCATATGAACTGATTAAATGTGACATGCATATGAACTGATTTAATGTGGCATGCATATGAACTGATTACATGTGACATGCATATGAACTGATTAAATGTGGCGTGCACATGAACTGATTACATGTGACATGCATATGAACTGATTCAATTTGGCATGCATATGAACTGATTACATGTGACATGCATATGAACTGATTACATGTGGCATCAATCTGAACTGATTAAATTTGGCATGCATATGAACTGATTAAATGTAGGATGCATATGAACTGATTACATGTGACATGTATATAAACTTATTATATGTGACATGCATATGAACTGATTAAATGTGGCATGCATATGAACTAATTACATGTGACATGCATATTAACTGATTACATGTGACATGTGTATGAACTAATTACATGTGACATGCATATGAACTGATTATATGTGGCATGCATATAAACAAATTACATGTGACATGCATATGAACTGATTACATGTGACATACATATGAACTGACTAAATGTGGAATGCATATGAACTAATTACATGTGACATGCATATGAACTGATTACATGCGACATGCATATGAACTAATTACATGTGGCATGCATATGCACTGATTACATGTGACATGCATATGAACTTATTAGATGTGACATGCATATGAACTGACTAAATGTTCCATGCATATGAACTAATTACATGTGACATGCATATGAGCTAATTACATGTGACATGCATATGAACTAATTACATGTTACATGCATATGAACTGATTAAATGTGACATGCATATGAACTGATTAAATGTGAAATGCATATGAATAAATAACATGTGACATGCATATGAACTAATTACATATGGCATGCATATGAACGAATAACATCTGAACTGCATATAAACTGATTAAATGTGAAATGCATATGAACTGATTAAATGTGACATGTATATGGATTGATTAAATGTGGCATGCCTATGAACTAATTACATGTGACATGCATATGAATTAATTACATGTGACAGCATATGAACTGATTTAATGTGACATGCATATGGACTGATTACATGTGGCATGCATATGAACTAATTACATGTGACATGCATATGAATTAATTAGATGTGACATGCATATGAACTGATTAAATGTGACATGCATATGAACTGATTAAATGTGACATGCATATGAACTAATTACATGTGACATGCATATGAACTGATTAAATGTGACATGCATATGAACTGATTAAAAGTGACATGCATATGCACTAATTACATGTGACATGCAAATGAACTAATTAAATGTGACATGCATATGAACTGATTAAATGTGGAATGCATATGAACTGATTAAATGTGGCATGCATATGAACAGATTAAATGTGACATGCATATGAACTGATTCAATTTGGCATGCATATGAACTGATTAAATGTCGCATGCATACGAACTGATTACATGTGACATGCATATGAACTGATTACATGTGACATGCATATGAACTGATTGAATGTGACATGCATATGAACTGATTAAATGTGACATGCACATAAACTGATTAAATGTGGCATGCATATGACCTGATTAAATGTGACATGCTTATGAACTAATTAAATGTGACATGCATATGCACTAATTACATGTGAAATGCATATGGACTGATTAAATGTGACATGCATATGAAATAATTACATGTGACATGCATATGAACTAATTACATGTGACATGCATATGAACTAATTACATGTGACATGCATATGAAATAATTACATGTGACATGCATATGAACTAATTACATGTGACATGCATATGAACTAATTACATGTGACATGCAAATGAACTAATTAAATGTGACATGCATATGAACTGATTAAATGTGGAATGCATATTAACTGATTAAATGTGGCATGCATATGAACAGATTAAATGTGACATGCATATGAACTGATTCAATTTGGCCTGCATATGAACTGATTAAATGTCGCATGCATACGAACTGATTACATGTGACATGCATATGAACTGATTAAATGTGACATGCATATGAACTGATTAAAAGTGACATGCATATGAACTAATTACATGTGACATGCAAATGAACTAATTAAATGTGACATGCATATGAACTGATTAAATGTGGAATGCATATTAACTGATTAAATGTGGCATGCATATGAACTGATTGAATGTGACATGCATATGAACTGATTACATGTGACATGGACATAAACTGATTAAATGTGGCATGCATATGACCTGATTAAATGTGACATGCTTATGAACTAATTAAATGTGACATGCATATGAACTAATTACACGTGAAATGCATATGGACTGATTAAATGTGACATGCATATGAACTAATTACATGTGACATGCATATGAACTAATTACATGTGACATGCATATTAACTGATTACATGTGACATGCATATGAACTGATTAAATGTGGCATGCATATGAACTAATTACATTAGACATGCATATGCACTAATTACAAGTGACATGCATATAAACTGATTAAATGTGACATGCAAAGGAACTGATTAAATGTGACATGCATATGAACTGATTAAATGTGGCATGCATATGAACTGATTACATGTGACATGCATATGAACTGATTAAATGTGGCGTGCACATGAACTGATTACATGTGACATGCCTATGAACTGATTCAATTTGGCATGCATATGAACTGATTACATGTGACATGCATATGAACTGATTACATGTGGCATCAATCTGAACTGATTAAATTTGGCATGCATATGAACTGATTAAATGTGGGATGCATATGAAGACATTACATGTGACATGTATATAAACTTATTATATGTGACATGCATATGAACTGATTAAATGTGGCATGCATATGAACTAATTACATGTGACATGCATATTAACTGATTACATGTGACATGTGTATGAACTAATTACATGTGACATGCATATGAACTGATTATATGTGGCATGCATATAAACTAATTACATGTGACATGCATATGAACTGATTAAATGTGACATACATATGAACTGAATAAATGTGACATGCATATGAACTAATTACATGTGACATGCATATGAACTGATTACATGCGACATGCATATGAACTAATTACATGTGGCATGCATATGCACTGATTACATGTGACATGCATATGAACTTATTACATGTGACATGCATATGAACTGACTAAATGTTCCATGCATATGAACTAATTACATGTGACATGCATATGAGCTAATTACATGTGACATGCATATGAACTAATTACATGTGACATGCATATGAACTGATTAAATGTGACATGCATATGAACTGATTAAATGTGACATGCATATGAATAAATAACATGTGACATGCATATGAACTAATTACATATGGCATTCATATGAACGAATAACATCTGAACTGCATATAAACTGATTAAATGTGAAATGCATATGAACTGATTAAATGTGACATGCATATGGACTGATTAAATGTGGAAGGCATATGAACTAATTACATGTGACATGCATATGAATTAATTACATGTGACAGCATATGAACTGATTAAATGTGACATGCATATGGACTGATTACATGTGGCATGCATATGAACTAATTACATGTGACATGCATATGAATTAATTAGATGTGACATGCATATAAACTGATTAAATGTGACATGCATATGAACTGATTAAATGTGACATGCATATGAACTAATTACATGTGACATGCATATGAACTGATTAAATGTGACATGCATATGAACTGATTAAAAGTGACATGCATATGAACTAATTACATGTGACATGCAAATGAACTAATTAAATGTGACATGCATATGAACTGATTAAATGTGGAATGCATATAAACTGATTAAATGTGGCATGCATATGAACAGATTAAATGTGACATGCATATGAACTGATTCAATTTGGCATGCATATGAACTGATTAAATGTCGCATGCATACGAACTGATTACATGTGACATGCATATGAACTGATTACATGTGACATGCATATGAACTGATTGAATGTGACATGAATATGAACTGATTAAATGTGACATGCACATAAACTGATTAAATGTGGCATGCATATGACCTGATTAAATGTGACATGCTTATGAACTAATTAAATGTGACATGCATATGAACTAATTACATGTTAAATGCATATGGACTGATTACATGTGACATGCATATGAAATAATTACATGTGACATGCATATGAACTAATTACATGTGACATGCATATGAACTAATTACATGTGACATGCATATGAACTGATTAAATGTGTCATGCATATGAACGAATAACATGTGACATGCATATGAACTAATTACATGTGACATGTGTATGAACTGATTAAATGTGGCATGCATATGAAATAATTACATGTGATATGCATATGAACTAATTACATGTGACATGCATATGAACTAATTACATGTGACATGCATATGAACTGATTACATGTGACATGCATATGAACTGATTAAATGTGACATGCATATGAACTAATTACATGTGACATGCATATGCACTAATTACATGTGACATGCATATAAACTGATTAAATGTGACATGCATATGAACTGATTAAATGTGACATGCATATGAACTGATTTAATGTGGCATGCATATGAACTGATTACATGTGACATGCATATGAACTGATTAAATGTGGTGTGCACATGAACTGATTACATGTGACATGCATATGAACTGATTCAATTTGGCATGCATATGAACTGATTACATGTGACATGCATATGAACTGATTACATGTGGCATCAATCTGAACTAATTAAATTTGGCATGCATATGAATAAATAACATGTGACATGCATATGAACTAATTACATATGGCATGCATATGAACGAATAACATCTGAACTGCATATAAACTGATTAAATGTGAAATGCATATGAACTGATTAAATGTGACATGCATATGAACTGATTAAATGTGGAATGCATATAAACTGATTACATGTGACATGCATATGGACTGATTAAATGTGGAATGCATATAAACTGATTAAATGTGACATGCATATGAACTGATTAAATGTGACATGCATATGAACTGATTTAATGTGGCATGCATATGAACTGATTACATGTGACATGCATATGAACTGATTAAATGTGGTGTGCACATGAACTGATTACATGTGACATGCATATGAACTGATTCAATTTGGCATGCATATGAACTGATTACATGTGACATGCATATGAACTGATTACATGTGGCATCAATCTGAACTGATTAAATTTGGCATGCATATGAATAAATAACATGTGACATGCATATGAACTAATTACATATGGCATGCATATGAACGAATAACATCTGAACTGCATATAAACTGATTAAATGTGAAATGCATATGAACTGATTAAATGTGACATGCATATGAACTGATTAAATGTGGAATGCATATAAACTGATTACATGTGACATGCATATGGACTGATTAAATGTGGAATGCATATAAACTGATTAAATGTGACATGCATATGAACTGATTAAATGTGACATGCATATGAACTGATTTAATGTGGCATGCATATGAACTGATTACATGTGACATGCATATGAACTGATTAAATGTGGTGTGCACATGAACTGATTACATGTGACATGCATATGAACTGATTCAATTTGGCATGCATATGAACTGATTACATGTGACATGCATATGAACTGATAACATGTGGCATCAATCTGAACTGATTAAATTTGGCATGCATATGAACTGATTAAATGTGGGATGCATATGAACTGATTACATGTGACATGTATATAAACTTATTATATGTGACATGCATATGAACTGATTAAATGTGACATGCATATGGACTGATTAAATGTGGAATGCATATGAACCAATTACATGTGACATGCATATGAATTAATTACATGTGACAGCATATGAACTGATTAAATGTGACATGCATATGGACTGATTACATGTGGCATGCATATGAACTAATTACATGTGACATGCATATGAATTAATTAGATGTGACATGCATATAAACTGATTAAATGTGACATGCATATGAACTGATTAAATGTGACATGCATATGAACTAATTACATGTGACATGCATATGAACTGATTAAATGTGACATGCATATGAACTGATTAAAAGTGACATGCATATGAACTAATTACATGTGACATGCAAATGAACTAATTAAATGTGACATGCATATGAACTGATTAAATGTGGAATGCATATGAACTGATTAAATGTGGCATGCATATGAACAGATTAAATGTGACATGCATATGAACTGATTCAATTTGGCATGCATATGAACTGATTAAATGTCGCATGCATATGAACTGATTACATGTGACATGCATATGAACTGATTACATGTGACATGCATATGAACTGATTGAATGTGACATGCACATAAACTGATTAAATGTGGCATGCATATGACCTGATTAAATGTGACATGCTTATGAACTAATTAAATGTGACATGCATATGAACTAATTACATGTGAAATGCATATGGACTGATTAAATGTGACATGTATATGAAATAATTACATGTGACATGCATATGAACTAATTACATGTGACATGCATATGAACTAATTACATGTGACATGCATATGAACTGATTAAATGTGTCATGCATATGAACGAATAACATGTGACATGCATATGAACTAATTACATGTGACATGTGTATGAACTGATTAAATGTGGCATGCATATGAAATAATTACATGTGATATGCATATGAACTAATTACATGTGACATGCATATGAACTAATTACATGTGACATGCATATGAACTGATTACATGTGACATGCATATGAACTGATTAAATGTGACGTGCATATGAACTAATTACATGTGACATGCATATGCACTAATTACATGTGACAGCATATGAACTGATTAAATGTGACATGCATATGAACTGATTAAATGTGACATGCATATGGACTGATTAAATGTGGAATGCATATGAACTAATTACATGTGACATGCATATGAATTAATTACATGTGACAGCATATGAACTGATTAAATGTGACATGCATATGGACTGATTACATGTGGCATGCATATGAACTAATTACATGTGACATGCATATGAATTAATTAGATGTGACATGCATATAAACTGAGTAAACGTGACATGTATATGAACTGATTAAACGTGACATGCATATGAACTGATTAAACATGACATGCATATTAACTGATTTAATGTGACATTCATATGCACTTATAAGCGTGACATGTATATGAACTGATTAAATGTGACATGTATATGAACTGATTAACCGTGACATTCATATGAACTTATAAACGTGACATGTATATTAATTGATTAAACGTTACATGCATATTAACTGATAAAATGTGACATGCATATGAACTAATTTAATATGGCATGCATATGAACTGATTAAACGTGAGACGCATATGAACTGATTAAACGTGACACTCATATGAACTGATTAAACGTGACATGCATATGGACTGATTAAACATAACATGTATATGAACTTATTAAACGTGACATTGATATGTAATGATAAACATGACATACATATTAACTTATTAAATGTGACATGTATATGGACTGATTAAACATAACACGTATATGAACTGATTAAACGTGAAATGCATATGAACTGATTAAACATGACATGCATATGTAATGATTACACGTGACATGCATATGAACTGATTTAACGTGACATGCATATGAACTGATTTAACGTGACATGCATATGAACTGATTTAACGCAACATGCATATGAACTGATTAAACGTGACGTGCATATGTAATGATTACACGTGAAATGCATATGAACTGATTAAACATGACATGCATATGAACTGATTAAACATGACATGCATATGTAATGATTAAACATGACATGTATATGAACTGATTAAATGTGAGACGCATATGAACTTATTAAACGTGACATGCATATGAACTGATTTAATGTCACATGCATATGAACTTATTAAATGTGACATGCATATGGACTAATTAAACATAACACGTATATGAACTGATTAAAAGGGACATGCATATGAACTGATTTAACGTGACATGCATATGAACTGATTAAACGTGACACTTATATGAACTTATTAAAAGTGACATGCATATGGACTGATTAAACATAACACGTATATGAACTGATTAAACGTGACATGCCTATGAACTAATTAAACGTGACATGCATATGAACTGATTACACGTGACATGCATATGAACTGATGAAACGTGACATGCATATGTAATGATTAAACGTGACATTCATATGAACTGATTAAATGTAATGATTAAATGTGACATGCATATGAACTGATTAAATGTGACATGCATATGAACTGATTAAATATGACATGCATATGAACTGATTAAACATAATGCGTATATGAACTGATGTAACGTGACATGCATATGAACTGATAAAACGTTACATGCATATAACCTGATTAGATATGATATGCATATGAACTGATATAACGTGACATGCATATGTAATGATTAAACGTGACATGCATATAAACTGAGTAAATGTGACATGCATATGAACTGATTAAACATGACATGTATATGTAATGATTAAACGTGACATGCATATGCACTGATTAAACGTGAAATGCATATGAACTGATAAAACATGACATGTATATGTAATGATTAAACGTGACATGCATATTAGCTGATTAAACGTGACATGCATATGTAATGATTTAACGTGACATGCATATGAACTGATTAAACGTGACATGCATATGAACTGATTAAACGTGACATGCATATGTAATGATTAAACGTGACATGCATATATACTGATTAAACGTGACATGCATATGTAATGATTAAACGTGACATGCATATGAACTGATTAAACGTGACATGCATATGTAATGATTACACGTGACGTGCCTATGTAATGATTAAACGTGACATGCATATGTAATGATTAAACGTGAAATGCATATGAACTGAATGAACGTGACATGCATATGTAATGATTAAACGTGAAATGCATATGAACTGATTAAACGTGACATGCATATGTAATGATTTAACGTGACATGAATATGAACTGATTATACGTGACATGCATATGTAATGATTAAACGTGACATGCATATGAACTGATGAAACGTGACATGCATATGTAATTATTAAACATGACATGTATATGAACTGATTAAACGTGACATGCATATGTAATGATTAAACGTGACATGCATATGTACTGATTACACGTGACATGCATATGTAATGATCAAACGTGACATGCATATGAAATGATTAAACGTGACATGCATATGTAATGATTAAACGTGACATGCATATGTAATGATTAAACGTGAAATGCATATGACCTGATTAAACGTGACATGCATATGTAATGATTAAACGTGACATGCATATGAACTGATTAAACGTGACAGGCATATGATCTGATTAAACATGACATGCATATGAACTGACTAAACGTGACATGCATATGTAATGATTAAATGTGACATGCATATGACCTGATTAAACGTGACATGCATATGTAATTATTACACATGACATGTATATTTAATGATTAAACATGACATGCATATGTAATTATTAAACATGACATGTATATGAACTGATTTAACGTGACATGCATATGTAATGATTAAACGTGACATGCATATGAACTGATTAAACGTGACATGCATATGAACTGATTAAACATGACATGTATATTTAATGATTAAACGTGAAATGCATATGTAATGATTAAACATGACATGTATATGAACTGATTTAACGTGACATGCATATGTAAGGATTAAACGTGACATGCATATGTAATGATTAAACGTGAAATGCATATGAACTGATTAAACGTGACATGCATATGATCTGATTAAACGTGACATGCATATGAACTGATTAAACGTGACATGCATATGTAATGATTAAACGTGACATGCATATGAACTGATTAAACGTGACATGCATATGTAATTATTACACATGACATGTATATTTAATGATTAAACATGACATGCATATGTAATTATTAAACATGACATGTATATGAACTGATTAAACGTGACATGCATATGTAATGATTAAACGTGATATGCATATGACCTGATTACACGTGACATGCATATGTAATGATTAAACGTGACATGCATATGAACTGATTAAACGTGACATGCATATGATCTGATTAAACATGACATGCATATGAACTGATTAAACGTGACATGCATATGTAATGATTAAACGTGACATGCATATGAACTGATTAAACGTGACATGCATATGTAATTATTACACATGACATGTATATTTAATGATTAAACATGACATGCATATGTAATTATTAAACATGACATGTATATGAACTGATTAAACGTGACATGCATATGTAATGATTAAACGTGACATGCATATGAACTGATTAAACGTGACATGCATATGAACTGATTAAACATGACATGTATATTTAATGATTAAACGTGAAATGCATATGTAATGATTAAACATGACATGTATATGAACTGATTAAACGTGACATGCATATGTAATGATTAAACGTGACATGCATATGTAATGATTAAACGTGAAATGCATATGAACTGATTAAACGTGACATGCATATGTAATGATTAAACGTGAAATGCATATGAACTGATTAAACGTGACATGCATATGTAATGATTAAACATGACATGCATATGAACTGATTAATGTGACATGCATATGTAATTATTAAACATGACATGTATATTTAATGATTAAACGTGACATGCATATGTAATTATTAAACATGACATGTATATGAACTGATTAAACGTGACATGCATATGTAATGATTAAACGTGACATGCATATGAACTGATTAAACGTGACATGCATATGAACTGATAAAACGTGACATGTATATGTAATGATTAAACGTGACATGCATATAAACTGATTAAACGTGACATGCATATGAACTGATTAAAGGTGACATGCATATGTAATGATTAAACATGACATGTATATGTAATGATTTAACGTGACATGCATATGAACTGATTAAACATGACATGCATATGTAATGATTAAACATGACAGGTATATGTAATTATTAAATGTGACATGCATATGAACTGATTAAACGTGACATGCATATGTAATGATTAAACGTGACATGTATATATAATGATTAACATGACATGCATATGAACTGATTAAACGTGATATGCATATGAACTGATTAAACGTGACATGCATATGTAATGATTAAACGTGACAAGCATATGAACTTATTAAACATGACATGGATATGAACTGATTAAACGTGACATGCATATGTCATGATTAAACGTGACATGCATATGAACTGATTAAACGTGACATGCATATGAACTGATTAAACATGACATGTATATGTAATGATTAAACGTGACATGCATATTAACTGATAAAACATGACATGCATATGTAATGATTAAACGTGACATGCATATGAACTGATTAAACATGACATGTATATGTAATGATAAAACGTGACATGCATATGAACTGATTAAACATGAAATGCATATGTAATGATTAAACGTGACAGGCATATGTAATGATTAAACGTGAAATGCATATGTAATGATTAAACGTGACATGCATATGAACTGATTAAACGTGACATGCATATGAACTGATTAAACATGACATGTATATGTAATGATTAAACGTGACATGCATATGAACTGATTAAACGTTAAATGCATATGTTATGATTAAACGTGACAAGCATATGAACTGATTAAACGTGACATGCATATGAACTGATTAAATGTGACATGCATATGTAATGATTAAGCGTGACATGCATATGAACTGATTAAACGTGAAATGCATATTAACTGATTAAACATGACATGTATATGTAATGATTAAACGTGACATGCATATGAACTGATTAAACGTGAAATGCATATGTAATGATTAAACGTGACAAGCATATGAACTGATTAAACATGACATGCATATGAACTGATTAAACGTGACATGCATACGAACTGATTAAACATGACATGTATATGTAATGATTAAACGTTACATGCATATGAACTGATAAAACGTGAAATGCATATGTAATGATTAAACGTGACATGCATATGAACTGATTAAACGTGACATGCATATGAACTGATTAAACATGACATGTATATGTAATGCTTAAACGTGACATGCATATGAACTGATTAAACGTGACATGCATATGAACTGATTAAACGTTACATGTATAGGTAATGATTTTACGTGACATGCATATTAACTGATTAAACGTGACATGCATATGAACTGATTAAACGTGACATGCATATGAACTGATTAAACATGACATGTATATGTAATGATTAAACGTGACATGCATATTAACTGATTAAACGTGAATTCATATGAACTGATTAAACGTGACATGCATATTAACTGATTAAACGTGACATGTATATGAACTGATTAAACGTGACAAGCATATGAACTGATTAAACGTGACATGCATATGAACTGATTAAACATGACATGTATATGTAATGATTAAACGTGACATGCATATGAACTGATTTAACGTGCAATGCATATGTAATTATTAAACGTGAAATGCATATGTAATGATTAAACGTGAAATGCATATGTAATGATTAAACGTGACATGCATATGAACTGATTAAACATGACATGTATATGTAATGATTAAACGTGACATGCATATGAACTGATTAAACGTGAAATGCATATGTAATGATTAAACGTGACAAGCATATGAACTGATTAAACGTGACATGCATATGAACTGATTAAACATGACATGTATATGGAATGATTAAACGTGACATGCATATTAACTAATTAAACGTGAAAGGCATATGTAATGATTAAATGTGACATGCATATGAACTGATTAAACGTTACACGCATATGAACTGATTAAACATGGCATGTATATGTAATGATTAAACGTGACATGAATATGAACTGATTAAACGTGAAATGCATATGTAATGATTAAACGTGACATGCATATGAACTGATTAAACGTGACATGCATATGAACTGATTAAACATGACATGTATATGTAATGATTAAACGTGACATGCATATGAACTGATTAAACCTGACATGCATATTTAATTATTAAACATGACATGCATATGAACTGATTAAACGTGACATGCATATGAACTGATTAAACGTTACATGTATATGTAATGATTTAACGTGACATGCATATTAACTGATTAAACGTGACATGCATATGAACTGATTAAACGTGAAATGCATATGTAATGATTAAACGTGACATGCATATGAACTGATTAAACGTGACATGCATATGAACTGATTAAACGTGACATGAATATGAACTGATTAAACATGACATGTATATGTAATGATTAAACGTGACATGCATATTAACTGATTAAACGTGAAATGCATATGTAATGATTAAACGTGACAAGCATATGAACTGATTAAACGTTACATGCATATGAACTGATTAAACATGACATGTATATGTAATGATTAAACGTGACATGCATATGAACTGATTAAACGTGACAAGCATATGAACTGATTAAACATGACATGTATATGAACTGATCAAACGTGACTTGCATATTAACTGATTACATGTGAAATGCATATGTAATGATTAAACGTGACATGCATATGAACTGATTAAACGTGACATGCATATGAACTGATTAAACATGACATGTATATGTAATGATTAAACGTGACATGCATATGACCTGATTAAACGTGACATGCATATGAACTGATTAAACATGACATGCATATGATGTTATTAAACATGACATGCATATGAACTGATTAAACATTACATGCATATGAACTGATTACATGTTACATGTATATGTAATGATTTAACGTGACATGCATATTAACTGATTAAACGTGACATGCATATGAACTGATTAAACGTGAAATGCATATGAACTGATTAAACGTTACATGTATATGTAATGATTAAACCTTACATGCATATGAACTGATTAAACGTGAAATGCATATGAACTGATTAAACGTGACATGCATATGAACTGATTAAACATGACATGTATATGTAATGATTAAACGTGACATGCATATGAACTGATTAAACGTGAAATGCATATGAACTGATTAAACGTGACATGCATATGAACTGATTTAACGTGACATGCATATGAACTGATTAAACGTGACATGCATATGAACTGATAAAACGTTACATGCATATGAACTGATTAAACATGACATGCATATTAACTGATTAAACGTGACATGCATATGATCTGATAAAACGCGACATGCATAGGAACTGATTAAACGTGACATGCATATGTAATGATTAAACGTGACATGCATATGAACTGATTAAACGTGACAGGCATATGAACTGATTAAACATGACATGTATATGTAATTATTAAACGTGACATGTATATGAACTGATTAAACGTGACATGCATATGAACTGATTAAACGTGACATGCATATGAACTGATTTAACATGACATGTATATGAACTGATTAAACGTGACATGCATATGTAATGATTAAACGCGACATGCATATGAACTGATTAAACGTTACATGCATATGAACTGATTAAACGTGACATGTATATGTAATGATTAAACATGACATGTATATGAACTGATTAAACGTGACATGCATATGAACTGATTAATCGTGACATGCATATGTAATGATTAAACGTGACATGCATATGAACTGATTAAACGTGACATGCATATGAACTGATTAAACGTGACATTTATATGTAATGATTAAACATGACATGCATATGAACTGATTAAATGTGACATGCATATGTAATGATTAAACATGACATGTATATTTAATGATTAAACGTGACATGCATATTAACTGATTAAACGTGACATGCATATGTAATGATTAAACATGACATGTATATGTAATGATTAAACGTTACATGCATATGAACTGATTAAACGTGAAATGCATATGTAATGATTAAACGTGACATGTATATGTAATGATTAAACGTGAAATGCATATGTAATGATTAAATGTGACATGCATATGTAATGATTAAACGTGGCATGCATATGAACTGATTAAACGTTAAATGCATATGTAATGATTAAACATGACATGTATATGTAATGATTAAACGTGAAATGCATATGTAATGATTAAACGTGAAATGCATATGTAATGATTAAACATGACATGTATATGTAATGATTAAACGTGACATGCATATGAACTGATTAAACGTGACATGGATATGTAATGATTAAACGTGGCATGCATATGAACTGATTAAACGTGAAATGCATATGTAATGATTAAACATGACATGCATATGTAATGATTAAACGTGACATGCATATGAACTGATTAAACGTGACATGTATGTGTAATGATTAAACACGACATGTATATGTAATGATTAAACGTTAAATGCATATGTAATGATTAAACGTGACATGCATATGTAATGATTAAACGTGGCATGCATATGAACTGATTAAACGTGAAATGCATATGTAATGATTAAACATGACATGCATATTTAATGATTAAACGTGACATGCATATGAACTGATTAAACGTGACATGCATATGTAATAATTAAACATGACATGCATATAAACTGATTAAACGTGACATACATATGAACTGATTAAACGTGACATGCATATGAACTGATTAAACGTGAAATGCATATGTAATAATTAAACATGACATGCATATGTAATGATTAAACGTGGCATGCATATGAACTGATTAAACGTGACATGCATATGTAATGATTAAACGTTACATGCATATGAACTGATTAAACGTGAAATGCATATGTAATGATTAAACGTGACATGCATATGAACTGATTAAACGTGACATGTATATGAACTGATTAAACGTGACATGCATATGAACTGATTATACATGACATATATATGTAATGATTAAACGTGACATGCCTATTAACTGATTAAACGTGACATGCATATGAACTGATTAAACGTGAAATGCAGTTGTAATGATTAAATGTGACATGCATATTAACTGATTAAACGTGACATGCATATGAACTGATTAAACGTGAAATGCAGTTGTAATGATTAAACGTGACATGCATATTAACTGATTAAACGTGACATGCATATGAACTGATTAAACGTGACATGCATATGAACTGATTAAACGTGACATGCATATGTAATGATTAAACGTGACATGCATATGAACTGAGTAAACGTGACATGCATATGAACTGATTTAACGTGACATGCATCTGAACTGATTAAACGTGACATGCATCTGAACTGATTAAATGTGACATGCATATGATCTGATTAAACATGACATGTATATGTAATGATTAAACGTGACATGCATATTAACTGATTAAACGTGACATGCATATGAACTGATTAAACATGACATGCATATGAACTGATTAAACGTGACATGCATATGTAATGATTAAACGTGACATGCATATGTAATGATTAAACGTGACATGCATATGAACTGATTAAACATAACACGTATATTAACTGATTAAATGTGACATGCATATGAACTGATTAAACGTGACATGCATATGAACTGAATAAACGTGACATGCATATGAACTGATTAAACGTGACATGTATATGTAATGATTTAACGTGACATGCATATGAACTGATTACATGTGACATGCACATGAACTGATTAAACGTGACATGCATCTGAACTGATTTAACGTGACATGCATATGAACTGATTAAACATGACATGTATAAGAACTGATTAAACGTGACATGCATATGAACTGATTAAACGTGACATGCATATGAACTGATTAAACGTGACATGCATATGAACTGATTAAACATGATATGTATATGTAATGATTAAACGTGACATGCATATGAACTTATTAAACGTGACATGCATATGAACTGATTACACGTGACATGCATATGAACTGATTAAACGTGACATGCATCTTAACTGATTAAACGGGACATGCATATGAACTGATTAAACATGACATGTATATGTAATGATTAAACGTGGCATGCATATTAACTGATTAAACGTGACATGCATATGAACTGATTAAACATTACATGTATATGAACTGATTAAATGTGACATGCATATGTAATGATTAAACGTGACATGCATATGAACTGATTAAACGTGACATGCATATGAACTGATTTAACGTGACATGTATATGAACTGATTAAACATGACATGTATATGAACTGATTAAACATGACATGTATATGTAATTATTAAACGTGACATGCATATAAACTGATCAAACGTGACATGCATATGTAATGATTAAACGTGACATGCATATGAACTGATTAAACGTGACATGCATATGAACTGATTAAACATGACATGTATATGTAATGATTAAACGTGACATTCATATGAACTGATTAAACGTGACATGCATATGTAATGATTAAACGTGAAATGCATATGAACTGATTAAACGTGACATGCATATGAACTGATTAAACGTGACATGCATATGAACTGATTAAACGTGACATGCATATGAACTGATTAAACATGACATGTATATGTAATGATTAAACGTGACATGCATATTAACTGATTAAACGTGACATGCATATGAACTGATTAAACATGACATGCATATGAACTGATTAAACGTGACTTCCATATGTAATGATTAAACGTGACATGCATATGAACTGATTAAACGTGACATGCATATGAACTGATTAAACGTGACATGCATATGAACTGATTAAACATGACATGCATATGAACTGATTAAACGTGACATGCATATGTAATGATTAAACGTGACATGCATATGAACTGATTAAACGTGACATGCATATTAACTGATTAAACGTGACATGCATATGAACTGATTAAACATGACATGCATATGAACTGATTAAACATGACATGCATATGAACTGATTAAACGTGACATGCATATGAACTGATTAAACGTGACATGCATATGAACTGATTAAACGTGACATGCACATGAACTGATTAAACGTGACATGCATATGAACTGATTAAACGTGACATGCATATAAACTGATTAAAAAGTAAAAATAAGCTATGATTAATGTACAAAATGTTTAATGCATTTTTCAGTTTTTATCCATTTTTGACCCTTAAAAAACAATTTTAACCAGCTAAATATCCTAAAAGCACCGTCCGTAAAAAATCCTATTATTTGAGGCCCCTAGCGCCGCTTTGCGACTTTTAATTTCAGAGGAGATAGAGTTTGAAAATATGGAGATAAGCAGGCAAACAGACATGTAGCCGTTTATATATTAGATATGTTTAAAAATGGAGGTTAACTTAGATAGGAAAAAAGAAGAGTATTTGGAGAGTCCTTGTGTTAATTATGAAAAGTTATTAATAAAAGTACTGTTCCATCTGTTTCCATTGTAAAAAGATCGGTGAAAAATGTTAGTAATATTAAAATGAATAAGTTTATACATTTGATTTGATGAGCAGGCGACAGTGTGAAAGAGTTAATGTATTGTGCATACGTGTGTGCTTTAGTGATGGGGTGCATATACTTATGACTGTATGTGTTTGCGTGAATTCAGCAATGTATTATTTAACTTCCTCAACGGAAGACAGAAGGGCAAGGGAAGCTGGCATGTAAAGCAGATGTTAGCTCTGTTGTGGACTATAGCTTCTACTCTTATTGATGTAAAAAAATCTGTCTTTTTATGCATTGGCAGTAGATAAAACAGCAAATTTGATAAATTGAGAGAAATTTTTTTTTTTTTTTTTACATAGGTATCACCACATTATCAAGGCCAAGAGGCCACTCAAGAATAAGGGTTAAAAAGTGTACAGTAGAAATTGGACAATATAGTAATCATTAGTAATGAAAATTTGGTAGATTTGATAACTTATATGGAACGGCTCATCAAGAACTTATTTACGTTAGACTGTAAGACAACCATATTGTAGTCAGCCGGAAAGCAGGAAAACGGAAGACAATTCCACAGGCGTGCAGTTCTAAGAAAGAAGCTTTGTTCATGGAATCTATATTTAGGTTTAGGCACAGATAAAGAGTGGGGGGAATTATTGATAGTGTTTACAGTTAGACGAGTGTTTCTTGTGAAAGTTTGGCGAGGAGGGACCATAGATTGAAGCTCAGTCGAGCACTTTCCATGAAAATAACGATACATCAGAGACACACTTGCAACATCTCTTCTGTGAGATAGAGGTTGCAAGGAAGAGAAAAGGACATCTCCTACGAGGCTACGAAGTCTATTTTGAACTCTATCAAGGCAGGCCAAGTCCTTTCTAGCAGCTCCTGCCCAGATGTGGCAACAGTATTCCATCCTTGGACGTACCTGGCTCTTATATAGATAGAGAATAGCATCAGCAGTGAGATATCTACCGGATCGATAGAAAGATCCCACCATTTTTCCAGCGGCCTTGGCAACAGATTTGATGTACGTGTTCCATTTAAGATCAGGAGTAATGGTTAAGCTAAGAAGCTTGTCAAAACTTGAGGCCTCCTGAAGACGAGAGCCATTCATTTCAATTGATGCCAGATGTGGATCAGAATGTTGATGATGTAAAGAGAGAAGCTTGGTTTTAGATGCATTAAAAGTAACCAGCCACTCCTTACCTCATTGTACTACGTGCTCAAGATCAGAGGAGAGAGAATTGGAGAGAACTTGGTCGTTTATTGTCTTAGATGTGCTACCATAAATGGTAGTGTCGTCAGCATAGATGTCTACAAATGATGTAAGGATGTGATTTGGAAGATCATTAATATAGATCAGGAAAAGAGTTGGGCCCAGGATGGATCCCTGAGGGACACCGGCATTAATACTGTGAGCTTCTGATTTTTGCCCATCAACTACTACTCTTATGAACCTATCAGAAAGAAATGATTTAATAATTGAGAAGACATTTCCAGCAATACCATAGCTAGAGATCTTATGAAGTAAACCTTTATGCCATACCCTATCAAAGGCCTTAGATATGTCAAGAGCAATTGCCCTAGAAAGGTTGCCTCCGTCGAGAGATTTGCTAATCCTATGAGATATAACTGTAAGCACATCTGCTGTAGATCTAGCAGAATGGAAACCATATTGAGTGTCACTAAGAAGGTTATTTTTGCTGAGATGGTTGATTACTTCTGTATTTAACACAGATTCCAGCAACTTACTCATGACGCACAGGAGACTTATTGGCCTGTACTGAAAGGGGGATGAGCGATCACCTGAATTCTTAAATACAGGGCATACTGATGAAATTTTCCAGGGAGATTGGAAACTATTCTCCTTAAGACAACGTTTAAACAGTTTTGTAAGTATGGGCGCTAGTTCAGGTTGAAGTTTTTTGAGTACTATAATTGGAATACCGTCAGGGCCAGTTGCTTTACTGGAATTAAGGTTTTTGATTAGCTTGGCAACATCACGTACAGATATACGTATATCACATAGCGTGTTTTCTGATACAGGAGGAAATATTGGGGATTGGCAGCCTTGATCGCAAAGGGTAGAATTAGCTGCAAAGTTCTTGACAAAGAGTTTGGCTTTGTCTGATGCTGACGAGATTACTTCAGGTCCATTGATAATAGTTGGGATGGAGCACACGCTTCTGTTCAGGGTTCTGTTTGCTATTTGCCAAAACTGGTGGGAACCAAGCCGCTGCTCAGCTACTTTGGACTTAACAGATTGAGCATACAACTCTCTTGCATTCTTTATTACTTTCTTACAATGGTTGCTGGCAGTCCTGAAAGCGGCTTTAGTTTTCATACATCTATTACGTTGGAAACAGTGGAAAAAGTGATTTCTATGCGCAATGGCAGCAGCACATTCTGGAGAGAACCATGGCTGGCTGTTAGGTTTTTGCTGAAACTTTTTCGAGGGTATGAAACGGTCAATACCTACAATTAACCATTCCGTCAGGTCTAATACTATAGAGGACACATCCTTTTTAAACATGGAATGCAGAGGTAGATCAGATATAAATGTACGGAAGCTATCCCAGTCAGCCTTAGTGTATCGATATACTGTACGATGGAGAGGTACATCTGGGGACTTATTACATTTCATTTTTATCTTAATTGATACAACAGAGTGGTCGGAAGATCCAAGAGGCGACAGAACAGAAACTGAACATAGTTCAGGGCAAGTTGTGAGAAAAAGGTCTAGTAGGCTCGCATACTGGCCGTCATTGTCGGGCACACGGGTGGGTTCCTGAACAATCTGAGTGAGGTCATAGGCAATGGAGAAATCATGACAGAACCTCCCCTCATCATCGGTCTTGTTAGAGTGGGTCATGGCGATCTTGGGGGTCAGATTTAGAAGTTAAGTTAGAGTATCCTTTAATTGCGAACTCTTCTAGGGAAATAGTCTGTCCAATGCCAGTTTCACTTAAAAATAAAAGGTCTGGTTTAGTCTCCTGTAATTGGGTTTCAACCTCTGGAAGGTTAGAACGTAGACCCCTGATGTTGGAGAAGGAGACATGGTAGTAGGGGTCTACGCTGGAAGTTGGAGAACCGGGTTTAATCGTGTATTTTTTCTTGAAACTTGTCATGATGAATTTTTGGAATTTGTGGACTAGGTCATCAGATTTACTTAGAGCAGGACAGAGAGGGGAAACTAAGAGAGAAAAAGAAACGAAGAATTTTAGATAAAACAGCAAATTTGATAAATTGAGAGAAATGCATCTGATTGGCTCCAAATATTTTTGTTTGTTTTTATTAATTCAGACAAGTGTATGTGTAGCATAGATATGTACACAGAAACGATTTTAAGCATTTTTAATTTTTAGCACCAAACAGGAAACTTGATTGCTACACACCCTCCTAGTCTTTAACTCCTTTTTTTAAAAAAAAAAAAGGGTTTAGTTTATTGTTAATCGCCAGACATGCCTTTACCAAGAAATACTAATAGGGCTGCTCAGACATTTTTTGTAGCCAGCATATACATACCTCTTGTGCACTGACTTTTCAATCTCCAACTTATGATCTTGTGTCACATCTTTCCATGGTAGGGAGGAGGTAAATACTTTTTCCGAGATAACAGATGTTATTCTCCCTCATTCCACCACCAATAAAAGAATCCAGAAAATTTACAATAGAAAATGTCCAAAAACTGTTCATGTTCTTGTGAAATGTCATGCCTGTTCCTTTAAATAACATAGCAGTTTCTTAATGCACAATATTCAATGCAAACTAAAACATTGTTGATGAAACAGACATACAACCCTACTTTATGATGTCACACAGGTTTTGACAACTACCATTTCTCCATTATGATGTCACACAGCTTTTGGTAAGTATAATTCATTCATTATGATGTTACACAGCATGTAGCAACTACTATTCATACATTATAATGTCACACAGCTTTTGGTAACTACAATGCATTCATTATGACATTACACAGCCTTTAGCAACTACCATTCATCTATTATAATGACACAGAGCTTTTGGTAACTACAATTCATTCATTATGACATTACACAGCCTTTAGCAACTACCATTCATCTATTATAATGATACAGAGCTTTTGGTAACTAAAATTCATTCATTATGACATTACACAGCCTTTAGCAACTATCATTCATCCATTATAATGCCACAAAGCTTTTGGTAACTAAAATTCATTCATTATGACATTACACAGCCTTTAGCAACTACCATTCACCTATTATAATGACACAGAGCTTTTGGTAACTACAATTCATTCATTATGACATTACACAGCCTTTAGCAACTACCATTCATCTATTATAATGACACAGAGCTTTTGGTAAGTACAATTCATTCATTATGACATTACACAGCCTTTAGCAACTATCATTCATCCATTATAATGCCACAAAGCTTTTGGTAACTACAATTCATTCATTATGACATTACACAGCCTTTAGCAACTATCATTCATCCATTATAATGCCACAAAGCTTTTGGTAAGTACAATTCATTCATTATGACATTACACAGCCTTTAGCAACTACCATTCATCCATTATAATGACACAGATCTTTTGGTAACTACAATCCATTCATTATGACATTACACAGTCTTCAGCAATTATAATTCATCTATTATGACGCCACAGATCTTTTGGTAACTACAATTCATCCTTTATGATGCCATCTATTTTCAAATAAAGGAAATAACAAGTAAAATGCTAACTGCATCTAAATGGATTTGACTAAAATGATCAGAATCATGGAAAAGAATTTAGTAGGAAATCGGTTATGGACGAACTCAAAAGTAACTTTGAAATTTGTATCCTTCATGACTCCATGTTTACTTTAGCTCATTTGCTGATGCCTACTAACGTATCATTAAAAATAAATCTTGAAGATTGTCAGAACATAATTTTTTCCAGTTTCGGCGCACATTGCTGATAGCTTTCTTGGAAACAATCTTGTGTGTCTGGAGTCAGGTCAGGTTGCTGCCTTAGCTGATATAATGCATAACCTGAAATTGGCAATAAGGTAGTGCATCATTGAAGATCTACCCTGAAGCATCTGAAGATTGTATTTCACAATATATATTTCTTTCTTAAAAAAAAGATATTAAAATATGAAGAAATCTCTAACATTTTGAAAACACAATGTACAAAAGAACAAGTAAAGGTTTAGTTTTTTTAGGTTTTTTTCTTCATCAAGGCTTTGACATTGCCGGATGATATCATAATGAACATGGCGTTGCATTGTTAGGAAGATGCACCAAAACATCCAAATGCGATCTGAGCTCGTTCCTCCTTGTTTCTTTCTTAACTCTTTAAAGATTTTGATCTTAACAAACCGTCTGTAAATTAAACACAAATGGATGTGTGCTGTAAAAAGCAAATCTGCACATGGTATCCCTATTTATTGAGCAAGTTAATTCAAATGATCCAGACTCCAAGACTCACTACGAGAAAGTCTACTCAGAAGATCAATTTGCATCAGATCAAACATTAATTTTAGCATCTATGCTGATGATACCAATCTTTATTCTGGTGCTGCTTCTCATCAATCTATATAAGACCAGTTAAAATATGCAACTAATCAAGAAGTTGATTTGGGTTCAATTATGGATTGGGGTAAGAAATAGCTTGTTTTATTTAATCCTCTTAAAACTCAGCTTGTGTTTTTTAGTCATAGACGTATCCCTTTTCTTTTTGTGATTCTAATGGATGTCTCTGTTCCTGATGAGAAATCGATTTTGAAACTTTGAAATTGATTCTGAAACTTCCTGTTCTTTCTTTCTCATCAAATCTTTCTTAGCGTTTATATATTAGATCCATTGCTCTTTCTGCTTGTTGGAAAATCAGTTTTCTCTATTGCTCTAAACACTTTCTTATACCTGAAGTTATTCTCTATCTCAAATCTTCTATCAGATTATGTATAGAATACTGCTGTCATATTTGGGCTGGTAAATCTCTGTTCCATTTATGGGTTCTTAATAAGATATATCTGTAATTTGGTTGACACCATCTCTGACAGAAGAGTTGTTGTCATTTTCAGTCTTTTTTATTATAAATATTATTATGGTATGTATTCTTCAAAATTGTCTTATCTATTTCTTGCTTCCTTTGTTTCAGTTCGTTTGTCTTGTTCTCTAGTGGTCTCCATCAGTTCGTTGTTTGGATACTTCATTGTAATACAGTTTCAGATTCAGTAGCTTTTTTTTCCAATAATCCAAGAATTCAAACTTATGGTTTTCAAGTCAAATGTCAATATGGAACAATTTCCATAAAAAATACCCCAGGCTGAAACATATCCAACAAAAATATTAAAGAATTATCCGATTTTATAATAACATTTTCAATATTTGTCGATTAAGAAATGTATGTTAATATAGTGTATTTATTTTATTAAAAAATAAATAATATATCTATAAAACTTTTTATATCACTTAAATTACTTTACCCAAACCCTTCATTTAAAAAATGAAATACATTTTATCATACCATAGTCGAAACCCAGTAACCACCTTTCCAAAGGCATGCTGAAAATGTGAATGAAAAAAGATTTAAATAAAGCTAGTATTTAAAGCTCTCAAGTCTTTTAAATTTATATTTTCGACTTTTTAGTATCATTTTCTATTGAGAGCTGCTTTAAAAAAGAAATTTCTTTCATTCACACCTTCCAATTTTTCCAACACTGATCTTCGGGCTAAGATAAAAATGAAGTATCTATTCTCAGGAGGTCATACTCCAGTCATCACACTTTTTTTCATAGGTGGTGAAAAGGTTTCTCCCTTATAACTTTTAGAAGGTTTGATGGGTTTGTTGCTCGTCATCTGAGTTGCAGTTAAAGTAAAAAATTACCTCCTAGTCAAAAGGCAAAAAAACATCTCATGTTTTTATTTTATGCTTATGGAAGTTCCTCCAGACAAGACATAAAGCTATTAATAGCTAAAAAGAACGAAAGATGCCTATTGACCTTAGTCTTGAAAAATGTGAGGTTATAGATAGGAGAAAAACAGTAAATGGGAACAGAGTCCCACAAGTCTGCAGTTCTTAAAAAGGAGCTACTAGAATAGGAAGCTGTATTACAATTAGGTATCAAAACAGCGAATTGATGGAGACCACTAGACCAACAAGTCAAACAAGCTTCAACAAACAAAGCAGGAAATATATCAGACGATCTGAAGAACACATGGCGTAATAATATTTATAAAAAAAGACTGAGACTAACTATAAGAAAGATGGTGCAGAGCAGAAGAAAGTTATTCAAACTTATTCATTTTAACAGCCCTTACATTTCTCACTGAAATTTCTACTATAAAAATAAATGAATAAATATTGTCCCTTATTAATAACTTTTAATCAAATGTAATGTGAGAAATTGAGGGGAGAAGTTTTGATTATAATTGTTCAGACGTATGGATAATTCACAGTCCTTAAAATATCGACTCAGGCTTTCTCGATATCTCAACTATTTAATTCCCCTTGTTTTGTAAGGGCTCTTATAATATGAACAAATATTCTGTTTTCCTCTCTATGTAAACGTCCATTTTTAAACATATATAAAATATCTCTTTTGCGAATTTATGCTTCTGAACGCATTATTTTGTTTGTGTTCTCTCACACATGTTTCTTTAATAACTGACCCCCCCCCTCAAATTGAATCCCTAAAATATGTCCCTCTCAATCTCTCAAATGAGGCAGAGATTTACCAGCCCAAATATGACAACAGTATTCCATACAAGTTCTGAGAGTTGATTTGTAGAGATAGAGGATAAAGTCTCGAGTATGAAAAAGTGTTTAGAATGATAGAGAGAACTAACTTTATGAGGAACAGAAAGAGGAATCAACAGATCTAATATCTGAATCTCCAAAAAAGATTTGATGAGAAAAAAAGAAACAAGAAGTTTCTGAATCAATTCTTTCTCAAGAACGGTCATCCATGAAAATCACCAAAAGAAAAGGATTGCTAATTCATCTGTAAAACTGTCTGATAGCAAACCATCCCAACCATATTGATGGACAATAGAAGTACAAAGAGATGAAAACCAGAGCAGAGAATGAACTTTGTTTAGAAACTTATGGTGAAGAATGAAGGCGTCACTTCAAAAAAAGAAGCAGGTCAGTAACCGCTTTTGCAGCATCACTAAAAGACATACCAAAGATAGGACAACATAGTACGTTACAGAGAAAGCTGCAAAGCCTATCCCAGTCAGCCTTCTTATAGTTAAACTTCTTCCTATGGAAGGGGCGATAAACAAAAGACCCACAGAAAAATAAATTGCAGCATCAACAACAGCATGATGAGAAGATCCCAATGGAGGAGAAGAGGAAATAGATCATAAGTTAGGAACAGATGTAAGAAAAAGATCAAGTTAGGATGGTTATTATGAAAATGTGTGGGGAAGGTGACAATCTGGGACAAGCCATGAATCAGAGAAAAATTAAGACAGATTTCATCAGCTAGATCTGTGCAATTAGAGTGAGGGAGTCGGCCAGAATGATGAGCATTGAAGTTACCAAAAACAAAAATGGAGGTTGACAGATGAAACTGCAATGTGTTATTAAAACTGTTGGATATAGCATCAACAACAGAACAGTAATTGTCAGAAGGGGAATGACACAAAAACAACAAGTAGGTAGTGGAGTGCAGCAAAGACAGATAAAACAACAACCGTAGGATTCAAGACTGGGGGCCCACACAATGGGAAGATCCTTGCGAGGAAACAGAGCAAGATCATTTAAATGTGTGGGAGCGTCTAGACGAACAAAAGGCAAAAATACATTCAAATGTAGATCATTGCTATTAATATTGAGATTGAACATCTATATATTAATAAAATAGTGCGTGTGTTATTTTATGTCTCACGCTTACATCCAGGTCGTTTGATTGTTATGTACTTCCATTTCTTGTAATAAATAATTTTACCAAGAATTCTTCATAAGTTTTGGCTTTGGTTTCGATTATAGCTGATCGCACTCAAGTCATTTAATTTTTTTATAAATAATTTTACTAAGATTTCTTCTTAATTTTGGTTTCAGTTTTGGTTTCGATTATAGCTGATGACACTTAAGTCATCTATTTTTTTTATAAATAATTTAATCAAGAATTCTTCATAAGTTTCGGTTTGGTTTCGATTATAGCTGAAAGAACTAAAGCTATATATATATATATATATATATATATATATATATTCATAAGTTTGGGATTTGGTTTCAATTCAAGCTGATGAACCTAAGTCATGTAGATATATTTTTTTTATTTTTGAAATTGCAACTTTATAATATATAAAAATCGATAGAACATTAACTCTATAATAATATATATGAAATCTGCAAGAATTAAAATATTATATGTAAGCATACTTTACATCCGGGCTTTGCCGGGCGTTCATGTTTACTTGGATAAATACTTATGCAGTTTAACAAAAATGCTACAATAATATCAGAGCATCTCCATTTACACTGAACATCTACAGAATGCCAATATCAATATATTATATATGAATGAGTCCCATGTGGAATTTCCACAGGTTCCGCTAGTCTATAGATTAATATGTTGTACCTTTAACATAGTGATATGTGTGTGTTACGATTTCCAGATTATAAGTTATTCGATCGGGACATCCTATTTGTTAAAAAGGAGAATAGATGATAACACACTACAAACATTAACTTAGTATATAGATACACTAACCTAATGTTCGAAGTATGTAATCACCTTCTATCATCCTTTTTTAATTAATAGAATCTGCCGTTCACCGAAGAAGCAACATAAAAATAAATAAATAAATGATGTCGTTTTGGGGTCGTACGTGGAACTAAAATATATCTTCTTGGTCTTCTAGCTAAGATCTAAGGGTACTATCTGTCCTGTTTTATGATGGTATAATGATATCGTGGGGCTTCCATTCACACCGGGGGTCCATACAATGGAAATATGTCACAGACTCCTATAAAGATATTGGAGATAAACCGTAATAACCAGACATAGTCTGACCATATATTAACCAGATTACTTAGATAAATACTTTTACAGTTTAAACAAAAGGGTTACATTAATATCGCAGGGTCTCTATTCACGCTAAACGTCCACAGGATGCCCAGCAGCAATATATTACATATGAAAGATGCTGCTGTGGAATTTCCACAGGTCCCGCTACTAAAATAATTAATTAATCCTTAAAAATGCTTTTTACTCATTAAAATATAAAATTATGAAAAGAATGCAAATTTAAAAAAAATATATATTTGATATTTTAACTTTTTGGAAATGTTCTTTTAATTTTTTTTTTTTTCAGCCAATCCCAGAAAAGAATTTGGTGGTGTTTATAATGAATGGGCAGTCAGAGGATGTCAGTTCTTAGAGAGTCAGTTTTGAGCATTGACTAAGAATCCTGAATCAGTCCTAGAAATGGTCAGAGTAGTTTAAAACTTAAAAGCTGCAGGAATAAATGTAAAAATGCAGATGATACTAACCATATGAAGGCTCCGTTAGGATTAGGTTTTAAAGTTTTAGCTTCTCAAAAAAAAAAAAAAAAAATGAAGTTGAAAAATATTCGTCAAAAACAAAGATTTCACAATCTAAACTACTTCAGCCATTTCCGAGACATACTTTAAGTGTCTGTTCCTGAGTTTTTTTTTTTTTTAAAGAAATAATGATTAATTGCTGAGTTATTAATATTATTTATTATTCATATAATTTAAATAAATTCAGAAAATTAACATTTACTTTTTGAATGTATTTTACCTGTTTTTTAAATATTGCTGCATATAAGATGACCTTGAAAGTTAAAAAATCATCTTTAAAAACCAATATTTCATAAGATGCCGGGTGTTGCAATCTTTAGCCTAGTCTAAACAATCATGGTTTCATAATTTAGCAGTCGTCTTATACAAACAATATATGATAAATTTATTAAAATTTGCTCCAATTTTATACTTTGTCTTATTTTATATGCCGAAATATACAGTATTTATTTGTTTTTTTCTTAATTTTTTAAGCCAGTCTAAGGATTTTTTTGTTTAGAAATAATAATTAATGTTGAAATAAATTATTTTAAATGAAATAGTGTTGGGAAATTAGTAAAAAGCAATTCATTTTGTTTTACTTTATTGCGGTATCAGTTTTCGACTCCTTTTGTTCATGTTACAATGTTACAGATTCAAACAAACCTTTTTTTCAACCATTTTAATAAATGTGGATGTTAAGTCATGTCCCAAAAAACCTGTGGCTGAACTTCCTCACACGCAGTCAAATACCAGTATCTTAAACATTGACCCAAAGCTATGTAAATACAATTGGCCAAGATTTTAGATATTTCTGATCAAGCCAAATTCGGTCATTAATTAATTAATCATAATTGTTTGTTTAGAGACGTTGTCACTGTTATGTATCTTCTACTTAATAGATACAGTGAATTTTGACTAGAAAAATCAACCTCAGCTGACAGATAACAGTAAGTGCAGCAAAACAAATTGCCCTTTTTAGGGCAGGTCTCAAACTACTAGAATACAATTCAATCTTTCACACCTTCCTGCCTGCTTCATCCACTTGAATCCAGTTCTTGCTCAACTCCTGCAGTTTTCAGCTCTCTCTTGCCATTCTGACTTCTGCAACCCTAGCTCACGGCTGCCGCTTACAGCTCCTCCTGCTTCCAGCTCCTGCCGCTTTGACTCTTCAACTCCCTCTACTTTACTCCTATACCTCTAATCCACTCCTGTACTTTTAGCTTACTCCTGCTGCTTCAGCTATTCCGACTACAGTACCTCATACTCCAAACTTTCAGTAGTTCCTTTCAGCAACACGGGCTCTAGCTCCTTCTTGTCTATAGCCTCCAGCTCTCTGTTCCAGTGCTCATTGATGCCCGGCTCTCTATTTCAATCAGGCACCCTGTTCCAATACCCATCAACATCTGGCCTTTTGTTCAAGTGACCGTCGATCTAGCTCATTTCTGCAACCTTCTGTTTTTGTCACTCCAGCCATTTGCCATGTCCATGCTGACTTGACCTACCTGAGACATCTCATCACATCTCATGGACGTCCATGTCAATCTCTGTGTAATGTTATTCCATGCTGTGTTTAGGTCCCAACTTCTCGACTTCCATTCCTGAAACCTCAGCTCTTGTTAATCCAGCCCTTGGTCATGTCTTCGCAGACTGGATCTACCTGAGACAACTCATCACACCTCAGAGAAATAGATGAGTTAGGAACAGATTTACATCAAAGATCAAGTAAGAATGGTTATTATGAAAATGTGTGGGGAAGGTGACAATCTGAGACAAGCCATAACTCAGATTTCACCAGCTAGATCTGTGCGATTAGTGTCAATCTCCTTGTGATACAATATCATGTTGTCCACAATCCAGTTTCCACATCTCCAACCTATTCAGTATCCACATTCTGCCCATCTAGTCTACATCGTTGTTCAGGTACAGTATGTCTTGTTTTTCAAACTTCTTGCTTCCAGAATCTTCATCGATTAACTTTCTCCAGTTCCTCTACATTTTCCTTGTGTATTTATCGTGAAATAAATATGCTTCTTTTTAATTGTCCACCTGCATTTATTCGCTCTTCTTTGCCATTTGTCATATTTTACCAGTGTCTATTTTCTTAGTTGTACGGTCGATTGGCACCTAACCAATTTAGCCTGCTGCATCAACCTACCAAAATTTTAATTGCTACTATTATATAAAAGGAACTGTGTGTGTGTGTGTGTGTGTGAGAGAGAGAGAGAGAGAGAGAGAGAGAGAGAGAGAGAGAGAGAGAGAGAGTGTGTGTTTCCTATGAACTTGGAAATGGCTGGACTGATTCTTTTTAAATTTCACATGAAGGTACTTGATGTGTCTGGAAGTATTCTTACGTAGGTTTCGTATAGGAATGTGCCTGGTAAGTATCGAAAAAATCCAATTGAAGAAGGAAATCTGATTTTGACCAAAGTTAACACTTTTATACAAACTAACATCACAAGTGCATTTGAGAAGTTTTATCATCACACAAGTCCAATAAAATGAACTGTAGATACTTTTAAAAGACAGAGCCGCATTCGAAATAAATGTTTCTTTATTTAGCACAATTGAATCATGATACTTGACTTTTGTACGTTTAAGTGATTATATAAAAATAATTTCATAAAATCAACAGTTGGTTCTTTGATAAGACAGGGTGTGTTTGAAATGAATGTTCCTGTTTAGAGCACAATTAAACCATGATATTTGACTTTTTCATTTTAAACTTTAAGTGAAGCCATTATTTACAAATAATTTTATAAAGTCAGCAGTAGATTCTCTACAGTGCAATGTAGACTACAGTGTATTGTGAACTAATTACTGCAGGCAGGCATATGAAGCTGCTTCCCGGTAAACTCCAGGGGAGGGGTTCCTAAAGAGCAGACGATCAATTCATATGATAAAAAAAAGGTCAATTTCACCGATTTCAATAACAATAAAAGTATGGGAGGATGAAACATTAGTTGAACTTCATTCGATCTGCTAGTATTTAATATAAAATATAAGCATCTTAAGTTGTAAATATTAGTAGCTATTTTAATTAATCATAGAAAGTAAGGTGTAAGGTACCTCACGTACACAAATGAGTCATTTGTCAAATGACTAAGCAGTTTGGCTACTTTGCTCAGAACTGATATTTACAACTTAAAATGCTTATACTTAATTAATAAATATTAATTTTTTTTTTTAGCGCTTCTACATTATTGGGACAAGATTTCGTAGTCGATAAATGGAGTTTTCAGATAAAGCATGAGCAATGTTTCTGACAAGGGAGGAAGAATTGCTGTTTTCTGGGTCAAAATCTATCTACCTAACACTTATCGTTGGCTAGTTTTTGACCTTGAAGTGGTATTTTTTAGCTACCTACTTAAAGTGGCTTCATGCATTGTTCGGAGCGATTTCTATATTGAAAGAAATTATTAAGATGTGTATTAAATTTGCATTAAACGCAAATGGGTGTCATATCAGTAAGTAAAGCAAAAAAATAATTTTGATTAATTCCCGAACGCCGAACGGTATTTTAAAACATGTTGTTAATAATTACCTTTAAATTAAGATTTTTTATTTCTCTTTTTTTTCCTTTTTTTTTTTTTCCATATTTGTTGGTATTTAGAAAACAATTTAATAATTGTTCCACCCCCAATTCTGGGAAATAGGTTTTAAAAAAATAAAAAAATAAAATAAAACAAAAATAACAACTAAGCAATTATAGGCGAAAGGAGTGTCGGCCGTTTGTGAGAGCGCGTTTATGTCTTTCCCTGCTGATAAAAAGTCCCCCCCCCCGGACACCGTCGCTACCCTCTTGAATCTATGTTTCTCTTCTCCGCTCGAAATTGGTAAACGCAGCAGCCATCGTCGTTCGCATGGTCGAACAAACAAGTCAGCCTTTCAAGCCAGCCGTTCGTCGTGAAGCTGGTACGTTGCTTGTAAAATTGCAAACGTAATAATATAACAACGTTAATCTATATATTATATACATATATATTTTGTTCAAGAAAAAAAATGTCTTTGTTTCTTATTTAATATCTGTCGGCGTTCAATTTTCTTTTAAAATTTTATAATACTAAAATAGTTTTCTCTTTCTTTCTCTCTTTTATGGCGGCCATGTCAACTCTGTTTTAAGACGTCTTTCTAGAAGTATCCAATCAAAAAAAAAAAAAAAAAAAAAATTACGTTAATTTTTTTTTTTTTTTTTTTTTTTTTTTAATAAATCATTCTCTCCCCACCCCGAGTAAGACACGTTCATCCACTGGCCGTGAACTGCTGAATTTTTATTCATTTTCTGAATTCTCTGCTGTAATATTGTGCCACCATTTTGAGCGACGCAAGGTCAGAATTAATTTACGTATTCATGTATTTGCAACGTTGTCTTGTTTGTACGCCATATTTGTTTAAAAAAATGTTCTGATCATTTGCCGCCTTAAAAAATAATCACTGTATTATTTATTTATTTTTTTTGTAAATTGTTAGCGATATTTACCAAGACGATTTATTTAAAATATCGGATACAAAGAGAAAACCCGTTTATTTTATATATTCGTTTGTAATTGCAAAGATACAAATTCGCCATGTTGAATGTTTGTTCCTTGCATTTGATTAATAACTTTTTTTAAATATAAAAAGTTTAACTTATTTTATTTCAAGTCAAGACGACTACAATATTGTTCGTCATTTTCGATATGTTTTTTTGTTAAAATAAAAGATTTATACTTTGTATGACCCCCGACTACTATAAACAACTGTAATCATCTTAACTATAAAAAAAAAAAACCCTGTTTTCAAGGGAGATAACTCCAATCTTAGGTATTAAAATTTTATTAACAATTATAAAAAAATTGAAATTTCTAAATAGAAAGTAAGCGTTTATATTTTAATGTTTTTGTATAGGTGAACACTTGTAAAAACAAGTTTCTATTGAGTTAAAAAAAAATGAACATAACTTAATCCACAATTTTAATTTCTCAGTATATAGTTTTGATATTAAAAAATATTGTATATGTATTTTATTTATTTACTTTCAAACATTGAAAGTAAAATAATTAAAGTTTATTTATTTATTTTAGGTATGTGTAATTATCATTCTGGAATTAACTAACCTATCCTTCCAACCATTAGTCCTTTTGAGAGCTTGGCTTATATATATATATATATATATATATATATATATATATATATATATATATATATATTACTTAAAATGTAAAGTTTTAAAATAAGGTTCTTTACAATGAGTACATAAAAATGTGACCTATTAATATTTAAATAAATTATGTTTTAATTTCTAAAACAGATACTATCAATACTACAAGAAAAGATTTCTAAGTGTAAAATATTTTTTATAAGCTATTTTTTTTTTTTTTTTTTTTTTTTTTTTTTAGCCTATTGTAATCTTTATCCATGAATCATTCCAGATGACTAACTTGTGACAAGGAGCACTAATAAAATATAAATGATCTGATAATTTTTTTTTATTTATCCAACAAATTTAGCTTCAACTAGTTAAAAAAGAAAAAAAAAACTGCTTACAAGTATATTTTAAATATTCAATTAATCTATTAAAAAAGAAAAAGTTAAAAGGCTAATTCACTTTTTATCTTGAAAACAATTTCAAAATCCTATTGTAAAATATATTTAACTGTAAATAATAATAATTTGATAAAATCAATTATGTGTTCCCAAGAATACTTACATTGTTAAAAAAAAAAAAAAAAAAACTAACTACAGATTATATTAATATATTTCGTAATTTTCATTAAATATTACTTTGACATTTTATTCTTAGAAAAAAAAATGGTTATTTTTTTTATATTTCTTTTATTTAAAAGCAGAAATAAAACTTTATTAACTATCAATTCTTAAATTAAAAGTTAAATTTAACTTCACTTTTACTTTTTAATGAATGTACTAACAGAAATATCCAACATTGGTCACATGACAAATTCAAAGAATTAAATATTGTTTTAATTTAAATATCCACCAAAAGTATCATTACTTTGTTTATTAAATAGGATATATACAATTAACATGGTGTACTGTCAGATGGTCAAAGTTTGTTTTTTTTTGTTGTTTTTTTCCTATTGTTTGTGACAGTCTAAAATCCATGGTGGGGGTAGGGAGAGAGAATAGTTAAGATAGGTTTAGTATATTTTGCATATGTGTACCAAGTTTTGGAATTCATTTAAATTTCAAGTTTTTTATAATTCATTTTGATAGCAGATTAGAGTATACTAATTTTTTTTTTTTTTTTCTTAATATCAAGACAACATTTACTAATGAGTTAACAGTTATGGATTAAGCTATTTTCATTCTGTAAAAAAAAAAAAAAGTTAGCTGTTTAACTTCAGTGATTTGAGAATGTGATATAACTGTAAATATAGTTATGCGAGTATGGCATAATCATATTGACACACCAGTTCCTGCTGAATCACCGAAGTTAAGCAATGTTGAACCTGGTTAGTACTAAATGGGTGACTGTTTGGGACTTCCAGGTGCTGTACGTGCTATCCGTTTATCTCCACAGTGTTTCCGGTCGTCCTGGACTTCTTGCCACTGAACTCAAACAGTGCCGATTCAGGAGAGGTGTGGTTGGAGATTGCACAACCCTTGCCTCACAATTTCACCTGCAGCTGCCCTCTATAGGGTGTACCCTTTGTCTTCTGAGACTGAACAGAGGCATCGAGACATTGATAGTTATGGCTACAGATAATTTATCAGGTCGCAGTCCCTATAAAATAAGTGGTACGCCTGCATTTATGAACTCACATTGTCCACAAAGTTATTCAGGTGTGCCCGGCGAATGACTGGAAGAACTGGAAATGGCTGTGTGAGCCTTATTACAAAAAAACACCTTGTTACGACCACTGAAAGTCATAAAGTAATACATTGGAAAATAATATCTTAATATACAGAAAACTACTTGTTGACCGTTTCCGGTTCTTCCAATTATTCACTGGGCACACCTGAGTAACTTTGTGGAAATTGCAGGTTCATAAATGCAGAATTACCAAGTAAGGTTATTTAAAAACAATTTTTTTTTTTTTTTATTATATAAAGCAAAGGTGTACATGCAGTGTGATAATGTATTGAAGTGAAACCTGACCAGTAGGGGTTGAAGACCTGCATTGCCTGGAGAGAAGTGAAGAATGATACTATGTATGTGTAATGTGAGTTTTAAAGACAAGCTTAGATCTGCTGACCTCAAAGGAAGATTAAATCTACAAATGGCATGTATGCAGAACAGGAGATTTAGTTGGTATGGTCACATTTAAAAAGACCGAGTTAAGTCGGTAGATGTAGAATAGTTGACATAGCAGGGTAACTTGGTGGAAGAAGTCCAAGAGGAAATGATAAAGACCTGGTTAGAAATAGGTGAGTTTAGAAGTCAATTTCTAAAAGCTGTGAAACATATGCCAGTATGTAAACTGGACATTAAACAGAATATGATAACTGTTATCCAGTGTAACAACAGAAATTTTATTGAAGAGAGGTGTCATTCATGGAAGAAAAGTAAATCGTGGTAGTCTAAATTGTTGAAAATTGAGTTTATTTAAAGTCACAATCATAGTTTAACATAATCTTTTAGAACGCCACACTTTAACAGTTAATACAGATTTAATTAGAATACAAATGAACAATCTGTACTTGTATCCATTTAGACCCCCACCTCTCTATATTATGACAAGTTGAGCTTGATGTCAGACGTCCTGGTACTTTTGCATGTTTAGGTCAGTGACAAAATATTCTGCATGCTCTCTCGGAACTTTTGTACATGTGAAGGTGCCACAAGCCTGGGAGGAGCTGCATCCTGGATCTTTGGGCAAGTTTTATTTCTTTTTTTTTTTTTTTTTTATCATTAAGATAGTGGATTGTCTATATTTGTATGTGTAAAAAGAAAATTGAAACATGAACTTGCCATCTTTGTTGGTTAAAAATTGTAATCAAAGATCCGAGAAAATTTATTACAAGTTGCTTCTATTTTATCTATTTTTTTGCCAGAAAGCTGTGATATCCTTTTAAGCAATTTTGATATCACTTTTATTGTCACTGTTTCAATCCGACCAGTTATAAGGGTGTGAAATAAACCAAAAGATTTTATTCTAATTTATGCGAATTTTGTGTATCCTACCATCATATATCAGTTATTATACCAGTTCCCATCAGATTACCAAAGTTGAGCAACATTGAGCCTGGTAAATATTAAAATGGGTGACCATTTAGGAATTCTAGATGTTGTATGTGCTCCACTTATTTTGGCATTGTTTCCAGTCGGTCTTGAGCCTCTCTTTGCCACTGGACCCAAACAGTACCAATTCAGGAGAGGTGGTTTGGATTGAGCAACCCTTGCCTCACAATTACACTCTCAGCTACTTTTTTTTGAGACTTGGACAGAGGCATTGAGTATTATATGCAATAAATATTTTTTTTAAATTCATAAATAATTTGAACTTAAATAGTCTTAAAGAAAAAAAAGTAAACATTTAAAAACTTGTATTATACTAGTAGGACGACCATCATACCTTTTTTTAATAACTTCTTATACATTTTATAATATTCGATTTTATGAGTGGGGTCTACAGATGTAAGATTTGAATATTAATTGAGTCTTAGTTAAATTTATAGTCTTTAATTCTTTTGAGGCATGTGTGGCATTTCCCCAAGAATCAATAAGAACCTTTGTATGCAAAGCCTTGAACTTCTCATTACCATTTCTATTATTTTTTAGTTTCTATTATTTTCAAATTATACATTAAATTTATTTCCCTTTTAGGCTTGCCAGGCTCAAAGGTTGATCGCGCAATAATGTTGTACTCTTCTTTTATCAAAATGAAATATATTTATTCAATGTAGTTTCATAATATTTAATTTAGAAATATTGAGTCTGAAACTATATAGTTTATTTCTCATCTCATTTGTAGTCATTCATGGTAGCCTCATAGGTTAGTGTTTGGAATTGGAGTTAAATATGACTCTTGTTCTGGAGTTCAAATTGTGACTGGTTTGAATGGTTATCTGTACAGTGATAGGGTGCAAGGATGAAATGTACATTTATTAAAATAATTATATAATGATTGTATTGCTGTGATTTTCTAGATATTAATCCATCGAAACTCCGGTGTTTATAAAATAGTACTCAATGGCAAGTAGAACTGTGTTATTGTATAAAGTTCTTTATTCATACAAACATTATTGGCTACATATGTGCATACATGTTTCAACTGTGATTTCTTTTAAAATCAAGCATCATCGGGCCATTAGTTCCAACTGGTTTCAAATGTCTGATGTTGGCTTTTGAAAGAAATCACAGCTGAAGCATGTATGCATATATGTAGACAATGTTTGTTTAAAGATTATGCAACCAAACTATATATATATATATATATAAAACTGGAATACTTTTATAAAACAAATTCATAATGCTGGATCAACCTTGAAGACCGCACATACTTCAATATTTTTTGGGTTTTTTAGTACTGCTGGCGGAGTGGGGAATTGCGTGGAAATAGAATTAAAACTGAACTTTTAGATGAAGAAAAGTTAATACTTTTGGTATAAGTTCCTCACTTCATTTAGAGGGTTATACAATGATGAAATTTAACATTCAGCTCTCACAAAAATCACAGGTAAAATATATTTAGACATGTGGTAGTGTTTCGGTTCTCCCAGGATCTTTTTATAATTTTGAAACTTTTCTGTACCCTGTGAAAAGTTAAATGTTATTCGGTAAAACATTATTTGGTGCAGCCATATTTCTTACTATAAAGAACATTTGTAAAAACAAATTTCATCTTGTTATATAGATATTTCTAAACTAAGTATACTTGAAATCTAATTATATTTAAACTTGCATGACCCTTTAGATTTTATGTGCAAACATGACTTTTTTATCTAATTGAAAATCTTGTTAAAATTTAAAAAAAGACATGATGCAGTTAAGCTAGCAAATGACTAAAGGGAAAAAATCAGATGTACAATAAATAAATGTTACCATGGCCAATAAAAGCTACTTTTCTACTTACATGGCTCATTTCTTTGTGTTTTTAAGTAATTTTAAATGCTGTTTATTTAATGTAATATTCAGTTTTTACAAGGTGTGAGCCAACAATATGGTGGCTGGCTTGTTTCCCATCAAGAAAAATGTAGGCTGCCATCTTGTTGGTTTGAGATGAAACAAAGTATTTAAAACTACTTAAAAACAAAAAAAAAATAGTAAGGTAGGTAGAAAAGTAACTTTTATGTTTACATTTATTTGTTGAATATTTGATATTTTGACAGTTTTTCATTTGCTGGCTTCACTGCACAATCTCAAAAAATGGACTATTTTTTACAAGAAGTCACATCTGCATTTCAGTTTCTCATTTTGTATTGTTTTGAATTGCACATCTTTAAAATATTATTTCTAAAGACAATTATCAGAAAAGAAAAATAGAATGTGTTTTTGTGTAACTCTTTTAAGAGTTGTATACTTTTGACTAATTGACAATAATATGAGAAGAATCTATCCCCACCTCTTTCCTATTCTACTGATAATATTCAATAACCTTGACTTATAATTACTATAAAACAACTTTACTCATAAAATTTTATGAAGACTCTGATAGCCATAATTTTGTATTCGGGTTAGAGTTTATACTATATATATCCATAAAAATTAAAGATGACACCTTTTTTCTTATTTTTTTTTTAACTTCTAAAATAAAGTAGGATAAAAATGATATAGTGTTCAGAGTAGAGAACAGAAACGCATGGTACAGTAGAACCCCAGGATACGGCATTAGTCTGTTTCGGATCATATGGTGAAATCGTTATATGGTGGTGCCTGAGCAAAATTTTATACAGTACATATTAAAAATTATTAACAAAATACAGTACAGTATATAATACACATGTATATAATACCATAACCAGGGACCGAAAAAAACATTGTATTCCACATCATAACTTGAAAAAAAAACGTATCCCGGGGTTCTATTGTATTTTCATTACTTCTCAGGCAATGCCAGTGTCCGAGCTAGTTAATTAATAAATGACAAAATAAATCTTGCTTAATTTTCACAATAAAAACAGTTGATTATTTTTTATCTGTTTTTGAATTAAAATGTTTTAATCTTTTCCCGTTTAAATTGCTGTATGTATTAAACCTTAGACTTATTGTATCTGACTAAATTGATTCTGTTTTCCTGTTGATGAATGTTTGGATTTTCTCTGCTGAATTTCTTTAAAAATGTACAACAGTGGAGGACAATCTTTAGTTAGTCTGTCATCTTCACTGTCAAGTTTTCCATGTTTTTATTTAACTTAAAAATGTAATCTGTTCTATAAATAAAATCTGAAATTTTGAAATGACTATTTTTTTGTAATTTATTATGATCTTCATTTTAAAATGTGTTTTTATGTACTAATACCAATATTAAAATGCAGTATCTTCTTCACCCTTTAAGTTAATGTGTTATAAGATCAAACTTGTTAGATGCCAAATTAACAAGTAAAATATATAGTTTTCAAGCTACTTGCATTTTGAACTTTCTCATTTTGAGTTTTATTTGCACAACGTTTCTGTCAATGTTACCATCGACCTTGAATCTTGTTTAACTCGGATACTTTCAAAGATGTAGTAATAAATAGTGATAGTTACATCTAGAAACAAAAATGTATTTAAGGCTCCTAAAATTCATAGACTTCTACCCAGTCATGACTGATGGAGCGAGAGTGTGCTGCCCCAATAAGTTGAATGAAGGTTTCCATTTAAAATTCCATGCAGATTCCAGAGTTCAGCAAGATACATCTGAAGAAATTTGATTATATCGATTGAAACATGCAAATAATACTCAAGATATGAACAGTCAATTCTCATCTCAAGTATGTCAGAAGTTCATACTTTATTTTTTTTAAAATAGCATTTAAAAACATCTAAGCCTACCTTTTTATGTTCAATTTTTTTTTCTATTATCCTTGGCCTTCTATATGGCTTACTGATAGTGCAAATGAGACCCAAAACTGAAACCTATTTTTAAGAGCCATTCTTTTCATTTAATGGAAAAATATTTGTTACATCAAGTTAAATATTTTTCTGATATTATTCTCAACAAAAAAATATATGGATGAAATTTTATTTTTAAGAATAATTTGTGTCTAAAACATTAAAAAAATCAAATTTATTGAATTTTAGTTTACCATTTGAAGAAATAAAAATAATTTTTAATATATTGTACTACGAAATGAATGAAAGTCATTAAAAATAATTATTCTATGAGTATTTAATAAATTTGAAGTTGATATTTTTAAATATCTGAAGTTCATTCTGAAATAAGCCTTCAATTCTGGTTCTTAGTTGTATCATGAGTTAGTCTTTAGTATGTACAACACTATATCATTCAGGATGTGTTTAGTCTAAACATATATGCTTATAAAAGATTTATTTTATGTGTATTTTATTTACTAATATGGTACCACATTTATCTAAAATAAATCCTTTGATCTTTTTAAAAACAGCTCTTTTGTAATCATGAAATAGAGTTTTCAAGTTAAGCAAAACAACATTCAAATTAACAAAAACTCATTTCACTGTTTAAAATTAAATCTTTTCACAAGCTGACAAAAGGAATAAAAATTAAATTACAGCTACATTTATATACTTTTCAGTATTAAATGATCACTGAAAAGGTTGATAGGCATAAACCAAATTTTAATGTCTTCAGAATTTCTGCAGCTCTAATATAAAATTGTATTCACAATCATTTTGTTGACAAAATAGTTAAATTTCATTTTATCTTTTAAACTTTGATCATATTCATCTTTTAAAAGATTTCTATGAATGTAATGGATTCTTGATATAATAAACCATCTTAAAAAAAAAGCTTAATATTTTGCCCTCTGTTTCACACACCAGTCTCTAATCAATCAAATGATGAATTTAGTATTCAAATTCTCTATTGGTTTATTACTTATTTTCTTTTATTAAAATCTTTCATTTGTTCAGTTGCAGTTAGGGACTGTATAAGTTCATTAAATATTTCCCTATATTCAAATATTGCATTTTAGTAAAAAAAATTTTTAATAACATTTTTTATTCTGAGAATGTCTTAGCACAAATTGTAAATGAAATGCACATTTCACTTGCCCATAAGACTTGTGATTTTTTTTTTTTTTTTTTTTTTTTCTGAAGACTTGATCATTCAATGACTAAATTACATAGAAATTTGCTGTATAGCAAAAGTCAATACTGACATTTTTAACCCAGTATAGTTTATATTATCTTTTCTTTAAGGGAAAAAATTCAGTCAAATCTTTTTTTGTTTTCATTAAAAAAAAAAAAAAAACTTTAATCTGGACAGGTATGTTCTGATTTTTCAATTTATTTTAAAGGGATTTTTTTTCTTTTTAACAAACAAGTGACATTCCACATCTTTTTTAAAGAACAAACTAAATTTCAGATTCTCATAAAACCTATGATATCAATCATATATACTTTAATTGACATAGCGATGCATAAAGTTGTCTATTACAAATTTATATTTTAAAATGAATTTGAGATGGTTTTTGGTTGATTGATATCGAATCAAATATTTCGTCATGACAGAGGTTGTATCTTAGATTGAGTGGCATGAAAGCATACCATCTTAAAATTGATTTTTTTTTTTTTTTTTTTTTTTTTTTTAAGGAAAGTTGAATTATCAAAAATTTTCTACATTCTTGGATATAAATGAAAGATATACTAAAAAAAATGTTTTTGAATAAAAATATCACATATTGTCTTCAATTATTTGTTTGTCTTCTCAGTCACCATTCCAGTCATTTTAGCATTGCTTCAAGTAAACTACCGTATGCACACATATATATATATATATACCAATGATGCATTGGACACTACCACTATTTATTTAATTCGACAAATTCATAAATTGTGACAGATCTGTTAAGACATTCTTCTTACATAACTAGTAAGTTTCCTTATGGATAATATAGAACTGATTTTGCTATCTAATTTACATATGATAGATAAATTAAAATAGGGTTTCGATTATCATCGGGGGTATTCTGAGACAAAACTTGACTAAGATCACTCCCAGACTTTTACACTAAAATTCTGTAAATTTAGAAAAAAAGTGTTCAGCCATTTCGGAGTCTATAAGGAACCAACTTGCACACATACAAAGTTGCATTTATATAATTGTAGATAGAGATCCTAATAAATTATATGCATACTAGCAGGACCCATGGAATAAGAAATATATTTAATCAACAAATATGCTTTGATAAAGTTGATTTTTTTTTTTTTTTTTTTTTTTTTTTAAACGGAAAAAAATAACATACAGCTAATGAGTTTAACATTTCTATTAAAAGTGTTCATTTTATTTTAAATATAAAACTTACCCAAATGAATTAAATTAATAAATACTAATAAATACTAAGTAATATTGTGCTACATAGTTCAGTACAAATAATAAAATTACATTGTAAGTGACGATCTTTAATTTACTCCTTCAGTCCAGCACCTCTTGGTAGACAATGTTCTTTTTTGCTGTTTCTTTCGAATGTTCTTTTTATGTAACATTTCGTTGACTTTCTTCAATGAAGAACCTTTGCATGACAAAATTACCAGTTTCTTTTTCACACCATTACAACAATGATCATATATGATATTTGTAAACGGAGCTACATCAAAGGGAGATCACTTTCCTGTTCTTGTCTAGGGTTACCAGATTAGCCTTTTTAAAGCCAATTTTTTTTAATTTGGCCTTTTTATGAAGCAGTTAATTTTTAAGAAATTGTATTTAGCCTAACGTATGACATAGATACTAAGGAATGAACAAGCAGAATATTATATAGATAGCCAAGGTTCAACAAGTATGGTCCATGTGGACTAATGTTTGTTTTTTTTGTTTTGTTTTGTTTTTTCTATAGTGAAATGTAAATTATTTTAATGTAAGTAACAAACCTTAAAGGATAGCTGTATTTTCAAAAGTAGTTTTTGCATTAATGGCATTTATTCTTGCATGACACTAATAAAAAGTTCTCTAACAAAATTCTAAACCAAATTCTGAATGAGTTGTTTTATTAAAGTATAAATATATGCCATTTCAAGGTTCTGTGTCAAGTTCTACCAAATTCCATATTTTACACATTTTTAAAATAGTAAATATATAAGGTATGTCCTTAGAGTCTTTTATGAGCATAAATTGTGTATATATATATATATATAATATATATATATATATATATATATATATATATATATATATATAAATAATGTATGTATATGTAGGTGAGGACTATTATCTCTAACATGGAGAACATTGAAAATTTTAAGTTGTTTTATTTCAACGTGAACCTAACATACTTATAAATAATCGCTAGACGGACAGCTTAACCAAAATTATTGCTGAATAAATGTCATGCTCTCGGCTTTTCAGAACCATTTTAAAATTAATTTTTTGCTTTTTTGTTAATCTTGTACGCACAAGGTATATCTGAAATAGAAATGAAAAATTTATATCAAAATGTTTATCAAATATATAATTGTCGCTTTTGAGCGATAGTAGACATGCTTTTTTTTTTTTTTTACATAGGCGTCACCACTTATCAAGGCCGATCGGCCACTCAAGGATAAGGGTTAAAGAGTGTAGGGTAGTCAAAAGGACAATATAGTAATCAATAGTAATGGAAGTTCGGTAAATTTGTTAACTTAAGTGGAACGGCTCATCAGAAACTTGTTCACATTGGACTTGAAGACAACCATATTTATAGACAGCTGGAAAGCAGGAAAACGGAAGACAAGAAAGGAGCTTTGATCATGGAATCTATGTTTAGGTTTAGGCACAGATAAAGAGTGTGGAAAATTATTGATAATGTTTTCAGCTAGTCTAGTGTTTCTTGTGAAAGTTTGGCGAGGGGGGGGGACCATAGATTAAAGCTCAGTCGAACACTTTCCATGAAAATAACGATAAATCAGAGACAAACTCGCAACATCTCTTCTGTGAGATAGAGGTTGCAGCGAAGAGAAAAGGACATATCCCACCAGGCCACGAAGTCTATTTTGAACCCTATCAAGGCAGGACAAGTCTTTTCTAGCAGCTCCTGCCCAGATGTGGCAACAGTATTCCATCCTTGGACGTATCTGGCTCTTATATAGATAGAGAATTGCATCAGCAGTGAGATATCTACTGGATCGATAGAAGGATCCGACCATTTTTCCAGCAGCCTTGGCAACAGATTTGATGTACGTATTCCATTTAAGATCAGGAGTAAAGGTCAAGCCCAGAAGCCTGTCAAAATTTGAGGCCTCTCCAAGACGAGAGCCATTCATTTCAATTGATGTCAGATGTGGATCAGAACGTTGATGATGTAAAGATAGAAGTTTGGTTTTAGATGCATTAAAAGTAACCAGCCACTCCTTTCCCCATTGTACAACGTGATCAAGATCAGAGGAGAGAGAACTTGGTTGTTTACTGTCTTAGATGTGCTACCATAGATTGTAGTGTCGTCAGCAAAAATGTCTACGAATGATGTAAGGATGTGATTTGGAAGATCATCAATGTAGATCAGGAAAAGAGTGTGGCCCAGGATGGACCCCTGAGGGACTCCAGCATTTATACTGTGAGCTTCTGATTTTTGCCCATCAACTACTACTCTTATGAACCTATCGGAGAGAAATGATTTAATAATTGAGAAGACATTTCCAGCTATACCATAGCTGGAGATCTTGTGAAGTAAACCTTTATGCCATACCCTATGAAAGGCCTTTGATATGTCAAGAGCAATTGCCCTAGAAAGGTTGCCTCTGTCGAGATTCGCTAATCCTATGAGATATAACTGTAAGCGCATCTGCTGTAGATCTAGCAGAACGGAAACCATATTGTGTGTCACTAAGAAGGTTATTTTTGCTGAGATGGTTGACTACTTCTCTATTTAACACAGATTCCAGCAACTTACTCATGACGCACAGGAGACTTATTGGCCTGTACTGAGAGGGGAATGAACGATCACCTGAATTCTTAAATACAGGGCATACTGATGAGATTTTCCAGGGTGATAGGAAGCACTTCTCCTTAAGACAACGTTTAAACAGTTTTGTAAGTATGGGTGCTAGTTCTGGTTGAAGTTTTTTGAGTACTATAATTGGAATACCGTCAGGGCCAGTTGCTTTACTGGAATCAAGGTTTTTGATTAGCTTGGCAACATCACATACAGATATTTGTATATCACATAGTGTGTTTTCTGATACAGGAGGAAATATTGGGGGTTGGCAGCCTTGGTCGCAAAGGGTAGAATTGGCTGCAAAGTTCTTGGCAAAAAGTTTGGCTTTGTCTGATGCTGACGAGATTAACTTAGGTCCATTGATGATAGTTGGGATAGAGCACACGCTTCTGTTCAGGATTCTGTTTGCAATTTGCCAAAACTGGTGGGAACCAAGCCGCTGCTCAGTTACTTTGGACTTGATGGACTGAGCATACAACTCTCTTGCGTTATTTATTACTTTCTTACAATGGTTGCTGGCAGTCCTGAAAGCGGCTTTAGTTTCCATACATCTATTACGTTGGAAGCAGTGGAAAAAGTGATTTCTGTGCGCAATAGCAGCAGCACATTCTGGAGAAAACCATGGCTGGCTGTTAGGTTTTTGCTGAAACTTTTTCGAGGGTATGAAATTGTCTATACCTACAATTAACCATTCTGTCAGGTCTGATACTATAGATGACACATCCTTTTTAAACATGGAACGCAGAGGAAGATCCGATATAAATGTACGGAAACTATCCCAGTCAGCGATAGTGTATCGATATACTGTACGATGGAAAGGTACGTCTGAGGACTTATTACATTTCATTTTTATCTTAATTGATACAACTGAGTGGTTACATATTGGCAAAGTTAAAAACAAATGTCTGACTCCATGTTAGGTGTTTATTTTTTGTGACCACCATGGACCAGAGTTTCCTTTTTTTGTGTATAGTTGGAATGAAACGTTTTGCTAATTTAATTAACTTTTAATATAGGGTTTAAAGATAACTTTTAATGTAGGTGAAACCTGATTTTTATACATTTTATTATTTTAGAAAAGAAGGGAGCAGTTAAAAATATTTCTGTTTTTAAGCAAACTTAAATTGAATTTTTTTAAAAATTATCAAAAACATGCAAATTTAAAATTAAATCTCAACATTTTAAATTTAGTTTTTATTCTTCAAAAATATTTAAACACATATCTAAATTTCAGCATGTTAGTACAGTCAGGAAAGAAACTATTCGAAAGTGCTTTCCTGTATCCAAGCACTTCTATAATAAAGGGGTGGGATGTTGCTGCTTGTTGGGTTAGTCGGGAATATGTACATGGGTAGGGCACAAGTGCTATGAGTTCATCAGAGCACATTTCATTAAAGTACTTGTAAAACAGGTACAGGGATGCTCTAGTCCCTAGTGGAATGGTGTTGTAAATAGATAACATTTAATGCTACTAAAATTGTTTTTCTTTAACAATTACAAGAAGCCTTCCCAACCATTAATAGTTATAACTACTAATACCCTATCTGAGAGTTCTTCCTTCAAACTCTTCAGCTTAACATTCACAGGCAACATTAGTTACATTGCATAAAAAGGTGGGTTCCCTCTACCATGCTAGAAACTTACCCTCACCTGATTGTGTCTGTATCTAATAGAATGTGTTTTGATGAAATTGCACTTGTACCCCCTTGACATACATACTCCTGACAAATTGATTTAGCAACAAAATCTCACCCCTTCACTGTAAAGGTCCCTAGATTCCAGAAAGTTTTCTACTCTGATAGTTTCTTCCCTCACACTGCTAAACTTTGGAATTCCCTTATTGTTACCTACTTCCCTGATTTAACTGACATGCAGAAGTTTAAATATAATGTAAACCGATGTCACATTTATCTCCTCTAAACACGATCCCTAATAGTAACCCCTCATGTTCCAGTAGCAATATGCTTTGTTTGGAGTGAACATGGTAAAAAATAAAAACAAATGACGTTGCAGCGATGGGACAGAGGTTGGAGCAAAAGGAATGTCAGACCTCGTCTATGTTTATGATATTTTTTGTGACCATGGAACAGATTCCCCCCCCCCCCGTTCATAACTATTTAGAATGAAACACTTTGCTGACTGAATAAACTTATAATATTGTTTAAACATAACTTCTAATGTAGATCAAGGTAGCTTTATATACCGCAAACCTGATTTTTTTGTAGATTTTATTACTTTTGAAAAGAAGCAGTAAAAAATGTTCTGACATAAGCAAACTTAAAATTGATTTTTAAAAAATCATCAAAAACATGCAATAAATCACAAAGATCTTAACATTTTTAATTACATTTTTTTCTTCAAAAATGTGTGTGCACAGTAAAAAATAAAAAAAATGGATCAAAGCTCACAGATTTACAAAAATAAGGAAAATTATCTTTTTATATATTATCACTTGGATGAAAAATGCTATTTGGGACCACATCTACAGGAGCACTATGTAGAGAGTTTAGACGCAAAATGTCTGTTGACTTTACATTTAAATTTCAACATGTTAGTACAATCAGAAGCAGGAAACGAGAGAATTCCAAATTCTAGCAGTTCAAGGGAAGAAATTATTAGAGTAGAAGAATAGTTAGGAGTAAGTTCAGATCTTCTGTCATTACTAATCAGCACAGCATTACCGCTGTCAAGCAGTGGATGTGTATGCAGTGTGATAGTTTATGAAAGTGAAACCTGGCCAGTGAGAGTTGAGCACATGTGTTGCATCTGAACTCTGAGAATGATTTAATCTGGACAGTATCAAGGGATGTGTACAGATCGAGAGACTTTATTGAAAAAATGGATGAGATTTCTTGGGAGAGCAAATCCGGAACAGTTGAGGTGGGAAAGCCAAGGAAATATGTGGGAGGAAGTGATAAGGATGGACTTGAAGGGGGAGGGGGATAAATAAAAACCTGGTCAGAAATAGTTATAGAAGTCGATTTCTAAAAACTAGCCAATACATGCTCACATATAAAACATGTTCAACCGGATATCTGTTTATCTATTTATGTGTGTGGGAGAGAGGGTTGAAAACAGGAATAAGATAAGTAAAGAATATACTTAATAACCCCCCCCCCTCCAATTGATACTAAATCATATTTTTTTCATTCAAGGTCTCATTTCAGTTATGAGTTTCTATTAAGAATACATACATATTTTAGAATATGTATATGCATGTAATTATTTAATATGGATTTAACATGGTGTCAGTTATCTGTTTTTTAACAAAATTTCACTTTTTCTTTTGTTAATCAAACCAGAAAAAGCCAAGTTTCACTTAAAGTTGCTAAATTCTTGCATAAAATTGAATTCTAGGCTTTTTTTCGTTTTTTTTTTTTTAAATCTTTTTGTTTTTTATTTTAAGAAAAACCAGATTTTCCATCTGACAGTTCTCTCTGAAAATGTTAAATTTGCCATATGAAAGCCAAGACTTCATAAGCAACTCATATCAGCATAGGGAAGGTGAATGATTTTGGTTTCATCAAAGAATAGCTTCCTATTCCATGCCCCCCCCCCCGTCTTTGTCTTGATTTACCCACTTCAAATATTTGGTTTCTGCCACAAGCAGCAACATCTGGAACTGCTTACTTCCCCAACACTCACACTCTTGTCAATCATCAATTCTCCCTCTAAAAGAAAAGCTTTATATTATCTGGATCTTGTCGAAAAAATTGAAAAGTTGGAGGTTCCATTTTTAAAAAAAAATTTTTTAAATAAATAAATGGACAAAACATCGCCATCATAATATTCATTTTAACATGTTCGTATGTGTTAGATGGCTTAAAAAAATTGTTTTCCAAAGTAACTTCTCTCTGATCAGATCTTCATTTATCCATCTTTCTCTCTGGTCCATTTAATTACTTCTTCCCATGTTTTTATTTGCCTTCTTCTGTGAACTAAACCTGCTATATCAAGAATTCTCATCCATTCTTTCAACATAGTCATACTATCAAAGTCTACTCTATTCTGCACACATCTCCCTATACTGTCTAGATTTAATTTTCCTCTGAAGTTATAAGATCTAAGCTTATCTTTAATACTTCCATTACACATCTATCATATATTCTTATTTCTATCCATGCAACACATCCTCCACCCTCACTGGCCAAGTTTCACTTTAATGCCTCTTAAACACTTCCAATATAACTGATACTAAGCTGATGTAATCACATGTAAAGTTTTGAGTCAATAAAAATTGGTATATTTTAAAAGCATCTTTGTATATCAATTTGAACATGAACTGATGGTTTGTTTTCCTAACTTAATGCACATTCCTGCTTGAATTTTGTCATTTTATTTGTGCATATTTAGTTTAATTTTCTAAAATATAAGTTAACATTTTAGTTCTTTCTGTGAAATATTGATTTATTTTGTCTGAGGATTTTATGACTTCTCAGACTTATTCGTTCATTTGATTTTGGAAAGTCGCTTCCTTATTGTACAAAGAATAGAGAGGAAGAGTTACAAAATCAGGACTATTCTATGTTATATCTGTTGATTGGTGCCAACGAAATCAAAATACCTAGAATCATGCCAGTGTAGCCACTTCAGAATATACAGTGTTGTTTTTTTAGATGCGACAAACTTTAACTTGACAACTTTAATTCCAGATTTAGCAACTATCGGTTATTTTTAGTTCAGTTTGGTTTGGCAATTCATCACATGGTTTCAACAGGATGGAGCCACATGCTACACAATACGATCAATTTACAGAGAGAAACATTTGACAAACAAATAATTTCACAAAATGAACTTCTTAATTGACTACCTTATTCGGGCAATTTAACTCCATTAGATTATTTTCTTTTGAGGATATGTAAATCCCATGCCTACGTTGATAAACCAAACACAATAAACTATTTGGAAGACGACCGTCGACGTGTTATTGCCGAAATACAGCCTATATAATATGTACAGTTGTAAAACTTGGACCTAGATTACGCCATACATGTGAGAGCTACAGAGTCTGTATGCCCGAAATTGGATTTAAATTAATCTTTAGAATAAACCATATATTTGTATAATAAAAAATTTTCTGTGATTAAAGTTCAATGCCTCTAAAACAAAAAGCAAAACAAAACACACTATACTAGAAATCAAATCTAACTGCAAGCAATTGTTTCTTTCTCACTCAGATGCTGTTGCACCTACTTAAAACACTTGTTTTGTGGTGAGCCAAATAAGCTGAAAGATTCTCCATCTTTGAATGGTGTTTTAAGTAGAAGAATCTTTCAAAAAAGTTTCATAAGATCCCATTTCACTTCTATATTCTTGATTTCACAATCTCCATGTTTTCCATCCATGACAGCTACATTGATTTACACCTGCCTGACTAAATCCTGCAAATATAGCTCGGAATGAAAGGTCAAATTATGATATGGTGTTCCCTACACATAAACCCAATTAAATTAAATACTTATCGTAGAATCCAGCTTCCATTTAAAATTTAATTTCTTCTTGAAATGTATTTTTTGTATTCTATCCATAACACACATTTGCCATGATATGCCAAATAAGTTAGTTCATTGTTGTAAACAGTCGCCACTTTTCATCCCAAATTCCTCTGATTTTCTCTTTGTAACATGGAGACATTTTCAGTTTTGTTCTCAAACTATGTGAAAATCTTAAGATTTGATGCTCATACATGCAAAAATATATGAATCTTTGAGTTTTAGTGTGTGTTGGAGGATGGGGGGACTAGTAAGCACATGTTCGGTTGTGATATCAGATGAATGTGAGGTTTTGGTTATGTGGTTTTCACTTTATACAAAAGTGCAGAAAGATAAGAGCTGTGTCTCTAAGGATTTTGTCATTTTCGAGAATAGAAAGCTTAATTGTCTACTTTACTATAGATTATTTTAAACTTGTGATCAAAGTGTTTTTAAAATTTGATTGTAACGTTTTAAAAATTGAATTTTACCTTTTAATTAACCATTAACTTTAAGTTATATTTACTATTAGCAGGGTTACTCATTGTTGCTTAGGGCAAAAGTGTAACATCTTAAAAACTTCGCTCTTTTTCTCTCTCTGTACTTTTCCCTATCTGTCTATCTTACAGCCCATTCCTCTCTAGGCATACACACACATATAGACAGACAATTGCCCTTTATATAATGAATACCTTGAGGAATGAGTCCGCATATTCTTTCCAAATTAGTACATAAAATGGCTGGAAAACCGAACTACCCCTTGACAGAAATTGGACCAGTCGATTCCCAAAGAGTAAGTAATTTTTATTTTAGATATTCATTCAGGGAAAGCTGATAAAGATTATACCAACTTTGTACTAATTTAATCTCTAATTATTTGTTAAAATCTATTGCAATATAAAATACTGATATTTTTAATGAGACATTTTAGTATAATCATCTCAATAATCAGGTACCGTTAGTTTACCTTTTGAATGATTAGATCACCAGAAGTCGAGTTTGTGTTTTTGCCTCTCTTAGTGTATAAAGCCGTTAACAAGAATGCAATAATTTACCCCCCCCCCCTCAAAAATCATCAAAATTGATTAATATATAAAACACATTTAACATATTATTATTTAACATATTTTAAGAAAAAAATTTTCTTTTACCTTTTTTTGGTAATATGTATTTTTTCCTTTCTATTTTATTGACAAATATAGTTTTACCAACTCGTTAAATGTGCAAATCTACTTCTGCATCGATTTGTGCCAATTTCTTATGTGGGTTTTAGGAAAATATGCATTCACTTTCAATAATTTTTAAGTAGAAGATAGTTGGAATTTTTACTCACACTCAGGGCTATACCATTGCCACCCATATTCACTGGGAAGTCTTCATAAAACACTTCTCTTCATAGCACTATTATTACTTTCAATCTTACTATTGTCTATTCGACACTAAATGTTCAACCTAAATGTGTGAAGTTTCCTTCACTTACATTTTCTTGAGGGAGGGGAAGCATTTTGTTGAGTATTCCAAAAAATTTCTACATTCTCTTTTGATGGAATATCAGATTAGCAGATTGTTATTCAGTGAAATTAATCTTATGTAAACAATCCTGCTTCCTTTCTTGTACTACACTCTATGTAAGATTTTTTTTATTTAAAGAATTTAGGTAAATCATAATATTTCAATTCAATACAAACGATTAGCTTTTACATTTTCTGCAGTCCAGAATATAGGTTTAAAGGAATTTTAATTTTTATCCAAGATTGAAATGATATATAAAGACTTTTTATATATTTGGAGAAAAGGTTTAAAGAATGCAAGGTGAGAAAGTGAGTCATCATGCATGGTTGACTGTGTCTCTAATCTTAAATCAACACATGGAAGGAGAGGAGGCATTATTTGGCTTGTGAATACTTTCACAGACCGTGTAATTGAGTATTGGATCTATTGGGCACGTGCGCTGATACTGTTGGAAAGAAATGAAGTTATAATTTACACCCTATCCCCACTATTAGCAAAAATCGCAACTTGCATTCAAATTATTGTATACACTGAACTGTTTGCAATAAATAACTCAGAAGGAATTAAAAAAAAAACGAAACTAATATCTGATCAAAGCCTTTTCTGGCTATATGAACTCCTTTGCTCAATATATCCACCCAAATTTGGTGTTTGATTTTGACACTGACCAATCAATCATGCTGCCAGTTATTGATTTTACTTCCAAATAAAATTACAACCCTGGTTAAAAATGATGTACAAAATGACACTTATATTATTTTAATTATTCAGACTAATGTCCTCATTTTGAGTGTTAGTCTCCCAACATTTCAGCCGATGTAACCTCCAACCTTCTTCATATGTATTTTGTCAAATTTTTTTGTTGAACTCTTGAATCTGCATGGAATTTTGAATAGAACTCTTTAAGACACAGGGATAGCATGTTTTCACTCCGTCAGCCACAACCAGGTAGAAGTCTTAAATAATAAGCAATTGTATTCTAAGTATCACACACACTGACAATTGAATCTTCAATCTCCATATGAGTGTCACTTAGAACTGAATTTAACCTTGTACTTTATCCATTATGTCATGGACCCTTGCGAAACATAAAAATAACATTCAAGACGAGAACTGCAGTCTGAATAATTCAGATAATATAAATTATCAATTGTAATCTCAAATAAAACTTGCCCTCAGAACTCTAATGTGAGAGTCACAGCTTGCTTGCCAGCTCAAATGTCAAAATCTTCCTTTTTCTTGGAATATATCTATACACATTTTTTCTCACACTGACATTGATATCAAAAGCCTATTTTTTCTATTTAAAAATTAACAACACGAATTTCTTACTATACTAAGTCACAGATATGCGAGCCACTTCATGAAGGTTAACTAATTTCTATATTCTTTTGAAAAACGAACTTTTATTATTTTTTATGGTTTCTTATTGGATGATTGGTTTTATCTAACTAATTTTTAGTTCCATTTATGCATATTTTCTACATTGTGTATAATTGTATAGCCTTTAGGATAAAAAAAGTTCTAATGCAGGTATGTGTATGTATGTGTATGTGTGTGTGTATATATATATATATATATATATATGACCTTGTGTGTGTGTAATAGGCTCTACCAAACGCTTCTCAATTTTTAGTCTCTAGATTTGAAACTTATATAGATATACAAGGCATTTGGACAGGTGAAATGAATTTGATTTGTTTCTAGGCAATAAAAATAGCTGCTATGGGGTTAAAACTTTTTAAAAAAATTGAACTTGGCAGGAGTAAGTTGACTAAACCTGTTACTTCTGCATATGCGCAACTATACATTAATAGTTTAAAGTTGCTTAATTTTTAACATTTTCTTATCCCTCTATCGATAACTCAAATGGTAATGACTAAGGCTGGAATGCTAAATGTTTTGGTTTTGATTCTAGCTAATGGCACCAAAGTTTTTTTTTTTTACTATAGCGAACTCAATATATTGTAATCAATAGAGAATTGCCTCTATAAAAGTAAATACAAAATCTGCATAAATTAAAATATATTTAAAGATATTTTACAACCGACAACACTGAGCGGTGTGTGTATATATAATATGCGCACACACACATGCACATCAAATGACAGTCTTGCCTTGGTTACACATAGACCATTTTAGAATTATCAACTATTTAATCACTGGGCATAAAAACTGACTGACTGGGGAGTTTATTAGTTACATTGTTAATGATCATATTTTATGTAGAATCTCAAGTTATCTGCTTTCTTATCATGAAGTCTCATTTTTAAAAGTTCATTACTCTTTTAAGAGGCTAACTGATTTCTTGTGTAGTTTCCTCTCTTAGAGGTTATTTTTATTATTGCAAATCTGCTTATGTAGCATTCATTTCTGCACTCCCACTAAACGTGCAGCATTGTGAATGTTTACATATATCCAATACCCAATCAAATTTGGTAGAGTAAATATGAAATGATTACAATTTTTAAAAATGTATGTTAGTCATTAAAAATTTTATGCAACTTAAATGTTTAATCGTTCTCAAATTAAAGGTATGCCACTAAGTTATTTTGTTTACTGCAACATATAAGTGGATTGTTATCAGTTGGGTTTTATGATCTGAGTGGATTGCATAATCACTAAACAATTCTAATTGAGTTATTATTACTGAAGAGATAAAAAGAAAAACACAAAAGATGCCAAAAATTGTCACTGATCTTTTTAAATGAGGTTTACTAATTCACAATTGATTATAGCCATCACCTTGAAGATAACCTGTTTTTACAGATGAGAATGTAGGCATCAATTAGACGGCTTATCAGATATGTCATCTTAGGAGAATTGTTGAATTTGACCTGAACCTATTCGTTTTAGGATAGTTATGATTTTTTCTTTGTATTAGATATAAACCGTGATGAGAAATTTTGCTTTTTAGTTGCTGCTGTATATTTAATATGTATATTAAATATTGGCTTAGTGTCATGACTGGTCTAGTATGCTATCAGAATTAATGCGGATTTTGCTTGTTTTCATCTTAGCACCATACACACTGATTAAAGAGAGATGGATGATGTCATAAAGTAAACATTTTCGTTTTTAATGCTTTACATTTTCAAGTATATCTATTTATAAAATTAGAACCGTTTATCACCCTGACAGTGAGGTTAAAACGCTAAATTTCTATCTAGAATAGAAGAACAATAACTCGTTTGCTTCTCTTTGTATTTGTGAGTGTTTCAAGGAATTTAAAATAAACAGGCAAAAAAAGGTTGTTTTTTTTTGTTTTGTTTTTTATTAAAATGAAAAATATAAAATTTTAAAAAAAAGATAATTTTATATAAAAAATTTTTTTAATTTGAGTGGAAAACATTTGTGGAAAGGGAGTCTGGTGTAAATCAATCTGTGGGTATTTAAAATTGTCTATTTTTAAAAAAAGTGAATTGCAGAAAAATCTTTGATATATTTATCCATAATGGAACAAAGATGTCATATTCAAAAAGTCATGTAAATTGATTAACTGCTTTTTTTATGTATATAGAAAATCATTTTTAGTGATTTTAATAGTAAATTATATCCATTACAAGGCTAAGTTTGATCTCGATAGTTCAAATTGAATTGTCTCCCTCTTATTTGTAAAACATAACGAATCAAAACACTGTCTCATTAAGTTATTAAATTGGATTTTCTTGGTTAAAAAAAAAGCCATTTGATCAATTTATGTGATTTTGGGAATATTATATCTTCGTAGCATAGCAGGTATATTCACAAGTTTTTAAGATTTTTCTGTATTTTTGCTTTGAAAATAAGTGTATTTCTAAATAAGCACCAATCAATCTTTTACAATGTCTGTAAGTAAGACGTGCAGTGAGATTATTTGTAGGTATCGAGCAATGATAACCAATTTTTGTGCAATAATTGTAAGACAATGTAGATAGATGAGAAATGTAGACAAAGTATATCTGGATGGCAAAGCTATTGAGGTTGTTGAGAAGTTTTCTAACCTTGGTGATACCACTAGATCAGAGGGTGGAATAGATACTAGTGTCATTGAAAGACTTAAAAGTGGATAGAGTAACTTTTATCATTACTAATCAGCATCGTGTTTCCACTTTCATTCAACCAAAAGAGTTAATAAAACATGTTTATTTAGTATGATGTAAAACCTGCCCAGTGAGAGTTGAAAACATGTTGTGTGAAGATAAATGATTATAATGATACGATGGATTTGTAATGTGAATTTTAAAGGCTTACTTTTGATGATCTTGAAGGAAGATTAAATCTGGACAGTGTAGGGAGATGGGAGATACGTGCAGAAGAGTAGGCTTTGATGGTATGGCCATGTTGAAAGAATGAGAGTTTTTGGTTTAGTAGATGTAGAAGAGTTGGGGTAGCATGTTTTGTTCACAAGAAAATATGGGAGGAAGTGAAAAAAAAAATGGACTTGAGGAGAAAAAGACCTGGGCAGAGATAGATTACTTTGGAAGTCAAATTCTTATAGTCTGCTTTGTTGCATTTTATTTCAGTCAAAGTTCTCAGAAATCAAAAGGCCTTCTACCTGAGGCTAACACTTGAACTTTCAGATGCTCCAATAAAGTTATCTCTCAAATGCTGAGTTGGTAAAGAAGTAGAGAACATAATTTTCCTCTCCTCAATTGACCATTTTAATGTTATAGTATATCTTTCTTGTGGTTTCTTGGTTTTATTGGATTCCAGGATAAGAATTGATCTAATTTGGTGTTGCTACTTGAGGTAACATCACTTGGAAACAATGCTCCTTTCTTCATAAAAGATAGAGGAGTTATCCATACTGAGGAGATCTTATTTGTATTGTGAATACGGTGTGATTTTGAATATTTGGTCTGGGTTTACTTTTAGGGAAAAGTATCCTGATGTACAGAGACGTTGGAGGCTCGAGGTTAATGTCTGGTAAGCGTTTAAGTTCTCTCCAGTAGGCATTAAAGCTATCTGTTGTATGTGTGTGTGTGTCCTTTGACAGATTGTCAATCTATTTGAAAACAGCTTATTGCAAAGACTTTTTTAAAATAGGTTTTTATGTATTTTTTTTTTTTTTTTTTTTTCAAATTAATATTTCATTTATTAGGATTACGTTTTATTAATTCTTAAGGCCAAAGTCTCCGCACCAATGATCCTTCTTTCATTAAGTGGTCTTCATTACTTTAAAAAACAATTATACAAAACAAAATATGGTACTCCTGCAGTATTTTACCCACCGATTTCACGATCTTAGCCGAGCGTTGACGAACGCTTTCGGCGTTAACGCCGACAAAAGCCGAGAATTCGGAGCTACGGTGCAAGAACGCTAAAAGTATGAATAGCAACACCATTACAAGGAAAAGATATTACACACACACAACAAAATGGATAAAATTAATACAAAAAATTTGGATAAAATAAATCACAAACACTTACCGTAAGTTTTTTTAAAGTAAAATAAATTTATTTTGTTGAATATTTTTTTTTTTTTTTTGATTCATTTTGTTTTCCGATAGCTTTTTTTTTTTTTGGGGGGGGGGGGGGGGGGTAAGCAACAGTAATAAACACTTCAATGTTTTTTTTTTGTTTGTTTTTAACAAAACGTTATTAAACAGTAACAACAATGTTTTTTTTTTTTGTTTTTTTTCAGTAATGTTTGTAGGGGGGGGACAACAATTACTGTTTATCTTTAGTTCCGACTGGAAGATTTTCTACTGACTGTAGAGGCAAAGTAGGGAGCAAAGGGTTTTCAGAGGATGTGGAAAGAAGCTCCTTCCCAACCGGGTAGCCTTCCGCGATTTGATATCGCTAAATTAAATAGCTGGAATGAAAGGCTGTGTATTTTTACTTTGAACAATAAAATAACTGAAATGAAACGCTATGTGTGTAATTTCAATGAAAATTATTCGTCTGCTGCGCGTTCGTTTGAAGCACCCTGATTGGCTGATAGAGTATCGTACCGCTCGCCATGTTCCGGCGTTTTCCAACGGATGTCGATCAACGCTCGGCTTAGATCGTGAAATCGGTGGGTAAAATACTGCAGGAGTACCCAAAATATTATAGTAATAAATCTTAAATGCTTAATTATTAAAATAAAAACAGAATTCAGGATTTTATTACATACTAGACTATCTCTAACCCTTGGATCAGTATTTGATTATATAATACAAATATCTTCACTTTGACATTGGTTGATAAAGCAGCAGTTATTGCTGCTGCTTTTAAACAAAATTACACATTGAATTAACATGAATTCCGTGTGACCAATGCATCATTCTGACATTTGAAAAGACTACCATAAAAACAACAAACGGACTTCTACCGATTCTATGCTCCAACAACAACATGGCAACAAAAAAGAAAGACATACTGATGATGAAGTGTATCTTCGAAATATATTTATAAATTTCAATATAAATAAATATGTTTATTTTGTATTGTTTATTTTGTTTTGGCTTCAAATAAAATTACACAACTTTTGGCAGCTACTTTTCATCTTTTATGATGTCACACTGCTTTTTGGCAACTACCATTCATCCTTTGACATCCTCCTTTTTCAATTTTATAGCACTTTATATATATATATATATATATATATATATATATATATATATAATGTATTTTATGAATTATGGATGAGTCTTTTGAGAAAAAACATAAAAAAAATTGCATTGTGGGTTGTTAATGGTTTTATTATTTTTAATTTCATATATATAATAAACAAACTCCTTTCAGAATAAGAACATGCCATGCCAGAGTTCTTGACTAACATTTTTATCCTAAATTCATTCCACTGATTACCCACACACACACACACAAAAAATTATGGTACTATATCTTTTCATGTTTAATTCTGAAGAGGATGTATATCGTCAAAAACTAAATTGAGAAAATGGCATTTTATTATTTTTGATAATTCAAATTTCCAATATATAATCAATGCCTCTAAATACAGATCACTTGATTTGTAAATTATATATCTATTTATATATATATCCATAAAAGTGAGAATGTGTGTCTGTGTGAGGACACTTCTCAATCTTGTTATATTGTTACTTCTGGCACCAGTTGTTATATATATATATATATATATATATATATATATACCAGTGTTATATCGGCGTCACAAGATATTGTATCTCAATACCCAATAACAATGGTCAAAATAACAAATTTAACATTATGGTAGCAAGAATGACAGAGTATTAAGTTAAATATTTATTGAAAGAAACAAAATGGATGAAAATGTCTTTCGAGAAGAAAATAACAAAGTCCTTGTTATTAAGTTTTAGAGTGAAAATAATTAGAAATGTTTCTTGTTGATAAAATTTTCCAAGGTAAAGAGAATATTTATGTCCTTGTTATTAACAGTATGAATAATTTGAAATGTCTCTTGTTATTAAGGTTTGTTGTTGCTGACAGTGGGCCAACGGTTTATGCTACTACTAGAAAGAAAGGGCAAAGATGTTCGAGTTAGCTGTTGCTGCTGTTGTTAGAGAGAAAAAGAGTAATCCATACGAGTCAATGCATCTGCCTCCGATTGCACAGCTGACACTGCAAACTCTTTATATATTGCGCAGACCTAGTTATAGACACATTTTTCAGGTATAAACAATAGGAAACTTTTGCTGCCAGATGTGTTGTAAGGATATGGTTAGCCTTGTTGTAGAGAATGTTCGTTTCCTTGATTCTGCATTTGTTTAATTTCTATTTAAACCTGGTGTCTGTGAGTGAAATTAGATTAAGTTTGTCACTCATAGTCCTTTTTATAAATATTTTATCACATATTTTCGTATCTCATCTGTCGAAATTTCCTGGCCTTGTCTCTTAGCATAGCTATTTCCTTGGGCAATGTGTTTGCCCGATAATTCTTTGCTTTAATGAACTGTGTATCATAGTGAAAGGATGGGTACAAAAGGCATAGTTTCTGACAACTTAATGCATCGATAATAGTCAATCAAATATTGTAGTAAATCACAGGTTGCTGCCATTGTCACTGTCATATCATTGGTTGCTCCTGTTGTTCGGGTGTCTTTGCTCCTGCTGATGCAATCTGTTTTGTTTACACATCATTAAAGGCTCTATGGAGATCTTATATTTCACAATATAACAACCTATATACTCAATGAAGTTTTGATTTACAGATTTGAAATTTGGTATATGGAGTATGACATGTGGGAAACTTTTTAATCGGTTTTCATCTGGAAAAAGCACTGCCAAGAGGTCAAAATTGAAAAATTGATTGGGGTTGGGGACATTGGATTTTTATCCGTTTGTCAACTGTTTCACGAGTGCACACGACGGTCGGTAGTACTTGGTGAACAGTAGTCTGAGATGTTGGAAATTTTCTGTTTCTATGTCTATCCTTGTGGCCATGTCACTAGTAAGGGTGCTGGAGGTAAATGTTTTGTCTGGGCTGACGTTATCCACCTGATAGTGAGGGACCCGAACCTTGGATTAACCACTAAAGAGGCTGTCCTATCAGCAGGCGCAAAGTACTGGGACTGCTGTATTGCCATTTGGTGAATGGATTCTGGACCATGCAGTAGTCTCTGGTGGGGCCTCTCGATGCCATACTAGTGGGTAATTGTTACGGCTTTACCTTTTCATGTGCTACAAAAAAAAAAAAGATTTCCCTGTCCTTTTCTCTCTTACTTTCCCTCTCTGTACTGCTCTAACCAAGTATGCCGACCTGTTCCACAAATCCCAAAACCTCAACATGAAATATCTCCAGAAAAAAGACTTGAATAAACCTAGAACCCCATCTTCCAACGTAGACCCCTACTACCAGGTCTCCTTCTCTAACATTAGGGGTCTACGTTCCAACTTTCCAGAGGTTGAAACCCAATTACAGGAGACTAAACCGGACATATTCTTTCTAAGTGAAACTGGAATAGGGCTGACCACTTCCCTAGATGAGTTTATAATTAACGGATACTCTAACTTAACAGCTAAATCTGACCCCCAAGATCACCATGGGCATGGAATATGTGCCTACATTAAAGATGGCTTCCCGTGTGGCAGGGATATCTCTAGAGAAGATCCTAACTTACCCTATATGTGCTTCTGGGTTGCACTTGCTTACACCACTGCATTTATATTTGCCCTCTATCGGCCCCATAACAGCGGAGTTACTATCTTTAAGAGTATATCTGAGAAAATAGACCACATCCTGTCTGCACATCCCTCAGCTAACATCCACATCTGTGGTGACTTCAACATCCATAACATGGAATGGCTGACCCATTCAAATAAGACAGACAATGAGGGGAGGTTTTGTCCTGATTTTGCCATTGCTTATGACCTCACTCAGATTGTCCGCGAACCCACCCGTGTGCCCGATACTACTGGTCAATATGCAAGCCTCCTAGACCTTTTTCTCTCAACTTCCCCTGAGTTATGTTCATGTTCCGTTCATTCTCCTCTAGGATCCTCCGACCACTCCGTCGTATCAGTTAAGATAAAAATGAAATATAATAAGTCCCCAGATGTACCCCTCCACTGTACTGTATACCGATACTCTATGGCTGACTAGGATAGCTTCCGTACATTAATATCTGATTTACCTCTGCACTCCATGTTTAAAAAGGATGTGTCCTCTATAGTATCAGATCTGACCTAATGGTTAATTGTAGGCATAGACCAATTCATACCATCTAAAAAATTCAAACAAAAACCTAACAGCCAGCCATGGTTCTCCCCAGAATGTGCTGCTGCTATCGCGCACAGAAATCACTTTTTCCATAACTACCAACATAATAGATTCACTGAGACGAAAGCTGCTTTCAGGACTGCCAGCAACCACTGTAAAAGAGTAATAAAAAATGCAAGAGAGCTATATGCCCAGTCTGTTGAATCCAAAGTAGCTGATCAGCGGCTTGGTTCCCACCAGTTTTGGCAAATAACAAATAGGATCCTGAACAGAAGTGTGCATTCTATCCCAACCATTATCAATGGACCAGAGGTCATCTCGTCAGCATCAGACAAGTCCAAACTATTTGCCAAGAACTTTGCAGCTAATTCTACCCTATGCGACGAAGGCCATCAACTCCCCATATTTCCTCCTATAACACAGAACACGCTAGGTAACATACAAATATCTGTGCATGAGGTCGCCAAGCTAATCAAGAACCTTGATTCCAGTAAAGCAACTGGCCCTGACGGCATCCCAATTATAGTGTTAAAAAGGCTTCAACCAGAACTTGCTCCCATACTTACGAAACTGTTTAAGCGTTGCCTTAAGGAGAAGTGCTTTCCGACTCCCTGGAAAACCTCATCAGTATGCCCTGTATTTAAGAACTCAGGTGATAAGTCATCTCCCTCTCAGTACAGACCAATAAGTCTCCTGTGTGTCATGAGTAAGTTGCTGGAATCCATATTAAATAGAGAAATAGTCAACCACTTCAGCAGAAACAACTTTCTTAATGACACACAATATGGTTTCCGTTCTGTAAGATCTACCGCAGATGTGTTAACGGTTATATCTCACAGGATTAGTGAATCTCTTGACAAAGGCTTCCTTTCTAGGGCAATTGCTCTTGACATATGAAAGGCCTTCGACAAGGTATGGCATAAGGGCCTACTTCACAAGATTTCCAGCTACGGTATAACTGGAAATGTTTTCTCAATCATTAAATCATTTCTCTCCGATAGGCTCATAAGAGTAGTGGTTGATGGACAAAAATAAGAGGCCTGCAGTATTAATGCTGGAGTCCCTCAAGGGTCAATCCTGGGCCCAACTCTCTTCCTGATCTACATCAATGACCTCCCTAAACACATACTTAAATCATTTGTTGACATCTATGCTGATGACACGACCATCTACGGCAACACATTAAAGGCTGTAAATGACAAAGTTCTCTCTGATTCTCTCTCCTCTGATCTCGAGCACGTGGTTCAGTGGGGGAAGACATGGCTGGTTACCTTTAATGCATCTAAAACCAAACTCCTATCTTTACATCATCAACGCTCTGATCTCCATCTGGCATCAATTGAAATGGATGGCTCTCGTCTAAGAGAAGCCCTGTGTTTTGACAAGCTTCTGGGTTTGTCCTTTACTCCTGATCTGAAATGGAACACGTACATCAAGTCTGTTGCCAAGGTCGCTGGAAAGATGGTGGGATTTTCTACCTCTCCAGAAGATATCTCACTACTGATGCAATTCTCTATCTATATAAAAGCCAAGTACGTCCAAGGATGGAGTACTGCTGCCATATCTGGGCAGGAGCTGCTAAAAACAGCCTATCCTACCTTGACAGAGTACAAAATAAACTTCGTGGCTTAGTGGGGGATGCCCTTTTCTCTACCCTGCAACCTCTCTCCCACAGAAGAAACGTTGCGAGCCTATCCTTGTTTTATCGTTATTTCCATGGCAGGTGCTCATCTGAACTCCAATCTCTGGTCCCCCCCTCGCCAATCTTTCACGAAAAACACCCGTCTAGCTGAATCCACTGTGAAAAATTTCCCCCACTCTTTATCTATGCCTAAATCAAAACGTGGATTCCATGAACAAAGCTTCTTTCTTAGAACTGCACGCCTGTGGAACTCTGTTCCGTCTGCCTGCTTCCCACCTGACTACAACTTGGATGTTTTCAAGTCCAACGTTAACAAATTCCTAATGAACCGCCACCTTAAGTAAACACTTCATCAAATCTCCACACTAACGTACTGTACTTGCAATAACCCATATCCCTGAGTGGCTTCCGGGCCTTGATAAGTGGTGACCACTGTGTAAAAAGAGAAAACAAAAAAAAACGACGGTTTACTTATGTTAAGAATAAGTGAGTTTGAAAACATTTTTTAAAGATTGTCAAGCCTGCTTAATGGTTATCGTATTTGATTCACTGTCTTTAGGTTTTGGTTTTAGCTCGAGTATTTTTCTTTTACATACACGAAGTGAACGGTTTAGAAAAAATATACTTGCATGCACAAGTCTCTGTTTTTTCTTTTTTTTTTTTTTTAAAAAGGAATTTAACATTACTTTTAATATGTATATATATATATATATATATATATATATATAAAAATATAATTTCTTGATGATAGCCTAGACTTCCGGCTGAACTCAAATTTAAAACAGATCCTTCTCAACTAGGGAAATTTTATCTTGTCCAGTCCTCTTTTTGGGGTATCTGGATATCTCTATATTAAAAACCAATCTTTTGTCACCTCTGACTCTCATGAGAATTCCGTATAAAGCAAAATCAACAGTTTTAGTAGTATATAGATATGTAATTTACTTTCTTTCGCAGCAACCAATAATGCAGTCCTCACACTCATATCCCAGGCTAATACCTCTAGTCTCACCAACTTTTAATCATATTCTTGAGTCACCGGCATCAATGAAATTTCCACTTTCGTAAAGAAGACCCTTCCAACTGAATAAATTTACAATCGTCACACCCTTGCTTTGTCTGGTTAAGCTCTGTCTACTTTATCCAGTAAGCAATTTCGTTGGTTGCTTACTCGCAGAAATTCAATCTTTTTCTCCATACCACTGTTGACACTTTTACTGTATTCCATCATGAACATACTTCTATGTTCTCACGATGGTCTTGACCCAAATCCTTTCTGCATGGACTTAGCTCAGGTGTCATCCTTCAAACCATGACAGCTAGCTAGCAGGGTAGACCTTTGACTTTTCCTTTCACTTCAGTTGCGAAACAAAATTGCTTTATTTAAAACATTGTCGCTAATACAACTTTTCTATCAAGAATATGAAAAAGAATTAGACGCTTTTTCACATCACACTTCTAGCAGATCCACAAATATATATACTAGTATACTAATCTCAAAATTCTTCAAAGGGTGTCATTACTTTGTTAGAGATAAATTGAAGAAGAAACATATCTTCAATAACAGCTTTATGGTCTCTAAGATAATACTTACCTTGCCAGATCATGGGTTCTGTTCTGTTGCTCTGATTCTTTTAGGAGTTGTCTCTCTAGCTGGATTGTTGTTGTTCGTTAGCAATGTTTAACACAATTTTATCCAAAACACATTTATTTTAACATCTTGTGCACATTATTTGGAGAGACAAATTCACAACTGCCTGCTGATTATTTTAAAATCTTAATAGTTCCTACATTGTCTACCAAGCTTCAGCTCATGGGCACAATGTTGCATCCTGTGCTTGTTTTATGAGTACTTCCACTGAATGTGCTCCGATGAACATGCTGCAATCACCCCACCTCGCAATCTAAATAACTCTTGATCAACTCAACTAGTAGCAAAATTTCACTCCTTCACTGTGGAGGTCCCCAGATACCAGAAAATTTTCTACTATAATAGCTTCTTTCCTCCAACCACATGCCCTTGAAATTCTCTTGTTGCTCCTCCGACTGCACTGACATGCAGAAATTTAAATGTAATTGTGAACAAACGTCTTTCTACACAACATCCCACTTAAAGATTCTTTCTATAAATCTGACCCCTAATCACAGTAGCCACCTGTAGCAATAGGCCTTGGTTGACGTGAGCAAAAGTACAAAAAAAAAAAAGAAAAATGAAAAAAGATTTTTAGTTACATTCTTACACAGGCATCTATACCATCGTAACAAATTCTTTCCAGTTCCATGTGTCAATTTTGAACTCGTGATAAGTTAATCCTGTCTTTATTCTCCCCAAAGTCACCTCCGTATATAGCAAAAGAAGGTACAAATACTTTTCTTAATGCGTATTATATTATTGTTTGTTCGGAGATCATTAAAAAGATTTACACTTCTAACTGCATTTCTCTTTGAACGGTTTGTAAATTTTATGTTCTCTACTACTACTAGGACAAAAACTGTTTATAGTGTATCTCTACTATTATATAAAAAGAACTTTGTCTGTGTGTGAGAGTTTATTCCTTATGAACTCCTAAAAGGCTGGGACAGTTTGAAATTTCATACAAATGTACTTTATGTGCCTGGCAATGTTTTTAGATAGGTTTTGTATTGAAATGTCTTCGATAAGTATCGATAATCAAAAAAGCCGGATGAATGAAGGACAAGCAATTTCAACCAAAGTTAACATCTTAAGATCACAAGTGCAGAAAGGCCTGGCATATAAAATCAACAGTAGGTTCTTTAATATGACAGGAGGATGCGTTTAAAATTAATGTTTCAGTTTAAAGCATGATTGATCCATGATATTTGACTTTTGCATTTCAAACTTTATTTAATTCAAGCCATGATATATAAAAATAATTTTATAAAATTAACAGTAGGTTCTCTACAGTTCAATATCAACTACAATGTATTGTGAGCTAAACCACTGCATGGAGGCATGTGAAGCTTCTTCCCGGTGCACAGTGATGGGTCCTAAACTAAGGCAAGCAATTAATCTATTTGATTGGAAAAATGGAGGATTTCACCGATTTCTATGACAATAAAAATATGGAAGCGTGAAACATTCGTTGATCGTCATTCCACCCTAGGCAATGTCGGGTTTTTCTTCTAGTATTATTTAAAAACTAATGATTGTGCCATCAAGAAAAATATTTTGATCTTGGATAATTTATAAGAAACATTCCAAAAGTAATGCTACCTATTTTTTATTCTGCCTGAATGGATCAGAGGGGACTGCAAATTGCATTGTTATGATTTCATGACCTGAAAGTTTCATCTCTGTTGTAGATATTGACAGTGTAAGACTCTAGCGAATTTCTTCATGCAGAAAAAATTGAACTGATTAACATTCACCAGTGCTGTTTGAACATTTACAAAGCTGATGCAGTTGACATCAGCACAGTCGGAAGATGGGTTCGTTCGTCAATTTCAGTAGCGACTTAGTGACAAAGCATGCTCTAGACTTTTCCGACCGAGGTATCAAGAGGCTGGCAAAAGTGCATTAAGAATGGTGATGAGTGTAGAAAAATCAATTCTGGAGCACAAAAGGTTCACTTGTTTTAATGGTATCACTTCCATCTTCATAACTCAACATTTTACTTTTTGAGTTAAAAATTAAGAGGCGTTATTTTGGAAAGACGCTCGTATAAGCCTTGGCAAATTCAAGTGCTATAAAATAAAATTTAACTTGTAATATTACATCGTTTAAATTATTGTATCAAATGGACCCCCTCCCCCAAAGAAATCAAATAAAAAAATTTTTTTTTTAAATATAAAAAGACTTGATTTCGGTTGTATAAACTTCTGATTACTCATGCATGCACATTGAACTTGTAAGCAGATGGATAATATTCAAAACTTTAATTAAAACTATTCTCTGCTTGGTTTTTCATATTTTAAGAAAAAAAGGTGTACATTGAAAAAAAAAATATTACTGAGATTACAACATGGTTATTTTCAAATCCAGTGATAACAAATTTGTGTTATGCTGTTTTTTTTTTTTTGTTTTTGTTTTTTTTAACCCAATTTTCCTTAGTTTAAACCGTTGTCACACCGTCCACCTGACAAATTCATTCAAGTAGCTTTTGAACCTTGATAAACATTCATTTATTACTACAAAAAATTATGAAAACAAACTCTTTTATACATTACTTAACAGATTCTATAACATTTCAACATTGTGAAATATCATTTGAGTGAGACTAAAGAATCTTCAATTTAAAAACTTGTCACCTTTAAGTTTCCCTAAAATACAAAAAGAAAAATCACTGTATTGTTACATTTTGTATATTTGGATTAACATTTTAATTAAAATATTAGACTCATCAATTCATTTTATACTAAAACAGCAATTTAAAATTTTTTTGCATGCAACAAAATCTTTGCATATATCTCTATCTCCAGTTTAATTTAATCCATAGAATGCAGAATAAGATTAGAGCTAGGTAATTATGTGCCCACCTGTTTGTCTGTCTATCTATCTCTCTCTCTATATATATATATATATATATATATATATATACACACACACAGGGGTTGGACAAAATAAAAGAAACACCTTCAACAAAATTTATTTTAATATGGTCTAGGTTCATCTTTTGCGGCAATTACAGCCTCAATTCTCCAAGGTATTGATTCATACAAATTGTGAATTGTTTCCAAAGGAATTTTATCCCATTCTTCAGCTAAACCATCCTCCAGTTCTTTTAGAGAAGATAGTGGCGAAAATCTATTTCTTAATTTAATCTCCAAAATCAGCCATAAATGTTCAATAATGTTAATATCTGTGGATTATGGTGGCCAAATCAGATGCTCAACTTCATTGAAATGCTCTTTGTGCCGATCTTTAATAATTCTAGCTGTATGGATTGGGGCATCATCATTTTGAAAGATGACGTTCCCCTCCGGAAACAGTTCTTGAACCATAAGATGAACTTGGTCACCCAAAATTCCTAAATAGTCTCTACTATTAATTCTTCCATAAAGAGTAATCATTGGTCCAACAAATTTCCAAGAAATAGCACCCCAAATCATCACAGAACCCCTGCCATGCTTTATGGTTGAGAGAAGGCAATCTGGATAAAATGCCTCTTTCAGCTGTCTCCAAATGTAGACTCTACCGGTGGCCGGAAATAAGGAAAACAATGATTCATCAGAAAATCATATTTTTCCACCACTCTAATCGCTTTGAAACATTTATCTTTGAGAGCAAAGGTTTTCTAATTGCAGCTCTTCCATGAAATCCAGATTTGTGCAGCTCTCTACAAACAGTTTTTGTGGAAACTGGGTTTGTTTATTGAGCTCTGCAGTGATTTTAGGACCCGTGGTCTTGCGATCTTCTCTAACAATTCACTTAAGAGTCGGACATCTTCATCTTCTAACTAGACGTTTTTCCTTCTCTTTTAAAAGCAGTCATTACTTTTGAGACAGTGCTTCTTGAAACTCTTATTCGTGCAGTTTCTGTTAGACTTGCACCGGCCATACAAGCTCAACAATTTGGTCTCTTTGGAAGTCCGTAAGGTTTGCCATTTTTATAGGAAAAGCTTTTTATATCTTTAACTATCTATAAAAAACTTTATTTTAATTAAGCATATCATGTGATATAAAAAAAAAAAAAGGCATTATGTCAAGAATTGATAGTTTAAAAAACATTCAAAGATTGATGCCAAAAATGTTAGGTGTTTCTCTTATTTTGTCCAACCCGTGTGTGTAATATATATATATATATTAAATTAAAGAGTCATCATTTAAGTAAATGTATTGTCATGACCTGTGTCGATACCCCAGACAAGTACCCCAAATGTTACAAGCACCCAGGATAAACACCTCATTTATATGATGCCATATTACTATCAGGCCAAAACAAATTAACATTTCTATTTTGCTGGAATTTAGCTCAAAGGGAATTTTCTCAGAAATCTGATGTTAAACAGTGGAACACACAAATTGAGATAATTGGGAAAGAAATACAGACACAAGGCAGTAATTAATAATGGACAGACATTTAATACCACAAGCAAATAACAAAAGTGTTTCTTCTCGGGCAGCTCAAACATTCTTTGTAAAATCCATGTCAATAGTTTTCAAGTTTGCATATTTCTCTTCTGTTCTACACATATTCTCAATCTTGTTTTTTTTTTTTTTTCTTTTTTTTTCTCATCAAGTCGTTTTCCTCCAACATCACTTTTCCACATCTGCATGACTAACTCCAAACTCGACCTAACTGTTTTCATTTTCTTCTATCTCTGTCCATGTCATCGCAATCTAAAACTCTGAACTTGACTCTCTTGAACTTCGTGCTAAAAACCAAAAGTTGATTGCTATCTTCCAATTTCATTTTTATTCTTCCTTAAAATCACACGCTCACCTTCTTCCCCTCTTACTCCTGTCAAGTCCTGACAGACGTGAGTGAATGAAAAATACAGCAGCTCATATAATTTGTTGCGGGCCACATTCTCACCAACGTTTCCCTTGCTCTCTTTCTATTTGCCCGGTGATACATCTTTTAGATCATTATTTACTTGTTGATTTTCAACACATCATAATATCTATATGCAAACATTGGAAGAAAGGTAATACTTTATTTGGGAGGAAAAAAATCCTTCAATAATCCTAGATCCAGAAGGAAATATGAAGAAAACAAAAGAAACAAAAACAAATCCAAGTTTAGGAAGGAAGGAAGTAACAATTGTTAAAATATATAAAACTTTAGAAATTCTTATGTATGCCCAATAAAACAAGCTAACTTGTTTTATTTTTTTTTTCTGCTAAATTTGTGTACTTTCAAATATTAATTGGTACAGGAGGCCAACTGTCTACGCATTTCCTCAACCTGTGGGGAGGAAGGGATATTGCCTGAAAGGCCCTCATTCATAAAGGAGTGTCAATGGGACTGTACAGATTATTTTATATCCGTCCAGAATGATCCATTTTGGGAGACTGCTTTCTCTGCCTTAAAAACAGACCCTGTGCTTAAGTTTTCCCTCTTGGCAAGGCAAGTAAAAATAAAATAAAGTAAAACAAACAAGTTAACAGTAACATTTGTTTGAATTGATTGACTAACGATTAAGCTAGTGGATGAAATACACTGTAAGATCATTTTCATTTTGCAATTGAAAATCCGTCTCTTTAAAAAATTGTAATTTTTCAACATTTTCACTTGACTTGTATTTGTAATAAGAATGTAATGTCAGAAAATAAACTTTATAGATTCCTTCCCAAAATCTTCATGAAATAAAGAGTTAGTTTTAGAGTTAAAAGCTTTTTGTTTAATTTTTAAACGATTACTAGTTTAAAAAAATTGATGTAGAAAATAGTACATTCGTATATAATGAAAAAAATCACTCAAAACTCATGAATATTCAAAGAATATGGAATTTATTTATAATATTAACAAGAGAGAAGCACAAAAACAAATGACAAAATAAATTCTTTGGAAAAAAAAAAAAGACAATTGTTTTCAACTTACTTTAATTGTTGGAAACATAATTCGTCCATACATGTCTCTCTTTAGTAAAACAAGAGGTCATAATAGCCCTGTTATGAACCAGTGGTAACATGTTGTACAAGATGCATTATTGCCAGATACAATGATGTATTCCCAAACTCTGTTTTGAGTCTTAGAAAATATGAATCAACAAAACATGCTGAAGAAACAACAATAACACAGAAGATTGTTTAAAATACATAATTTATTAACAGGAATATTAATAAAACGGATACAAAAAGAACAAGATTTATAGGGAAAGGGATAATGTTCTGATTTTGAGTAGATCAAAGTATTAGAAATTAATGTAATTAAATATGTTGGTGTGAAAATGTAATTGGAATTAAAAAAAAAAAATGTCTCAATTAACAAAATAGGGGTTCAAATGTTACTTACCTTTTGGAACAGATGGTTGCTGGTTATTGAAGAGTCGATATTTTTAGTCTTAAAAAAAAAAAAATGGAATGTTCAATTGTGATTTAAGGTGATTGCCAAAAAAACAAAAACAAAGGTATTGTTCTTCAAACTATAAAGTTTGAAGAACAATACCTTTGTTTTTTTTATTATACGTGTATGGTTTTCAGGGAGCAAATGTTTTTTCTCTGGTAAAAATCAGATTCTCTAATAGTTCAACAATACAATATTTTTTTGAAAGGTTGACTTCATTCCAGTTTTAAAAGATAGTTTTGAGAATAGATGTATGAATAGACCTTGCAACAAAACCGCAACCAATGTAAATATAATATTCGAGCCTTTGCGCTAAAGTCACATGACCTGCTGATGTCATGGAATAAAGTCTAAAAGCACTATTGTAAGTAGACCATTTTCTTTTTGTAATCTCTGCATACATCCCATTCATGAATGGGACCAACAAAAAAAACAAAAAAAAAACTCAATCAACTGTTGGCAGTAGGAAATCTACCCGGTCAGATGGTCTTCCTTGTGAAACAAACGCATAACTTTAAAAAAGAAAAAAAAAAGATACATTGAAATTGTTTAAACTTTTATTCATTAACAGTAATTGTGCGATCTAGAATACTGATTTTATTTTGATTTTAGTATCACTAAATGACTATATTGTTTATTTCATAATTTTGTGGGGTTACAAAATTTCCTTATTACAATTATGAAGGGAAGATTTGTTTTATTGATATTCATGATTAAAAGTAGAGTAGGGAAAAAACCGGGTGGTCAGCTGACTAGTTTCACCTTCACTCTTCTAGAGCTGGATTGAGGCACTTTATTTATAACTAGCGGGGGTACCCGGCGTTGCCCGAGTGTTTGTTTCCGGGACGGGGGGGGGGGGGGGGGGGGGTTAAAAAATGTTATGGTAGGTAAGTAGGAAGGATCAAACCCGGAGTCATGAGTAAAAGTAGGAAAATAAAGTGAAAAAAAAAAAATCTGCAACGTTAACAGTTCGGCCACCAAGAAAAGTCCATTCCAGTTGTTTAGGAAAAAAAAAAAAAAAAAAAACGACTACGGTAGGTCGGCGCGAACGTGAAAATATAATGTGAATTGTCCAGCACGCTAACCACTACGCCACAGAGCACTGCAGCTTAGTTTAGTGATTTTAAATAACTTCACATGAAAGAACTACGAAGCCAAACCGGTGTTCTCTTCTCAACTGTTCCTTGTGAATGATCCCCAAACGGTGTTAAGTGGTGGCAGGGGGAGGAGGAATTTATTAGAGAGAAAATATTTTACCACTTCCATTGATCTTAACCGATTTTGGCCGTGACTTCTCAGCAGAAAAAGTATAGAAATCTAAGATTATCGAGGAATTTGAGAAATAATAAGCCTATAACACACCTCAGATATTGTTCTGCCGTTTGTGCATATTATATTTGCATGAAATATCTTGATTTTTAATCCTATTAATGTCAAAATCAGATGGGGAAAAATGAGTTCATTTTATTTATATAGAGATAAAAGTGAGAGAAACCTATGATGAAAACTATACATTTGACATTGTTACGCTATAGTGTATTAATGGGGGGGGGGCACATAGATCACACATAGCTTTATTATAGATATATGTAAAATGATAGAATCTCATAAAGGTTAATCACGTTCAAACCTAAGAGACATTCCCTCCGTTTTTACAAACAGGTCTCTACAAACTGTGAATGGTCTCTAAGATCTTCAAATGGAAGTTCGGATGAGCACAATTCTAACTGGTAAATGAGTCAATGCTGAAGTCCGTAACACATGACTAGTTTTTCAGCAAATGATCATCTATTGAAGACCCAGATGTGTTAGTAAGAACGCCTATTGGTAGGTACATACCATTCCTGCTAGGCATGTGTTATTGCATTCTACTATCAAATCTTAATAACATCGTTCAATCCATGTAGTCAGCACCGCAAGTACATTTAAATTGATAAATTACATTGTTATGGTGGGAGTTTAGAATGTCTTTTCAAGAGGATGCCATTAACAGTTTTGTAGAGAAAACCTGTACATTGGAAGCAAAACAGCATTTTTCTATTGTTAAACTGATTTGCTTAGTGAATTTTTCACTTCTCACTCACTGCTAATATTATTTATATTATTCAAACTATTATTCTAATCTTGGTTCTGATATTCACATTTCGGATGATGTAATCCCCAATGCAGATGCAGAATTTTGAGTGCTTATTTAGAACTAGCACACCTAGTGGAAGTATGACACAAAGCCAAAACAGAATCAATCTTCTCCCCCCTGAAAACAAATTAAATTACAGTTGTTAGTAGGGGCAATTGCCAGCTCTGGAAAATAGCGGGAACTACCGGCCATGGGTCAAATGAAATCAGCTAGCTTCCACTATCAAACATTGCCTGGTAGTTGCAGAAAGCAGAAGCCACTGGCTATGATTGTCATCTCTGCTTGTTTAAGGTGATTACTTGCATTTATTGGTGTTTTCTGGTAGGTACTAGCTACCTTTTGCAAATAGAACTGACTGGCAGTCATGACCAGTGGCCATTGGAACGCTTCTAACTGAAATCCTCTTTCTTTGACTGTTGGGCATTGGTATTCACTGGATACCTGTTGTGGAGAGTGGTCACAGCAGATCTTGGCTGCCTTTACAACTGTCAATGCCCGGCATACAGTGTCTGTCACTGGCAGCCATGAGTATTATCAGCCTTCATGGGACTGCTCTGAAATTAAATTGAAGCATTTATTTATGTTTACTGGTGGGTACTGGCTTCCACTGCAATTATCAATCATGACCAGTGTTGGGCTCCGCTTGGATTGCTTTGAAAAGAAACCAAATGTGGTTACTGTTAGTTCTTGACATCTTGTAGTGGGCACCATCATCCATAATGGGCATTGCTATTTGAAGGTGGTTACTGTCATTTTATGGTAGTGGTAGGCACTGACGTCATTGGTGTAAATAAAGAAAACGCTTAAACATGGCTACCAGCAATCATTTAAGGAATCCGGTTTAGTAAAAGGAACATTAGTACATCATTAAGCAGGTTTCAACCGAAACTAGTTTGAGAGACTTATGCTTCTTATTTGCCTAATATTTAAAATAATGATAGATGTAGTATTAACAATAGTAACACGAATAACAAAACAAAATAATAATTCTAATAACAAAAGTAATAGCAGTAACAGTATTTAATCCATATATAAACTATATATGGTAATGTATGTGTCTATAAAGTCTACATAACAATAGCAATATTTAAAAAATAAAAACTACAGTAATAATAAAAAGAATAATGCTACAAGATGTTTATGAAAGTGTTAGGTGAAGGTACCGAATAGTCATAAAAGTCAGATTTTGGTATCTAAGTCAGCATATTTCAAGAAATTAAACTTGTTAGTTGTTTTAGGATACAGTAGTGTGTATACTGTTAGGTGAAGGTACAGAAAAGGTAAGAACAGTAATGTCCACAACAGGAGTATTAACAGTAATAATAAAAGCAAGAAAAAAAAAATATATATATTAGCAAAAACAAAAAACAACAGTATTAGTAATAGACTTTAGACAATGTAAGCTCTGTGTCACTGAGATAAGTATTTGCAGTGTTCAGAAATATAAACTGCTAAGCAAAAAGACTGTACCATTTTATTAATGTACAGAAAACATACATTAAAGTTGGGTTTTCTGGAAAAAAGATGTTAGATGCATACTAACTCAAGTATCTGTTGGACAATGACATAGCTTGTTGTTCGCGCATGTGCTTTCTAACTGTTTGGAAATTGCTTATTCTGTTATTCCTCATTCTGAGAAAGCATATGCTAACAGTCAATGAAAACTGTCCGGAACTTCTGCAGGGAGGGATTCTTATTTCTAGCCATATTGGCAAAAGGATTAATGTGAAATGTATGAGAATAAAAACAGAACACAAGCAGCGTTCTTGTTAAAAGCTTTGCCTAATATTTGAGAGGAAGAGGAGAAAACAATTAGCAAGTAAAACTCGCGCTACTACCATTTAATATGATTTAATGTGGAATGTGATTAATGGGAATTAATATAAGATTGTTTGATAACAGTTGGAAGTGAATAAGTTACGCAAAATTGTCAACAGATAGTGGCTAGTAGTCTTGATGAATTTATGTGGCATCTGCATTTGCAAAGCTACAACAGCTTTTTCCGAAGGGGAATAATTGTTCCTATCTTCTTAATATACAAGAGATTAAACCTATTTTTTCAAAACAGAATTACAGGAAAAAAACAAAACAAAAAAAAAAACATTTATGATGCATGTATCCATCACAAAACGATGTCATATTCTAAAAATTATGTAGATTGATGAAGTAGTTATTTTTAGACTAAGAAAATCAAATTTTATAACTAAGGGAGATGTTATGTTTTGATCCGCCATGTTTTATAAATAAAAGAACTCAATTTGAACTATATATATATATATATATCAGTTGGCTTCATAATGGCTACAATTTCCTATTAAAATCATTAAAACATTGTGAAAAAGTGATTTTCTATATAAAAAATATATTTCATCAGTTATGTTATTTTTGGAAGATGGCATTTTTGATTTATGATGAGTACTACATTTTTTCTGCAAGTTAGGTTTTTAAAATAGGTCTATTGAAAATAAAGCACTGAATTTTGAACTGAACTCTTGATTTGTCCACAAACTCATGGCCTAATGATTAAAAATTCTAAGTAAACGTCTTTTGGATGTTGAAGATACAATACATACTACAGGCAATAAGTTGGAATGAAGTAAATTAATGAATGAGAACAATCCAACCCCGTGGATCAAATAAAAAGGCTCAGTTTGAAATTGTGCTGGTTTTGATTCTAAAGTTTGAAAACTTGTCAAAAGGTCGGAGGTTACTTCGACCGAAACGTTAACACTTAATATGAGAAAAGTAGTTCAAATAATGCAAATTATGAATCTTCACCTTGAGGATTCTGAACAAGAATCATGATCATAATTCTAGACAGAAAGACACGCTTTCCATTCCGGTTCAAAAGGCTTCAAAATCAATTTTGAATTTCGTATAGTCACTGCCAAAAAAAAAAAAAAAAAAAAAAAAAAAAACTATAATAAAGGAATGATGGTTAAACTACCAAATTGAAAAGGATTTATGGTGCTTATTTAGAATGAAACCTATTTTAAAAACAAAAATATACAGAAACATCTTTATCATGTACATACCTGTCACAGAACAAAGATGTCATATTCTAAAAAGCAGGTAAATTGATCAAGTAGTTTTCTTATGATTGTATTTGACTTTGTTTTTAATTTATAAAAATAAAACAAATCTGTTTCTTTTATTTTTTTTTGTAGGCAATTTTATTTAATTTTCATCTTTCTACCTTTGACAGAGTACCTAATTACTTGCATTAAGGTTATTTTTAATACATATGAAGAGGTAGAAAAAGCTATCCATCTACTAAATAGTTCAATAACTGTTTTGATTCAGAGACAAAAATTTCAATTGCATCAGAAAACAGAACGAATACTACATTTTCATTGCAGATTATCAAATACTGTTAAAGAGATAAGGATTAATCTGTTCTTTATTTCCTTGGTTCTTGCGCCAATTTTATCAAAGTTTTTTCAGATTTTTGTTTTGAAAATAGGTCTATTTCTAAATAGACACCATAAATTATTTTCAATTCAGTAGTTTAAAGGTTCAAAGTTACTCTCAGATGTCTGATTTGAATAATTTCACTATAAAAACTTTATAGAAGAAAATAATTTAACTGTTTTTTCATATTGAATAAAGTTCCGTTTCAATATAAATCGAATCGTGTTCCTTTCTTTTTTTTTAAATGCAATTTTTAAAGTAAATAATGAACGAATTTTAGTCTTTAAAATCCATGAAGCAACAAAACATTTATTAACAACTTTTCCTTTGAATTCTTGTATTTCTATTTTTAAATAATATTGAATAAATTAAGTTTCAGTATAAAATTGTGTTTCTCTTTTTTAATGCAATTTTAAAGTTTTTTACTTGTAAAAAATTTTCACTCCGTTATTGATAGTCTGTTCAAAAGATCTTGATTGTTAGGACCTCAGGCACGACATCATTTTTCAGTGAACAAGCCTAAATCTATTATATTTACACTGGTCGCAAACAAAACCCATAATGACATGCCTTTGTGTTGCCAGACACTTAAACTATTTTTAATATCAAGCCTGTAGTTTTCACAGAAAGGTGTGAAAAAGTTTTGGATTGCAGATGTTTGCTGTCAGGAGGGGGCTTATTTTCTCACTCAGGCCAACATTTTTCATTTTGCTGATTTTTTTCCACTACATGGAATTTTTATAGTACTGCAACATATTTATGTGCATTTACTGTAGATTACTTAGAAATCATTAATTTCTGGAGATTTTTAATGTCATATTGGGATTCCTTGCACAAACAAACTTGTATGGCAAATTTCATTGCTTAATCTTGTTTTAATAAAAATATAGCATTTTTACTGAAAAAGTAGTGTAAAAAATTTGAAACACATGATCTTTAAAGGGGGAAAAATATCCAAACATGTGAGGCACAAAAAGTCATAACTTCCTTATTTTTAGTCAGATTTTAAAAATTTAAAAAGATTCTTTCTATGTATGCCATTATTGAGATATTTTAAGCAATTTCAATTTTTTATATGTATTGCTAGTTAAAAGCAAGAAATGATTTTCAATGGTTTGAATGCTTTCAAATTTATTTAAATTTCAAAATAATTCTTTTTTTATGCTATGAGAATTTCATAAATGATCAATAAATGTGTATGTTACATAGAGGTGAGATGGAATTTTGAGATTTCAAGTCATGATAATGTTGAAAGTTTTCATTTGCTTTTTATACATTGATATGCATTTAAAATATATTTAAAATCCAGTTATAAAAAACAATACAATAATAATTTTATTTAAAAAAAAAAAAGTAAATAAATAAAAGCTATATTTCAAATCCTCTGAATTACAAAATTGGTTTATTTTCACAATAAGGATTTTGTTTACTGAAAAAAGTCAGAAAAATTACTATTTGCTAAAGTACTTTTTTAGATTAAAATCCACCACAAAGTACTGGCATAGCATTTGAACCAGAAAAAGTAAGCTTTTTGTTCGGCTTTTTATTTTTGACTGTTTACATAAATAGCTGAGAAATGTAGAAGTGCTTATCCAATCAGAAAAGCAGACAAGTTGTAATCTTGAATTAGCGATTGTCAAGAATTTCCACCAGAGAAAAAAGTGGAAAAAAAACAAAAACAAAAAAAAAACAACCATTACCAAAGGCAATAAATGTAAGTTAGGGTTGGTTTAGAGTTAAGATGAAGAAAAAAAGGGGCCTTGTCTAGTTCAAAAACTGAGCCAGTACTGAAAAAAAAGTCATTAATTTTGTATAAAATAAATGAAAATAAACATATGGTGAGTATTTTTCTTGTCTCAATATTGTTTCATTATTTTTTTTTTTCTGTTGGAATGTCGTTTTTTTCATTTGGCTTTTCTTCACCATTGACGTAATTCTGTCAGCAAAAGTTTTGTGGGTTCAAAAGCAGTACATCACATTCTGTCATCTTACTAAGTGAAAATAAATAAATAAATAAAGGCAACAAAACAAAACACAAAAAAAATAAATAATAATTTGCTTTTTGTATTGCCTATCTTTTAACTAAAACATTATAACCTGAATTATCGTCTTTGGACATGTATAAAGATGGCGACTATACTATTCATAAAAATTTTTTCAGTGTTTCACATATATGTTGCTAAAAGATGCTTTAAGTAGAAAATAAATTATTGTTTAGGTTTAAAGCTGAAACCTATTCCACTCTAAATAACTGGATGACTGAAATTACAATTTAATCCAGAGTGTGAATTTATAAATAATAATAAAAACAAAAAAATCTAAATTATGGTTTCACATTATTCAAAGCATCTGTTCTAAAGTTCTTTTCACATTTTTTTGTTCTTAATCAGTAAAAAAAAAAAAAAAAAAAATAAAAGTCCTGTTGAACTGAGACACTTTATTTTTATTCCAATTCAGAGTACCTCTATTTCCCACTTTTTGTCTAACTCTTCTCTCATGAAGAGGCAAGTGAATAGAAACTTTAAAATAAATAAAATTTGTTAAATTTGTATAAAGTGTTTTTGTTTTGTTTTTTATTTGAAAATGTGTCCTATTTCTACTGATAATTTACATAATGAATTTAATGTCTCATTATGGATTGGATTTCTAATTTGTTTTCTGTTAGTTAGGTGGCACTTTTATGCTCCCCATTAATCATAATCAAGGATTTGTCTTGTAACTTAAATTTATCAATCTCAGCCATTTGAAAGTAATGAAAACCATCTGCTTTGAATATATAAATAAAAAAATAAAAACTGGTGCTTATATCTGCTCTGAATATTTGCCAATTTTGCAATATTTTTTTTTTTTTTGTTTATTTGTATTTTGTTCTCAAAATAGAATTAACCATTATCCTGCTGACTATAGAATTCAATTTCTGATTTAATTTTCTTTTAAATATAAGTTTATCATAAATTGGAGACCACAAAAATAATTTAAGTTTTTAATGTGACATGATTTTTTTTTTATTTTATTGCAAGTTCCATTTAAGGAACAATGGGAGGTTGTAGGTAAAAAAATTCTTTCAACGAAATAAGTAATTATGCATAAAACGAAAGTCTATAAACTAAAATAAAATTTAATATTGTTTTTCAAAACATAATTTCCTCCTCCGTGTTTACATTTTTTAACTTTTCTTTTGTGTGTGTGTGTGTGTGTGTGTGTGTGTGTGTGTGTGTGTGTGTGTGTGTGTGTGCGTGTGTTTACTGCACACTTTGCATTTTTCTTGTATTGTGGACCTAAAATATGATCCGTACCATCAAATCTTAAATCTTCTGGTAATATTCCAGTCAACTCGGGTCTCCTTACATGTTGAAAACCAATTTTGAGTAAGCAGTCTTATTTAGTTCCGAAATTGTAAAAGGGATACTTTTTAATGGCTGGTTTTGCAATACTCTCCATGATGCTACCATAGATAAATTGATTGCATTGATGGAAATGGATTTATACAACTTTTTATCCTGTATACTGGGAAAATAAAACTCAGCAAGTCGATCCATTAGGTCGACACTGCTATCTTCCTTTATTGTAAGATTGTAGATGTGGCTGTGGAAGTTGCCTTTTGACACAATGTCTTACTCTTTGAACTGGCTCATAGCTTTCTAAATTACTTGCAATTGTTACAACTCCTGCCACTTTGCGACTTTTCTAACAGAGAAATAATCAAAAGTTCCTCTGTCTTGAGATTTTTGCTGCTGATAAGCTTTTTGATGCATTAGCAGTTCTTGTTTTCTCTTACTGTCCCAATAGCTCTTGTATGTCTTTTATCACTAAGTTTAGACAGCAAATTGTAGCTAGTAAGATGTTATCCAAGTATGATCCATGACAAGTGACATCTGAATTTGGTATTCTAACATTTATCATGCTGTTAACTAACCAAGTATTCAGAGTTATCCTCCTTCACTTTTGCTTATTTTAAAATTTATCTTGGTGCTAGTGCACTTACTGATCAGCGCTATTTTTTAAATCGTATTTTCAAGTTTAATTAAAATTTTATGATAGGGTTTTTTTTTTTTAATTCAATTCTAAGGTTAAAGTACAGAATAGGTACAAAACACCCTCCCCTCCCCATGTTAAGAATGGCTTTTTTAAAAAATAATAACGTTATTATTTCAGCACGGATCAATAAGTGCACTAGTACCTTTATCTTAACTACAAGAAAAAGCAGAAGTTATATATAGGAACTCTGGGAAATAAATCAAATTAGTTTAGTGCAAACATGCGATAAAAATCGAATTTGGAATAAGATTATGACATCTACAGTGTAGATGTCATAATCTTATTCCAAATTCGATTTTTTTCCTTGAAATAGTGTAGATGATCTACACTATTTCAAAAATGATGTTCCATTTAAGGAACAATGGTAGGAAAAAAGGTTAAAAGTGTAGTATTTATTCTGATACTATACTTAATCTTTTCTCTCTTAGGTTAGTGAAAAAGAAATCCAACATTCCTACTGCCGTAATTTTTAATGTGTGTCCTAACCCGAGTGCCCCCCCCCCGCCCAATGATAACCGACATTGTGGATAAGTTATGCCCTCCGAAATAAAGCAACTAAATAGGAATAAGCGCAGAATAGTTAACAATAAAGTAATCGTAAAAAAAAAAAAAAAAATCATCTTTCTCAAAAAGGGGCGATCCAAAAAAATAAATAAATTGAAAAAAAAAAAAAAAAACGCAAATAGGTTACAAATGAGTAAGTAAGCCAAAATAAACAATTGTAATCACGCAACCGTTGTTCGTGACTAATATCCCAACGGTATTTTCTTTTAAAATGATAATAACGATTTACCTATGAGAAACATTTCAATTATCAGCAATTTCTTTTGTATACATATAAATATATTTTATGTCTATTTCTGATTATTTCATTTTTCTATGATGAAAATAAAGGTGGTACGCACTTGCTGAATGACTCTTCAATTGAGAGGAAAATTTTCTGTAGTAAACACTTCCTTATTTGGTAGTGGTAGCGGAAAGAGGATGTGTACATGCATTGGCACGTGACTTCAAAATCCATGGCTCTTCGAAACAAGCACGGTAGGGAACGACTGATCGTCTCATTTTTTTTTTCTTTCAGTCTCTCGTAGCCTGTTTCGGATCAGCTAAAGTTCAAAATAATCTCCATTTAAAACAAAAAAATTATTTTGATATCGTTGAATAAGCTCTTTAAACTTCAGTGAATTTAATTGTCATTCCATCAAAACTGCGCAGAAAGTTCATACGAATAGAGACGCCATTTTTATTTCAGTAAAAAGAAAAAAAATGCATCACTTGTTGCGATACAATATTTATTAACATTTTAGAAATTTTGACAGCTAATTTGATGCTATAATTATTTTAGCCATAAAAAATATAATCTAGTGCAATTTTGTACTTTATATATATATATATATATATATATATATACAATCTTTGTTATATATAGACATAGAGAAAGAGGGGGAGCAGGACATTCTAGATATATCACGTGATTATTACCGGAAATGACGACATTCGTTGTGAATGACACAAATAACCTCTTCTTTCGTTATATACGAGATGGTATATTTCATTACTAAAATTGTGGACAAAATATTTTCCCATTACATTCCTTCAGCTGGAGAACAAAAATAAGCAAATAGTAAACGAAAAATTAACATTTAAATAGAAACCGACTTTAATTTATTGTCGGTGAAAATCTCTACAAAACGTCTACCACTAATATATATATATATATATATATATATATATATATATATATATTTTTTTTTTTTTTCATTAGAATATAATTTAAAAAATTTTCTAAAATGTTATTTTCAATTTCGAGATATAAAGGATTTATGATTAGTCATATCATCAAAAAAATTTTAAGTTCAATGTTATTTATATTTTTATATAACCAATCAAAACTTTTTACATTTTGATTAATATTAATGTTTTTTTTTTTCCTTTTCTTTTTGATAAATGCCATTTTACAAGATATTTTAGGTAAATGTTTACTATAACTATAAGTATAATTACTTTAACTACAACTCAACACCGACCAATAAAATTTGTTTTTTTAAAGGTTTTCGGGGTCGCTGACAACGAATCTGATATTCAAACCCGTCGCAAATTTACCGTTTGCATGGTATTAACCCCTGAACCCTCGCACTATTTTGTGCCAACTCACCGCCATCGTTTATGCTATTCTACATGATGCGTTCGCGCATGAACGCGCGTAGTAAGGTGACTTGTCACATCGCGGATGAATTTTTTAGCAGACATTTGAAATAAGTTTTCAGAAACAAAAAATGTGATTCATTTTTCTGTGTTGCGTAGTTTTTGATGCTTTTTAAATTGATCTAAAAAATTAAGTTTTTTATGAGCGATTTACAAAACCATTTTTATTTTTCGTTTTTTTTTTTAGAGGGGAGGGTCATGTACAACATTTAACAGGTGCTTCTGCAGTTTAATTTACCGTTTTTCCCGTAAGTAACGCGCTGGCATACCGCATACACCGAGCAGAAGAAATGTTTAATTTTTCACAAAAATTCTATTTACAGGAGGGGGGGGTACATAGAACACCCACAGGTAAAATCCCCCTGAGAACCCCCCCCCTCGCCCCCAATAATTTTCATAAAATTATGATCTTAATGAAAAATGATCAAAATTATAAATTTTAGGTCAGCTGTGCATTTTAACATATTTTGCTTTTATTTTTATTTTTTTACATGGGGATCACCAGTCACCACTTATCAAGGCCCGGAAGCCACTCGAGGATAAGAGTTATTTTGTGTACAATAATCAATGGGATAATATCGTAGTAATAGTTGGTATTGGAGATTTGATAAAGTGTCTTACTGAAGGGGGCGTTTAATCAGGAATTTGTTTATGTTGGACTTCAAGACGTCCAAGTTGTAGCCAGGTGAGAAACGGGCAAACGGAAGAGAATTCCACAGGCGTCGTACTCGTACACTTCTCAGAAAAAAAGCTATGTTCATGGAATCTACGTTTTGATTTAGGCACAGATAAAGTATGGAAAAAATTACTGACAGTGGTTTTTGGTTTTAGCTAGACGGGTGTTTACCATGAAGGATTGGCGAGGGGGACCAGGGATTGGAGGGAGCTCGGATGAGCAGTGAGCACTTGCCATGGAAATAACGATAAAAGATTTTAAGAAAATTTCGTCCGCGTCAACAAAGTTAAGAAAACTTCTCTTCCTTCCTCATGTTAAGAATGGTTTTCTAACTCTACACAGGAATGTTAAAATGCACAAGTGCCGATTTTAGAGAGGGATATATCACGATATATCTTATTTATTTATTTTATTGATGTCAAAAAATGGATTTACAATATCAAATTATAAAAGCAAAAATTAACACACAACAAAATTAGGCACAATCGCGACTTTCTCCCAAGTTTGAAGATGTTTTTCGTGTGGAATGTATTTGTGTACTGTAACGGCGTAACGCCCTTGATAAATTACCGGCTTTTTGGGCCAATGGCCTCTTCTTACTGACGACGAAATATCATCTACGTCAACAAGAAATGGGAATATTTCATTTATAATAAGTGAAAATTTTAATCTGCCATATTTGTATTTTTCATGATGACCTGGCTCGGTAACCTTCGTTTGTTATTTTACGAATTAATTACGACTGGTAAATAAAATTATACGGATTCTAATTTTATTTCATACAAAGTCGTTAAACAAGTGCCTTGCCTCTCTCCACCAGAGCATAAACAATGTTGGAGGGGGAGGGTAGGGGCACTCTGAATGTCACAAAATGATCCTACTTTGATAGAAAGGACAGGACGATTCTAGTCCAAAATTCACCCTGTATGAAAAATAAAAAAATAAATAAAAATCTGTACATGATGAAACAAAAATATATCGTATTCCAAACATCACGCTAATTGATGTTTTATTTTTATAAAGAAAATCATTTGTAAGCGATTAATGGGAATTCTTATACATTGCATATATTATACCTATTTACAATGCCTCCCCCCACGGGAGAGTTAGACACCAGGGCCTTTTTTTAACGTGGAGAAAAGCTAAAACAATTGTCTCAGTCGTGAAGTGCTCCTCCACCGAAAGAGAACAAGAAATGGAAATGCAGCATCTGAAGAACAGATACTACATTTTGATCTTATTGTAGCCTCGCAGGTTTGAATTATTGTCGAGTTATCTCCTTTTTTTATTGTTTTCAAAGTGGTGGACAAGACAGCCAAGCCACTCTTCGGTTACTCATAAAACTTGATTTTCTTATTTTAAAATAAAATTACTACCTCAATTTACCTGATTTTTAAAGATATTTTCGTTTTGTCACAGGTATGTATACGAGAGATTAGATTTTTTAATAAAGACGGAATTCTTGACACGAACCAACAGGACACATACTACATTTTGATACCAGTGCGGACAGTTTAGACAAGTTTATAGAAAATAGTTTGTTTTTTTTGTTTTTATACTTTTCAATGTTTAAAACAAAATTCAAAGCGACATAGTGTACACTGTACAAACAATAGACATCATGTCACTTTACGAAACTAACAATCTACAAGTGAGCATGCTATTTATTAAACTGTCGTAACGGAAGCATGGCCGACCATAACCGGTGTTAGTTAAAAATCGCCTCTTCGCTTACCAGACAAGACTTCTAGTTTTAGTTTCATTTCGTTAGCAGCCAGTTTTTTTTATTTACACCAGAAGTATTTTTGCTTGAAAAATATTTTGATAAAGAAATGTCCACATACACACTAAAAATATATAAAATTATCGGATAACACCCTTTCACTCAAAGAATTTTAGAGTTTTGCAGGAGTTCCTCTGGCGTCGTTCAACAATATTTTACGTGATATCCGCAGTTTTGTTTATTTTTTGGCACTTCTGCATTATGCGACCGAGTGTCATTGTTAGGGGGCAATAACTCCAATTTCTTCTTGATCAAATAAATAACTGTACCTGTACAGTTTAATCAAGACATTAAAAAAATGAAAATATCGAAAAAAGTTTAAATTGTACGTATTCGTTATGAAATGAAGTTCTCCGAAAAAGAATTTCACTTAATTTCATCAAGCAGTTTTGTTTTACAACGAAAAAACAATTTGTTATGATACCGACTAAAAGGTTCGATTTTTAGGAAGAAAAGCTAGTATTAAAGATGGGGAGGGAGTGTCGGCGCTTTAACTGGAGTTATCTCCCGTGGCGTTTCTAAACTCCAAGCAAAATTAAGGAAAAATCCAAGATGTCTGCCTTCAACATGCTGTCATAAAAACGTATTTTTCCGCTGTAAAAAAAATAAAAACTACTCGATCAAATTAAGTGAAATTTTTTTTTCGGAGATCTTCAGTTCAAAACGGATACGTACAATATAACCTTTTTTTCAATATTTTTATTTTTTAATGTCTTGATTATAACCCTTATCCTCGAGTGGCTCCTGGCCCTTGATAAGTGGTGGTGACCACTATGAAAAATAAATAAATAAATAAACTGTACAAGTACCTAAATAAACATTTTTTTCCCCCCGAACACAAACATATTTGAAAATGAAAACATTTATTGTATAAAAATATATCAAAATATAATCGTAAAGACATTTATTGAAATGTCTGCGTGAGAAAATATAATTTTAATAAAACAATTTGGGGCATTTTTTTGTGTAATTAAAGCAACATTTTATTTTTTAATAAATAATTTTTTTTTTTCAAACAATTAAATAATTTTAATGAAACATTTTTCGAATTAAAGCAACTTTGAAAGAGTCAACAACAAATTTATAATTTAAATGAAACATTTTTTTTTCTGAATTGAAGTAATAAATGATAATTTTAATGAAACATCGTCTGTTCTTTGACCGAAAAGCGTCGCTTGATAAGTTTCAGTAAACACACCAAAAATACATGGCGCTCGGCCGCATAATGCAGAATTGCCTGTTTTTTTTTCTTTCAAAAATATTTTAATATAATATAACAGTAAGGAAAAAAAATTCAAAATTCTTTCTTTTTTTTTTTTTTAATTATTTGGGCGCTTCTACACTATTAGAACGAAATTTAGTACTTGATAAATGGAGTTTTCAGATTTAAAAAAAAAAAACAATGGTTTCCTTTTTTTTTTTTTAAATTCTAATAAATTAGAACGTTAGCTTCCAAATTATCCAATTGAAATTACCTAAATATTACTGAATTATTAAAACAACTTAAACCGTGTTAGCAAGTGAAAATTGCAGCCATCTTGTTTTTATAAAATAAATCGAAACGGAAAATTATCTCTTTTAAACTCTCCTGTGTCTTACATAAGCAAATACGATCGTTTTCTTCAAATTCTTTCTATTTTCTTTAATAAATACTTTTCTACCTTATCGATTTTCGTAATTTTTTGATATAATCTTAAAACTATGAAAAATATGTAGATGTCATTGTTTTCATGTGAAATTCAGTTTTACGATTTCCGAAATTTCTACCTAATAGTGTAGAAGCGCTATTATTTATTATCTATTGAATATTTATTGGAATAAAATAACTGGAAAGTTTTTTTGTTTTTGTTTAATCATATTACAGATGTAAACAGGGCTATATTTTAAATTATTTTTCTATAATGCAGATTACGAACAATGTTATTTTTTGGATAGAATTTTCAAGTTAAATTCATTGTATTTTTATTAAATTGTATGTGAAAAATAAAGGACAATAGAAAAGATAAAAAATTTAATTAAAACAAAGCTATCCAACAACGTTAAAATTGAGTTTCTAAATAATAACGTTATTTCTACATAACTATCTCATCCGGGTTCAAATAAATTCAGCTACTTTGCTTCTCACAAGGCCGTTTTTACAGATAGTTATCCTTGTTTGTTTTCTCTCGCTATTAGAATAATAGTTGTCTCTGTATAACATTAGGATATTATTTAATTTCTTTTAGGGATGCTTATACCAAAAAAGCGCCCATTATGAGAAGTTCAAACCTACATGAAATAATAAAAAAAAACAATAGATATATATTGCTTGTTGCTTTTTTTTTTTTTTTTTTTTTTCGTTCAGTTTACTACGTAAACGATCCCTCACTTAAAAACCGGTGTGAACATAGCAATAAAAAAATTGATCGGATAACACCGGTTGTAATATAGGTCATCGATTAATTCTAAATTGAAGTGAACTGCACTTGCAACAATTAAGTATTTATAGATATTTAAGTATGTATTTTTAATTCATTTATTTTTCTAATTTACAAATATTACGTATGTTATTGATGACGTTATTATAAAAACACTTTTTTATATAAATAAAATCTTGTCACATGTTCTTGCGGTGGGAGGGAAGTAAATATTTATTGAAACTCTAAACGTAATGATTAGAGGGGACAGATTGTTGGAAAGGAGATTAAAAATTGTGTATTAACGATTTTTAAGATGAAAATATGCTGAATATTATAGAGTTAACAATCAATTTGGGTACTTTTGCATAATTTGATCCGGATTATCGGGAATTCCCGTCAAGCATGGATCGGGCGTGACCGGCAATCATCGGTTTCAGTCGTGCCGTGCGTGCGTTGTTCAAATGTTGAAACGCTAAATCGACTTTTTTTTTTTTTTATTTACATCACCGTACTACCATTACCAACGCCGAAACTCTCCTTCCAATAATAAACAAACGATATTTTTTACGCCCTACTCCAGCGTAATATAAACACTTCAACCACCCCATGTTAAGAACGGCTTTCGAAGTTAGAGGGTGTTTATTCCGAAAGCCATTCTTAACATGTAAGGTTGGGGCGTTTATAATACGCTGGGGCACGTTGTAAAAATTTACCAAACAGGTATATATTCTGCCGGGGACTATAGTCGTATATCCGACTGTTGGATGGACCTATAACAAAGTAGGAGGAGAAGGATTCCACCAACCACCTAGCAATGAATCATAAGTATGCATTTTGTAGACCCCGCGACGAAGGCTCCATCATAAATCACATTTCCAAAAGCTACCCTGTTCTTGGGGAGCACCTTTCATTTCCTTTTACCCCCATCTCCCTCCCTCTTTGCCGTCGATGGCCGTTCAACAGTCGACCGAAGATTCCTAAAGAAATATCCTCATCTCGAGAAAGTTCTTCCACCCACAAAAAAATAAAATAAATAAAATATTAAGTTTTCTTGAAAAAAAAAAAAAATTTTTTTCCTGTACTTTCACTAAGAATTTACGCTTTTCGTTAACGTATTTTTACGTATTTTCTTTTAAAAAAATTGACTGAACAAAAGGTCTTGAAAAAAAAAAAAAAAGTAAAACTTTTCTTTTCTTAAAGAAAAAAACAAAAAAACAAATAATAAATAAATAAAATAAAAATATTTTCAGTCTTTTAAAGGTAGGATTTTGTTATTTTTGATTATTTGCATTTGTATTTTTTTTTCCAATTAGTTTGTTTTTAAATTAGTCCGTGTCTGTTACGACGCTCGGCTGAAACCGATGATTGCCGGTCTCGCCCAATCCATGCTTGACGGGAATTTCCGAGTATCTGGGTCAAATTATGCAAGAGTACCTCAATTTAGTATTACATATTAGAAAAAAGCGTACATCTCATTCTGCTTTATGGCTAATGACCTCTTCCCGATTCATCATGCTGCCATTTTGGAAAATGATGATAATACTCGCATATCTACTCATTTAAGGTTTTTTTTTTTTTTTTCAGGTTTTATGTATAATAAAAAAATTTTAATCCCAAAACGATCAGCATGTCATAATCTTCAACATTTTTTTTGTTGTTTTTAACTTCAAATTATTTGTGAAAATCTTTTTTTTTTTTTTCTCCAGATTTTGATATGCTTATTGAGTGCATAAAGAATATGTGGGTAAGTAATTTTAAGCTTTTTCAAATAATACTCCTTTCTATTTTAAAGAAAATACCTTGATTAGAGTATCCCTTGACATCTACAAACCCTCCCTAATATGAAATAAGAGAATTATTTTGATTACTAAAGATAAAGTACTAAATTATAAAGTTTTAAAAGCATTCTTTTTTTTTTCATAAGGCGGAGAGTATATCTTTAAGGGAGAGGGGGTAGATTTGTTTAAATCCAAATGCATTAGATTTTAAATATCAAATGGAGAAGTCGAACTACCAACCAATAAGACAGAGACTGTACTAAGTATCGTTAATAATTTGCAAATTACATCTAGGCTGACTCGGACAACCATAGAGAGCACTGCCAACCAAGTGCTCCAATGGATCCCCCCGATGTAAAAAGAGGCCAGTCAAAAATGAACTGGAAGTGGACAGTTAAGAGCAATTTGATTGAATGGATGCTATGGATACGGCTTCAGATCAAAAACTATGGTATATATTGACTGTCTTATACATCACAAGATGAGAAAAGTTTCTAAGTCTCTTTGTTATACTTAAAAGAATGTTATGAAAAGAAAAGTTTGAATAGTGAGTGCAACCAAGATTAAAGTGATGATCAGTGACTATCATGTTGGAAAGTCCCAAAAAAGGAATGTTCCTCCTGTTCAGTTTATAGAAAAGTGGTTGGATGCAACTCAATTTTGTTTTTAGTCCACCGTTAAACTTACTACAATTAGAAACGTTTAACTGCAATATGATTTTAAAATGAGTTGAAGTTTAATGTAGCGGTCCCTGATACCAGCATCCTGAACTAATACCAATACTTAGAAATATCCTATGAGATATTGTTGAATGTTGAGTTTTCATGAAATCTAAAATATCTAGAAGTTGCTCCAGCTAACTTATGGCTGGTGATACCCACCCTTTGAAAAGAAATGAATCTTTTTTTTTTTAATCTTGTAATTTGGTACTTAATCTGTAATAATTATAATAAACTTGAAAGAAAAAAAACCTAAAATTTTCTGACCAAAAGTGTAAAGTACACTGAAAGATGGTTTAGATTGATGCAGATCTCATTCCCCTGACCACCTCCTTCTGGAACCCTGTTTCTACGTATAAAATTAAGCGTGTTTATATACTTGTGTGGAGTAGTCTACAAAATTAGTAGATAGTTATGAATTTTGGAGCAGAATTGGTGGTGCTGGGGATTTATGTGGCTATATTTAATTTTAGGAAAAAGAAGATTCACACACACACCTAAGAACAAAAATATAACTAGTGGAAATAGCAATAACCCAAATAGAAATAAGCTAATAATTGATAGAAAAGTTGTAATTGTAGAACTCTGGCATTTGTTTGCTAAAAAATAAATGCCTAAGCAAAAGTATATTTTACAAAGCTACAATATTTGCCAAAGAAATCACAAATAACAAGAAGTATTATGTTGGCACAAATTTCCTAAATTTTAAAACCAGATATTACAACCATAAAAGCATTCAATAATTAAAAATACAGAATAAAAACAACTTGCGATCCATTACTAACAGCTCAAAGAAAGTAGGCACCCGATAATAGTCGAGTGGAAAATAATATGACAGGCCAGTACCTGTAGAAATTTATACGACCTGTGTAGATTATGTCTAAATGAGAAATTTGAAATTCTAAATTTTAAAGATCCTCAACACTTCTTAAACTGTAAAAGTGATCTGGTGAATAACTGCATACACAGTATAAACTTTGCTTTAGGAAAACCATTCATGAGAAAAATAAAATAAAATTATTATTAACATAAAAAAGTACTCCAAGCATGCACATGTTAAGATAATCTCCACTATTAATTCAATACATTCACAAAAGAAAAAGGTGTGTCTATAGAAAACAGAACAATGCACTAGGAAGTAGAGATCAGTCAAATCTTTGTCTGAGTGAAGCATGAATACTTCAACTCACAGACTAGAATAAAAATGAATTTGATTGGCTAAGTAAACACCATGTGGATAGATAAAAAAAAAAAAAACAACAGGAAACAAATTCTATGCATTTTAGCCTGATTTTTCCTTATAAGGGATGAAATGGAGAAGATTTTGTGTAGCTTAATTTTCATAACTTATATATTTATATGTATACTAGCAGATTGCCTGGTTGTAAAATACACTTAAATATGATATTTTAATTTATGCAGATTTTGTAATTATTATTATAAAGCCAATTCTGTACTGATTATTGTATTGTACCTAATATATAACAGTGATTTAAAAAAAAAATGACTTGGGTGCCATCAACTAGAATCAAAACCAAAACGTAATAGCTCATCAGCCTTATCTGTTAGCATATGGCCTAAATCCCTACATATACAAAAATTGCAAATAATGTTTAGCCTAAAATTTTTAACTAGCACATGTGTAAAAATAAACGGATATAGTAGACTTACGCCAAGCCAAGGTAAACTTTTTTAAAATTTTAACTCCATAGTAACTTTTTTTTACCAGCTTAAAACTAAATCAAAAAAGTTCTGTAGCTTCAAATACCTTATACATCAAGTTACAAGTCTGGAGACAAAAAAATTCAGAGAGGAGTTTGATAGACCTTTGCTGTGCACATACAGGCAAGGTCACTCATATATATATATATATATATATATATATATATAAAACGTACGTTTGCTAGAACTTTTTTTTCATAAATACTACGCAATAATGCACAATATAGAAAATATGGATAAATAGAATTGAGCATAATAGTAAAATGAAACTGATCATCTAATAGGAAACCATAAAAAATGAATAATCAAAGTTTGTTTTTTAAAGTAATATGCAAATTGGTTAACCTTTATTCCATAGCTCACACATCAATGACCGAGTAGTATATTAAGAACTTTGTTTTAAAAAATTTATGACAGAAAAAGTAGGCTTTTAATATCAATGCAAGAAAAAACTTTGCAGGTATATATCAAAGCAAAGGCAAATATGGATATTGTTGGAGAAAAGTGCATTTGAAATGAATAGGACAAGAGTGATGATTGAAAATGCCATAAGAAATTGTTGAATATAGTTTTCGTGGAATTCTGAAAATGTGGAATACACTCATATTAGGTTCACTGCATAATCACACCAGTGTTTGCTCAGAGATGTATCGGCGATTTCTTTTTACATTGTGTTCTGCAGTCTTGAACATGCTGCCTTAGAACTGTGAACGAACATTCATCACCGTCACATTTTCGGAGTTTTATATTGTCTTGTTCCTAAGTTTTATGCATTCTCTAATTAGCTAGGTAGCCTCTGTCTATTGCTAATAGTATTAATGGTTTTATCAATAAAGAACTCCCCACCCCCACCAAAAAAAAAAATAAGGAAGGATAAATCTGGAGGACGTTAAGGCATTGTTGCAGAGATGTTAAAGGTTGTAGGTGAAACCAGCACTGAAATAATCACAGACAAATGAAATGCTAATAGAATAGGTTATTAAAAGAATAACTGAGCAGTAAATAAGAAATCAAATAAGCATAGATAAAATGCAGTTTGGGTTTATGCCCAGGCAAAATACCACTGGTGCTATATTTATCCTGAGACAAATGCAAGAAAAGTACCTTGGTAAGAACTTGTATTGTACTTTTGTGGATCTGGAGAAAGCTTTTGACAAAGTGCCAAGAGATGTTATCTGATGGGCTTTGCGTAAATAGAGGCAAATGAGTAGTTGTTGAAGGCTGTTCATTCAAGCAATGTAGGAAAATGCTCAAAATCATGTTAGACTTAACAGCACATATAGTGACAGCTTTCATGTTAAAGTAGAAATATATCAAGATTCTGTATAGAGTTTGTTGCTTTTCATTGCTTAGAGTTGTGTACATGTTGTCCGGAAGAGATGTATGCTGATTAAATAATACTTATGGAACCATGAATAATCTACTTGAAGGAATGCTAAGGAAAGTGAAAAGTTTAAAAAGTGACCTTTACAAGATCAGTCATCATTAGTGGTTTGTAGTGTTGGAAAGCTCCCCAAAAGGGGAAAGTTATACTAAGTTTATGAAAAGGGAGTCTGGTTTGATTCAATGTTTGTGGTACCTTTTAAGCATTGGATACACAAGAAATGCAGGGGAACCAATGTGTGCAAAAAATGTAAAGCCATTGAGATGGATGAAAACTCAAATGTGGAGTATCTTGGTGATACAGAGGGTGGAGCAAGTACTAATGTGACTGCAAGAATTAGTTAGCGAACTTCTGCCATTAATAACCAGTAGAATATTATCGACCAAGCGAAGTGTCTATCAAGCATGCATATACATACAGTGTGATGATGTATGGAAGTGAAACTTGGCCAGCAAGTGTTGAGCATTTTATGAAGAAAAATGGTAGAATATGATGGATGTGAAATGTGAATCTTAAAAATAGGCTTAGTTCTGATGACTTCAAAGGAAGATTAAGTCTATACAGTATAGGGAGATGTGTGCAAAAGAGAGATAAGAGTTCTTGTGTTAGTGAATGTAAAAGTTGAGGTAGAAGGTTCACTTAATGAGAAGGCCAAGGAAAATAGGAGAGGAAATGATAAAAGTGGATTTTAATTATGAATACCTGGACAAAGATAAATGACTTTGGAAATCAATTCTTTAAAGCTGTTCAATACATGCCTGCATTTAAAATGGATGCTAAACCAAAAATGATATCTCTATTTGCAGCCATTTCTACAGGACAAAAACACTACATAAATATTCAACATTTATAATACAATGCGAGCAAAAAAAACAAAAAAAAAAAACAATATAGTCCATACACAGAAACAAACTCTATTGTTAATAATACAGAAGCATTCCGTATTCCTACTGACAGTAATACTATCCTAACTATTACTTGTCATCAACTCCCACTCCTATCTGAATATTGGGTTCTGTAATTTGTCTACTATCTTAATTAATGTTTATAAGTGATGTGACTTTGAAAGCCTAATCTATGGTGGAAGAGCCATGGGCAATATTCAGACAGGAGTAAGGGGAGGACGAAGTTGTTCAAGCTGCCCTCTTTTTCTTCTTTGTCTTTCCTCCTCATTTTTCCTCCTCTTCTACCCAAAGTCTCTGATCCCTTACACGTGTTGTTCTTCTTTAATTATTCCAGTCCCTGGTAGTTTGTTTGCACAAGGATGGGTCTATGTTGGTTAAGGCCAGGATACACTTCAGCTTATCTTGATACCACATTTTCGGGGTTCCTCATGGTCTGGTTCCATTTGCAAGCTTGCCATAGAGCATTTTCTTGGAAAGCCTTGTATGGATACATTATGTAGGTGTGGTCTGCCCATTAAAGATTGATGCAAAGCTTCTGTGTTAGGTGTGTGACTTTCCCAAGAGATTTTTAGAATTTGTCTCAGTTTTTTATGTTGGAAGTACTCTAGGGTTATTATACTGCTTCTGTATAAGATCCACGTTTCACACGCATATAAGGATAGAACTCCTGCCTGAAAAACCCATGATTTTAGTGATCACTATCAACATATGGTTATTGAATACAGTGGTTTAATTGACCAAAGGGGGTAGTAGGCTGCTCTGATCCTGTTTGCTACATCTTTCTTACATGTGGGAGTAGATGTTAAGATGCTCCTAGGTATGAAAACTGATCCACTTCTTGTAGTGGTTGGGAGCAGAAGACTAGGTAGATGTTGGACAAATGTCTTAGTCCTTTCTGTATTTACTTGTATCCCAAAACGTTTGCTGGTTGTGTTGTATGTATTTGCTAACATCTGAACGTCCGCTACAGTCTGATCTGGAGTCTCAATTTCATCAGCACATTGCAGTCCCCATACAGAATACATGGTTGTCCTAATTCTGGCATCAAGTACAGCAAGGTTGAAAACCATCTCATCCATGTGGAAATAAAGGCTGATTGAGGGTGTGTCTGTGGGAATCTTATTGAGCATTGCTGCTGTGTAGAGAGAAAGAGAGAGAACTAGAACACACTCCGGTTTCAGGCCACTGCTGATGGGGAATGGGCTAGAGAGAGAATTCTGATTACATACTATCCCCCACCATTCCAGCATAGAAATCAGGTGAGTAATCCAACCTAGAGAGAACTGTCCACATGGTTGGTCTTGGTACTTTATTGAAGGCCTTTTTTAAATTGTAAAAAATAAATATGACAAGCTGTTGTCATTCGAGACTCTTGTTGTGCAGAGAAGTTCATGTCTATAATCCCACAGGAAGATTGAAAACCATATTGAGAGTCTTCTGCAAGGAGGAGGAGGTATTCAAGGATTCTACTTGCAATGCTTAGTAGTTCTCTGGTAGTTGTTAAAATTCTCCTGGTTCCGCTTTTTAAAAATTGTTAAAATGGCTGGATTGTGGACATCACTGGAGAGGGTCTGTCTCTCAGATCTTCAACATAAAGAGCTGCTCAGTTCTGAACCAACATGAGTCAGGAGTTTCAGCGGGATGTTGTTAGGTCTTGGGCTTTTCTGGTTTTTATCTGCTTTAGAGCTTTAAGTCATGGATGGAGAGTTGAAATGTCATCCAGTGTTGAACAGGATGCTGCGAGGCTATTCTAAGATCATCTAGGGTGTTAGCATGATTGTTAAGGAGTTTCTCAAAGTAAGAACACTACCTTGTTAGAATATTGTTGGTGATGGTTGTGACTCTACCCATGTTCTTCAAGCCACTCACTGATGACCATGTAGGGCAGAAAATGTCTTAAGATTGTTGCATTGCAGCTATGCGGATCTTATTAGTATGCATAGTTTTGTATCTTTGGAGCTTTTCTTTCCATCCAGGTGTTCTTAGTTTCTCAGATTCTCTTTAACAGTTTGCTTGTGAGCATATTTATTAGCAGTTGTAGTTCTCCAGAGAAATGTGCTTGATATTTAGCTTCAATGAGAGGAGGGGAGAGGAAGATAGTACTGTTACTCATCAAACCAATCTTGTCTTTGTTTAGTTGTGTAGCTACTAGTTTTCTCTGCAGCATGGGTCAGGGTGTCTGAGAGTAGTTCAATGGTTCTGTACTGTGGCCTAACTCGCGGGGTCTACAAGGTGACGTTCAGGGCATTGCCTAAAGTTTTGTGCTAACTGTGGGTTGCAGAACTTGCTATAGTCAAAGTATCTGTTCTACACTGTCGGATGCTGTTCTACGTCGTGGAAGGGTCATCATATTAAGTTGGGAGATCAGGAATCTGTGGTCCAGTAGTTGTCTGTCTCGAGCATGGATCAGGTGATGCAAACATCTCCTTGATCTGACTTTGGCTAAGACATAGATCAAGATGTGCTAGTGTTTGCATAGAGGATGTCTTTACATTGTCTGCTGTCGTTTGATAGCCTAAAGATGGTGTTGATTGCTACGAGTTTGTATTCTGCACACACACTCAGTAGAAGTTGACTATTACTGTTGGAATATACGAGATGCCTTCAATAAGTTTCCAGACTTTCTTTGTATGGACTCTTTTATTGATAGTACACATATGAAACTCTAGTCCCCTTTGAAGTAATCTCCTCCAACTGCAATGCATTTATTGTATCATTCCAACAATTTCTGCAAAGCCCCATGGAGGTCCTCTTGTGTGAGCATGTCAATGACCCTTTCATCTCATTGTCTCATGACAACCTATAAGGTTTTCTTTGTTTAGGGAATAACAAAAAGTCACCAGGAGCAAGGTGTGGACTATAGAGAGGACGAGAAACTGGTCTTGATGCCCATCTTGGTCAAATAGTCTGTGAAAAGGATGAAGTTGTGGACTGGTGTATTCATGCAAATCTTCCGCATCTTCAGTTCCTCACGAATAACTGTTTGTACAGAGTAAAACAATAAAATTGTCACTCGAGAAAAGATGGCATGATTCAATTTTCATTTTTGTTGCAGACCATCTTCTATTTGGTTAGTTGTGCACAAATCCCAAGAGCGATAGGAGCCTTCTATCATGTCTGAAAATGATACAATGTTCAGTAAGCGAGATCGGAGATGCACAACTAATGTTCTCTTATCAACAACAGAAACATTGCCAGCGCCTTCAAAATGCATCGCTGGATTGCCACAAATAACAGGGATGTGCCCAGGTGAATGAAAACAAAGTTTCCAGACACAGTTATGGTCTTTTGTGTGGTTTCAAGTGAGGGCCACATCATGCCACCTCACATCTTGGAAGTCGGGTTGATAATCAACACCAAAGTGTACCTGGATGTGCTGAAGAATGTGGTGATCCCTTATGCAATCAAGTGGCCGCTGACAGACCTTGGGTGTGGCAGTAGGATTCAGTGCTGGCTCACAAGTCCAAAGAGACCCAGGCTTTGCTTCAGAAGGAGTGCTACAACTTTATATCCTTCTCTCACTGGTCCCCACTTTCCTTCCTTGACCTGAACCCATTAGACTTCTTTGTTTGGTAATACGTCAAGAATATCAGCAACATGACCTCTCACAACAACCAAAGCCAACCTGATTGTCGCCATCTGCCGAGTATTCACCAAGCTCCCACTGGCGCTGTGGAAAAGGTATGCTCCCAGTTCCGGACCCGTACCAAGGCAGTGATTGAGGCTGAAGGTGGCTACATTGAATAGATGTCAGCTTTACCACATAATCAAGTTACCTGAATTGATTTTTTTCAAAAAAAAAAAAAAAAAAAAAGTTTAAATAAAGCTATAGTGCTGTTTTCTTTAGGGTGACACTTTTATCGTTCCACCCTATACAGTTCTTAGACTGATATCAAACTGTACATTTATTGTCCCTATAGACACATGACAGTCCTCATCCATGAAATTCTTTATTTGACCAAACAACTCGTCTCATGACTTCCTCGCTCCTCCCACACCTCATCACCCACCACAGACTCCCTGCCAGCCTTGAATTTCTTATGCCACTTAAAAACTGATGCTCAAAAAGCAGTCTGAGGCATTCCATACGTTTCTGAGGCATTTTTTCCAAGTTTAAATTAGAATTTTATGGATATCATTCTTCTAAAGTGTCCTCACATCCAGATTACATTTTTGAAATTCATCAGTTGTGACAATCAAGCTTTAGTAGGGTGCATTCTAGTTCCTGCTGTAGCTGTTCATTAGAACCTGAAACCATAAAAATTGGTCAGTCATCTCATAAGATGTATAGTAATAATATATTGAATTTTCAAAAGTCTAGAACAATTTTAAATGCCTGTACAAAAAACGTCTGGAAAGTTATTAAAGACATCTCATATTCCCGTTGACTGCAGCATTATCCTATTAATATGCATTATGATAGTAATGCAGCATCTGCTTCACCACTATTCATTTCCATAGAGAACAAACCAACTTCCTGTTATTTTCAAATAAAGAGCAAAGTTAACCTGTCGCTTATGAAATGATACATTTTCACTATGGTTTATTTTTTCAATATCATGACATAGATATTAAAGCTAACTAAAGGAAATAAATGAATAAAATTGTTCATGTTGACATTTAAAATGAGTTTAAACTATTTCCTGAAATAGTGAGTATGAAAGGTGTTGGTTGATCAGCAGATGCATGAAACTCTTAATGTCTTACTGATTGACTTCGTTTCAGTGTTGTTTTTTAAACAATTATCAGCTTAGTCTCTGAAAACTCCAAAAACATGATTATTATAGTTTATTTCTTTTTACAGTAGCTAGTTCAGTCACACGCAATGAGAGGTTTAGAAATATATCTATGGTATTTCTCCATTTTAAGTTGACACTCAGCATTGCCCAAAAGCATCGACAACAAAATAGATATTCTATAGTAAAACTTCATTCTCCAACCACCCCCCCTTTTTGCAACTGAGAATAATAGTTGAATTATAACATATCTGTTTTGTTCACAGGTTTTGATCAATATAACCTCTGACCTTCTTTTAGGTGTATTTCCAGTGCAGGCGACATTAAAATTAATATTGCGACTTATCTAGTCATAGCTGACAGAATGAGAACTTTGTATTTAATCTATGGAGGTAGACCTCCATAGATTAAATACAAAGTTCCATTTGAAATTCTGGAAAGATTCCTGAATTCAACAAGATACACCTCTGCAAAATGACACTGAAGATTAGAAGAGAAATCAGAAGAATCCAAATAATATGAACAATCACTCCTCATCTAAAAAATTCAAAACACACACACACACACACACACACACACACACACACACAAAAAAAAATATTCTAAATGAACCACTATAATTTCTCTAAGCCATTGCTGAAAAAGAATATATCGGGTTTTGTGGATGTATCTTGTGTAAGTTTTTATTTTTACCTGGACACAGACAACACAGGAGATGATGCATAAAAATGCCTCATTAAAATATTGAAAATATAATTTTAATTCAATGTTTTTACGGCAGCCATTTGTTCTATTATTTTGTTACAATAACGATATTATTTTTAACTTTTTTTTTTTATTTGGTTTGAAAAACAAAGTGTCTAGGATTACACGAGAACAAGACTCAATGACGGGTTAAAAAATCAAACAAAATATTGTTAGGAACCTACCTAATAAATGTCATAGTAATATTTATTAGGTGGGTTTCTAACAATTATTGGGTTAAAAACAAAATATTGTTAGTAACAGTCAAATCGCACCTATTTTTTCTTGTTTTTGTGTAATGCTACTTGTTATTTGAATTGAGTAAACTAAAATAAAAACTTATCCAACTAGGTAGAAGAGTAATTTATCTTTTGATAACATTTATTTATTATATATTTGAGTTCATGTGTACAAGCAGCATTGCCCCCTATATATTTTCGTCTTTTTTTTTTTAAATTTTCAGCAAATTATCAATCATGAAAAAAAAAAAAAAATCAATATTTGTAGGAGTGCACAGTTTCTAATGCAACGTTCTAGTAAATCAATCACTCATTTTAGAACCACTCAACGTTTTTAGGCCAAATTAACAAATTCAGCCTTTTGTTAAGCGGTTTAATCTTTTTTTTCTTTTTTTCCTTTTCTTTTTTTGCTGCTTAAAATTAGCTTGTTTCTGATTTTATATATTTACTAGCCTGGATGCCCAGGTGTGTGTGTTGAGCAAAAAAAAAAAAAAAAAAAAAAAAAAAAGCGGTAGCAGGCAAGCTTGAACCTGTGATCAAATGCGGAAAAGAAAGTGAAAGAAAATCTGACGTCTTACCTCTACTCCATGATGCGACCAGAAGTTCAGAACGTTAAAATTAGGCAAAGTCAATCCAACCAATACGATGGCTTGCAAAAAATCGACCCCTCCTTGTAGTGCCCAGTTGAGGGTGAGGGAAGTAATGTTTTTGTCCAATTTTTCGATATTCGTTGTTAGAGACGTTGAATTTCAAAATGATATTGATCTCGTGAAAATCTGTCGTCTCTGTCAAAAGTTTTGGGTATACATACATTTAAACAGACAAGTGAGATTTATATTATAGACTAGCGGGGGGGGGGTGTTTGTTTTTTATGCAAATAAAAAGAAAAATCGTTGGCTGTCTTAAAAAAAAAAAAAAAACGAAGCCTTGACACACAATTGGAAAATAGTAAAGTGTGAAAAAAAAACAGGTGCCCGTTTTTGACGTGAACTTTGAGTGCGGACAGTGTTTTATTTACCGTGAATCTTTTGGCTTCTTTGTTTTATACGAAAAAGCTTAATGCACATGCGGCGATCGTAAGCAATAGCTATTCAGCAGTTAACATTTTCTGCGGGACACTTTTTAATGAGGTCAATAAACCGGTTTGTTTGTTTTTAGGGAAAACCAGCTCCCTGTTTATTAGGGGGAGCGTCTCGTCTCGAAATGAAAGCAACCATCTGATATGAACATAAGCCAACATTGACCAAATGTTAAATCGTTTTCTAGAGACCACTGGCTGTGGGCCAGTGATTCGAATCAACTTTCGCTTTTTTTATACCGAAAAACGAAAGTAACACGTGCCGATACGAAAATGTCGAATATTTAACGTTTCAAAGTCGGGAAAATTAAAGATAGAGGTGACCACTGTTGTTAAGTCATAGATATTATCATTTAGGCGCGATATAAAAAGTTTTAAGTTGTAAGGCGACCGATCAGTTCTCTGAAAAAAGCCTTTTGAAGACATAGACAAAAAGCGAACATACATACATACATTTTCGCTTATATATATATATATATATATATATATATATATATATATATTAGCCTGGGTGCCCGGGTATTTGGAGGTGTGTGTGTGTTGAGAAAAAGGAAAAGCTTGAATCTGTACCACGAAGGAGGAAAAAAACATGATATCTTTGCCGTTGCATCCATTGCCAAACCAGAAGTGGCAAAGGTTTAAATTAAGGCTAGTCAATGGAAAAGAAGGGATGACTTTCAAAAATATCTGCAAAAAAAGCGACCTCTTCATGTAGAAAAGTGCCCAGTTAAGGGTGAAGAAATTAATGTTTTTAGCCAATTCGATATTTTTCATCCAAAGGGTTGAACTTCAAAACGGTACCGATCTTGTGAAAATCAGTCGCCTCTGTTGAAAGTTTTAAGCAGACATACAAACATACATTTAAACAGACAGGTGAGATTTATATAATAGATGAGCGGGGGTGCCCGATATTTCCTGGGTGTTTGTAGGTGTAAAAAAAAAAAAAAAAAAAAAAAAAAAGTTTTGGTAGGAAGGAAGGCTCGAACCTGGGACTAAGGCAAAAAAAAAAGTGTGACACATTACCGCGACGCTACGTAGGCAGAGAGGGGAAAATGGGTGAAATTAAATGTTCAAAAAAGCAGGTGGTTAAACGAATGTCAACGTCTGATTTTCTTGGTCAAACATCACACCATAGAAAAATTAAATCACAGCGCGAATTTTGTCACACAAGTCACTGAAATAAAAGATAGGCACAACCTCCTTTCGTAAATCGGAGATATAATAATCTAGAAAGTGTATATAAGTTGTAAGAATTAGTCCCCCGCTCCCGCGCAAAAAGTGCACACACAAACACACACATATTTTCGCTTTTATATTATAGACTAGCGTGAATGCCCGGCATTGCCCAGGTGTTTGTCGGTGTGTGTGTGTGTGTGTAGGAAAAAAATAAAGTTTTAGTGGGCAGGTAGGCTTGAACCCAAAGCCTTGACACGAAGGTGAAAGTGAAAAAAAACCTGACATGTTACCGTTCGGCCACGGCAGAAGAGGAAGTAAGAAGCGTTCTAATTTAACGATTAAAAAGTTGACATGCAGAAAGTGAAAGTGAATGAGTTAACGCAGAAGAATAAATGAAACCACGCACTTAAGTTTGGCTGGAAGCCAGTTCTTTCCGCCGTGGTGAGGGAAATCAGCTCCCCCAAGAGTAGGGAGCTCTGGCAGTAATCAAAGCTGATTGCCCTTGACACCTGCTGGTCATGAATGTCAGCGACTATTCCCCCCCCCCCCGAATCGGTTTCACTTTTATATAAAAAGCCAAAGAAACATGTGAAGAGTAAGAAATATTGCAAAAATAGCCTGTAAAAGTCGCTCAAATAAAAGATAGAGGCAACCTCGTTTCATAAATCGGAGATATTATAATCTAGGGAGCATATAAAAAGTTTTAAGAATTAGTGACACCCCCCTCCCTCTCCAAAAGCCTTTGCCGGGCATACAAAAAATGTGCATACACTAACACACATTTTCGCTTTTACATTATAGTTGGTTATTTTTATTACAAAGTAGTCACCACTTATCAAGGCCTGAAGGTCACTTAAGGATAAGGGTTAATGAATGTAAATGGTAGTTTAGTTATTGTTAATGGTGTTGATTGGGTAGAATTTAAATTATCTAGGAGACGGCTCAACAAGAACTTGTTTACATTGGACTTGAAGCTTACCATATTGTAATCAGCTGGGAAGCAGGCCAATGAAAATGTCCCACATGCGGGCAGTTCTAGGAAATAAGCTTTGTTCATGGAATCTGCATTTAGAATTAGGCACAGATAGAGAGTAGGGAAAATTATTGACAGTGGTTGTAAGAGTTTTTTTTTGTTTTTTGTTAAAGTTTAACAGGGGGGGGGCATAGATTGAAGTTCAGTTGAGCACTTGCCATGAAAATAATGATAGAGTAGAGACAGATTTGCAACACCTCTTCTGTGGGAAAAAGGTTGCAGGGAAGAGAAAAGGGTATAGCATACTAGGTTTTGAACTATATCAAGCCAAGACAGGATGCGCCAAGCAGCTCCTGCATAAATCTTGCAACAGTACTCCATTTTAGGATGTATTTGGTTCTTATACAGATAGAGCATTGCATTGGCAGTGAAATACCTACCAGAGCAATTTTTCAGCGATCTTTACAACAGATTTGATGTATGTGTCCCATTTCAGATTAGGAGTGGTCATTCACAAAAGCTTGTCAAGATATAGAGCTTCCCCAAGATTAGAGCCATTCATTTCAATTAGGGCATGATGGGAGTCAGTGATTATGATGAAAAGCGAGAAGCTTGGTTTTCGATGCATTAAAATTAACCAGCCACCTTTTTCCCCATTGCATCATGTTATTAAGATCAGAAAGATCTTGGTCATTGTCGGACTTGGAAGTGTTGCCATAGATTGTGGTCATCTGCATAAATATCTACGAATGATCTAAGAATGTGATTTATGAGATCATTGATGAAGATCAAGAAAAGTGTTGGGCCCAGGATGGAACCCTGATGGATGCTAGTGTTGATATTGTGAGCTTCTGATTTCTGCCCATTAATGACTACTCTTATAAGCCTATCAGAGGGAAAGGATTTAATAATTGAAAGGACATTTCCAGTTATTCCAGAGCTAGATCTCTTGTGAAATAGACCTTTGTCATACTCTATCAAAAACCTTGGATATGTTAAGTGCTATTTCTCTAGAAATGAAGCCCTTGTCGAGAGATTCACTAATCCTGTGTGGTATAACAGTTACCACATCAGCTGTAGATCTAGCAGAATGAAAACCATATTGCATATCACTGAGGAGGTTATTTCTGCTGAGGTGGTTGACCTCTTCTCTATTTATCACAGATTCCAGCAATTTACTCATGACGTACAGGAGACTGATTGGTCTGTAGTGAGAGGGAGATGATCAATTTCCAGAATTTTTAAATACAGGGCAGACTGAAGAAGTTTTCTAGGATGTTGGAAAGCATTTCTCCTTAAGGCAACGTTTAAACAGTTTTGTAAATATGGGAACAAGTTTCAGTTGAAGCTTTTTAGACATTATGATTGTCAGGGTTAGTTGTTTTACTGGAATTAAAGTCTTTGATAAGCTTAGCAACATCACGCACAGATATTTGTATGTCACATAGTATGTTTTCAGACACAGGACGAAATATTGTGGGTTGGCGACCATGGTTGAAAAGGGTAGAACTTGCTGCAAATAGTTTTGCTTTGTCAGATGCTGATGAAATTACCTCAGGTTCATTGATGATGGTTGGAATAAAGGACACATCTCTGTTCAGGATCTTGTTTGTTATTCACCAAAACTGGTGAGAAGCAAGTCGCTGCTCAGCTACTTTAAACATAACAGTACAATGCATACAAACCTCTCGCATTCTTTATTACTCTTTTACAGTGGTTGCTAGCAGTCCTAAATGTGGCTTTAGTTTCATAACTTTCGTTGAAAGTAATGGAAATATTGGTTGAGCACATTCTGGAGTTAACCATGGCTGGCTATTAGGCTGGAATATCTTGGAGGGTATCAGTCTATACCAACAATTACCAATTCTGTCAGGTCAGATATTATAGAGGACACATTCTTTTTAAACATGGAACGAAGAGGTACATCTGATAGTTTTTTTTTTTTCTTGCATTTATTGTACGTAAGTAAAAATACAAGTTGTTTTGTCATGAAATGCAAAAATGATGCAACAAAGGATTTTGTCGAATTTATTTGTGCCACTCGCTCTTTCCGCATGAATTCATAAAAGATACAAACTAAACAGATTCACCAAAGTCCCATCAAATCGATCTTGGCTTTTGATTGCAAAGTCAAGGCTGTTTTTTGGTCAACAAATGGCAATAGGAAGACCTGTTGATTTTTTGCTTGAATGTTTACACATATTTAATCATACATTTCTCGGGTTTCGATAGTTAAAATAAATGAACTTTTTACACAAAATGACTCCTCATGCAATAATGTTTGAGATAAACATTTTGAATGCCTTATTTTTCTCATATCATCCGCAAACCTTAGGTAGTACTCAGCACTACTTGTTTCAAATTTAAAGTAAAAACACTAAAAACGGTACATGTGCATCTATGTTATGGCACTGAAATAATATTTAGAAACCCATTCTTAACATGGGGAAGGTGTTTTGTGACTATTCAGTACTTTCACCCAACAATTTAAACAAATATATTGTAAAAATTGGAGGTACTTATGTTACTGTGCCCACATGAATCAAAACAGAGGAGACTGTTATTTGCTTTTACACCATCGACCAAGTACCACGTGACCTAACTTTTCCCAAACTGAAAACAAGGCTCGGATTTCAGACTCCTTTGTGCTATTTGCGCCAAAATTTGCATGAAAAATTACGTTCCATTCTTTCCGATCACATCCAACATTTGAAAGAATGATCAATGTGCACTAGAGTCACCATGTTTGTTTGCGCTTACAAAAATAGAAGGCGTGTTCGAAAACAAACATGGTGATAAGTGAAAACAATACAAATTACAGACCCAAATACTCCTAAAAATCAACTTTTTAAAGGTAAGTCTTTAGTTGGCACTCTAGTGCACATTGACCATTAATTATTGCCCTTAGATTGATAAATGAAAAATCCTTTATGTAAAAGGGGTGTGCATGCTCTTAAGTGATTCCAATATGGGGGATCGATTTATTGTATTTAAGTATATCACAGAGTTTTCCTGTTAACTTAAAAATTAGCAATGTTGGGTAACAAAACTTGCAAAGATTTTGTATAAAAAAAAAAAATAATAATTCGTCCAAGCAAAACCTTTGTAAATGTTGGATGATAAAACTTAGATAACCATAAATCTATACTCCTATAATTTTATTTATTTATTTTTTGTGTGTGTATTGATATTCGTATTAAAAACTCTTTTCTATTTATTTAAAAAGAAAATACAACTTCGTAATATAGGAGTTGTAAAACTGCATTCACTGGCAAAAGTAAACATTCATTTTAATTCACCCCCCCCCTTTTTTTTTGTTTTCTTATGAGATTATCATCTTTAGTTAACTATTACGTGTAATTATATTTATGCAGATATTCTACATGATTAATACTTGCATATAATGGTTACAGTAAGCACAAACCTCTTTCTATATGTATATTTATGTATGCATGTACATATTTGTTTAAAAAATTTTGCCTGCCAACCTCCTCTATCAGTTTTTGACCTACAGACATAAAACTTAATATAAACGCATGCGGAACTATATACTTGGGTTTTAGTCGGAAAATCGGTACAAAAGTGTGAAAATTAGAAAAATGGAATTTGCCAGGTGAAGATCGAATGATAGCATTACGGATATGCATGCCTAACGTAATAGCTATTGGTTCAGGTTTCAATTTTTAGCCTTGCAGCAAAGGTGTCTCCATAGCTCAGGCATTAATGTCAAAGGAAAAAGTAAATCGTAAGCTAAACGTTTTGGTTTAGATTCTCAGTGGTGGGGCACTAGCAGTGAGCACAAGTCTTTTTTTTTTTTTTTGTTAAATCATTATTGGGTCCAATATAATATAATAAATAAATACGAAATTTAAGCGTATTTTACAACCGGGCAAGGCGGCAGCTTGCTAGTATGCATATAAAATAATCGGAAAACAGCAAATTTTAAGTGAAAATTTTTAAAAACAGTCAAACTGCTCATAAAAGGCTAAATTTGCGAAATTTAGCTGGTTCTCTTGTAGGTGATGCCTCCTTAATTTCTACTTTCGCTTTTCTCGCTCACATGGCTATCGTAGCAGTGGGCCGACGTTAGTGGACTTATTTTTTCTACCGAAATGGTCTTTTTTTTTTTTTTTTTTTTTTTTTCCATAGTATTTTCAAGTAAAATTCAGTTTTTACGATATTTTTGTTTATTAAATTTTTAGGAAATTTGCTAGAATAACATTTTTAATTTAGTAATCAAGTAAAAAAAAAAAAAAAAAAAAAAATTTTTTTTTACTTGATTAAATAAACATTTATTTTAATTCACCCCCCCCCCCTTGCGATCAATTTAATTATTTTGGCGGATGTACGCAAGTGAGGCCCCCATTGCGAAATACGCACTGACTACAATATTGTACGCAGAGTGCTGCAAGGAGCGTTCCGTTTTTGCTCTGAGAGAAAAAAAAGGAGAATTTAAACTTTGCGCTTTTTGGATTATTTTGTTATGTTTCTTTTTTTCGCCGGATACATATATATATATATGCCACTGTTTTTCTCATATCGGAAAACAGTGAAATTTTATTTTCTTGAATAAAATAAAAATTTTTAAAAAACCCTACTCAACGAGAACACGACTGTTTTTGTATTTTTTTTTTAAATTTCAATTTGACTTGAACTTTGCGATTTTCGAATTATTTTGTTATGTTTTTTTATTTATTTTTTTTTTTGGCCGCATTTTAAAAACAAACAAAATCAAAACAACAAAAAAATGGTTCATATGCACTTATGTTACCGTGATTAAAAAAAAAAAAAATTTTTTTTTAATTAATGGTTTAAAGTGCCTCCCCCAATATTTGAAGTGTTTCTAATTGTTTTAAATCTTTGGAACTTGTGCCCATACACCCCCCCCCTCACAAACATATTAGGGATACTTTAAGCAGATACCCCCTCCCCGCTAAGAACCAATGAGATTGGTTTTCAATTATTGGTGCTAATGCACTAACTGATCCGCGCTATTTTTTTTTAAATCGTATTTCCAAGTTTAATTAAAGTTTTGTTTTTTTATTCAATTCTAAGGTTAAAGTACAGAATAGGTACAAAACACCCTCCCTCTCCCCATATTAAGAATGGCTTTTTAAATAATAACGCTATTATTTCAGCACGGATCAATAAGTTACTAGTACCCAATTATTGATTCATGCTGAAATAATTTAGAAAGCCATTCTTAACATGGGGGCGGGAGAGTGTTGTGGCTGTTGTTGTGCTGCTCTGCTGTAGTGCTGTTGCTGTGCTGTACCTATTCTGTACTTTCACCTAACAATTTAATAAAAACAAATATCGTAAAACTTTAATTAAATTTGAAAATACTATAAAAAAAAAAAAAAAAAAAAAAAAAATAGCGGGGATCAATAAGTGCACCTAGCACCAAATAAAATTTCACTGTTTTTCGATAGGAGAAAAAACACGGACGACATTAAAATGAAAACCCTGTTTAACAATCATCTTCATTCCGTGACAGGAGGTACACGATAAAGGTTTGTCAAACGAACATAATAACAAAACAATCCGAAAACCGCAAAGGTTTTTTTTTCCTCAGAGCAAAAACGGAACGCTCCCTCCAACGCGATGCGTACAATATTGTAGTCAGTGCGTGTTTCGCAATGAGGGTCTCATTCGTGTACGTCGGCCATTATTTTTATTGTACATTGTGCAATAATTCAGATCAGTTTGGAATATGTTAAAATATTTTTTAAAAAAAACCAAAAAAAAACCCGTTGTTAATAACCATTTTAGTAGAAAAAAAAAAACAAAAAAAAAAACAGTTTACTAATGTTGGCCTGCTGCTACGAATTCAGAATAAAGTTATGTGAACCAGAAAAGTGAAAGTAGAAATCAAGGAGATATTTCCTACAGGAGAACGATTAAGTTTAAAAACGTCGAGTGATTCCAAAATGGGTGATCGATTTAGGTAAATATCCAGATACGCTACTACAGAACACCAACCACTCTAATTTGTTTTTTTATAGGTAATTGAGGTCGCTGACAACGAATCTGATAGTCAAATTTGGGGCAAATTTACCGTTTGCATGGTATTAACCCCAGAACCCACGAATAACTTTCCACCATTTGCAGCTTCCGTTTATGCTACGCGCGTGCGCTGCAGCATGAACGATGGCTTGCTTCATCTAGCAAACTGCCTTCTCACATGGCGTACCAATCAAAAAATTACGGACTGACATTTTTTTAATGACTTACAGTTAAAGAAAAGTACAAAAAATTGGGACTTTTTTTTTTGTTTTTTGTCTCACGTAGTTTTTAATGTGGTTTACAAAAACATAAGCACCAAACATCTTTGTTTTTCATTCTTTTTTTGCGGGAGGGGGATTCAATTATAGAACTTGTGGCTTAATAGGTGCTTTTGCAGTTTAGTTAAACGTTTTTCCGTCAGTAACGCACCGACATTTACCAAATAGAACACCATTTAACATTTTCCGAAGATTTTACTGTGTACATTGGGGGCGCGAGCGGGGGGGGGCGGATGTGATGTTGGGGCGCGCGTACTATAACGTTGGGTTAGAAACTGAGCACACCTACAAATATTTAAATATTGACTTTTTTTATTTATAATCTGGTAGATCAATGTCCATTCGATAATAATCCGCTGAAAAAGTGAAAAAAAAACAGACAAAAAAAACAAACTAAAAAGTAGGGGGGAGGGGGTACTTGCTCGTACACGTGAACCAATCTGTCCCCTCTCCGATATTAGCCATCCAAATTCTGCACCTAAGGAAGTATACTTCGAACAAAGATTAAACTGTAATATCTGTTCTGTCCTCGACTGGGAGTAAAGTTTATTTGTGATCCGATAAAAAATGTCCCTCTTTTTGGTTAGTAGAGGCTACGTCTTTGTGTCTAATTCTATACTCGTTCAAATGACCACGTTAAATTCGGAAATCAGTTTTTGTTTTTCTCAAATTGTTGGTTAGAAATTAATCATGTATGACTGTTTATAGACAAGTGTTATTTTTGTTTGTTTCTCGATCAAAGAACTTGTTTTTCGACTGCGCCTTTGTTGAACCATTGAACCTATTTTTCAATCGAACTAATTAGGACCGCACAAATTGGTTTATCAAATCGGGTCATCATATAATATATATTAAGAATTAATAAAGCAAGTTTGGCATCATTATTCATTTAATCATCTTTGAAACGTTGACTAACAGTAACACAGCTTAAAAATTAGACATTAATGTATGAACGAACTGCATAACAATAAGTTTACTTACCTTGTTTAATTACGTTTCAGAATTTTATCGCCGTTTGTTACAAAAAAATAACTTATTGTAAACGTTTTTTCTTTCTTTTGGTGAGTTAATAAAAAAACAATCGTGGACGATCTCATGGTTTTGTGCAGAGAGAAAGGTTTTATTTCGACGAAACAGTTTCGTCATGTTTCCTTAACTCGTACTACTACTACAACTACTAAAAAAAAAAGATGAATAAATTGAAAAAAGAAAACAAAAAATATGCAATGCAAGTTCATATTTGCAGTTATGGCGGCATTTAAAAATAAAGAAAATGCAGAAATGTCTGTATGATGTATGTACGAATCACGGAACGAAGATGAAATACTCTAAAAATCACGTAATTTGATCAAGCATTTTTTTTATTTACTATTCCAATTTTACGACTACGCGAGTCAGCCATTACTGCATCCGATGAAATAAAGGGAGAGAACTCAAATCGAAGTGTCGCGGGTAAAAAAAATAAGCTTATGTTCAATGCAGTTTAGTAGTAAAATCGTAAATTTTGGTTTCTTAGTTAAAAAAAAACAAAAAAACTAATAGATCGATTTTGGTAATTTTTGGAATATGACATCTTCGTTATATAAAGCGTAGGTACACGATAAAAGTTTTTCTTCATTTTTGTTTATAGCTATAAGTGCCAATCTGGACATGAACTAAAAAATCTTTTAAATTTAAGCAAGCATCTAGTAGTCAGGGAAACGAAAGTAAAATGCACATAAATATTTTCTGGGTCCATTCACTTTTTCATTTATTGTCCACTATGTACCAGACTATGCATGAATGCTTTGTTAACGAGTAAAAATCTTACCTTTATTTATTTTTCAAAATAAATCATTGATTATTCGGACTACTATTCTTATCTTGGTTGTTACTGTGACATATTGACTGGGTTTCTAAGTTTTTTTAGTTTTAACTCATTTTCCCAAACTTTACTGCTCGTCCTCATCACCATGTCTTTTTCATGTATATTAATAAACTATGATTTTCGAACCGATTGAACGTTTTAAAGTGAGTAAAACAACTAAAAACTTTTTCAGGTATGTAGAAGAGTAACTTCTCTTGCCTTTGATAACATTTATTTGTTATAGACTTTTTATTTTTGACCACTTTTTCGTACATCTGTGAATTGTAATAACCTTATAACGAGAAAGTGAACCCCCTTCTAAAAGTCGTGAAATTTATTTTTCAATTTTTTTTCATCTATTATGATACTTAAGTCTGTAATCTATGATAATCGTTGGAAAAAAAAAAACTTATAAAACACGAATTTTTAGGCGTAGGCACTCTCGTACAGATCCGCCGAATTTGTAATGAAAGCAACATTGAATTTTTATAAGATACCCCCACCCCACAACAAATAAATAATAATAACTTGGGATTTACTTTACTAGAACCAGCAAAAGCAGCATAAAAAAGTTGTTTTCCCCGGAACCAGCAAAATAAGCTTAAAAGCATGTTTAGCTATTTTACCGGCACCGGCAAAATAGCCTCTTCCTAAATAAATGATAAATAGAACGTCTAAACATGGATAATTTTGCTGAACTGCTACATAATAAACATTTTAAATGAGAAGACAGTAAATACCTTAATTGAGACAAATTTGTGGTGGTCAGGAAAAAGTAATGTCGACTTTGCTATTTATCACTCGTGCAATCGTGCATTCGTGCAACAATTGGAAGCATTGTCTCTACCGTTTTAAAGTACTTGCATTTATTAAAAAAAAAAAAAAAAAAAAAAAAATCATGTATATTTTCGGTGTCCAAAATTATTTCAAAATTACTCGATTTGTCGTTCTAAAATCGGATTGTAATTTAAGATAAAAATATTCATAATTAATATTGACGGTTTAAGAAACCGACTTTTGTGTTTCTTTTATACCGAGGTTTAAAATTGGATCAATCGTCCTTCATTCCCGTCGACTAGAGAAATTCAAAGCCTGGAACTAGCATCTTTGACTTCACGTTTTCTTTCCGTTAAAGTTAGTAAAACAATAATAGTAATAAAAATTTTTTGTTAATTGTTTCACTAAACAGGTGTTCTCCAAAGAATCGATAAGGACATTTTTATTTTGTTACATTTTAAGTTGCAATGCAGTTTTAAAACTTCAAATCGAACAATCGTACAAATTTACATATTTTGAAAAGAGAATTGAGGAAGCTGAAAACATACACAACCTTTAAAAAAAAAAAGATTATTCCGGTGAGAAAGATAATTTTGTGTGCTTAATTTTTTTTTCTGGAGTCTCAAAAAATAGTAACAGAAAGAAAAGCTACCCTTTTTCCTTTAAAAAAAAATATTTTTCTCTCTCTCTCTCTTCATGATAATCATGTTCTCATAAAATCCATGATGCAAATTTCAGTCTGTTACTTCCATGCGTGAATTCCTCTTTAGTGAAATAGGAAAATTGATTAAATTTTTTTTTTTTTTTCTGTCTTCTACACTGATGAACCCCCCCCCCATCTCCTCTTCCTCCTCCTCTTCTACTTCCTCCTCCTACCATGTCTCATTTCCTTACTATCACAGTCACCCTCCTCCTACTCTATAGTAGTCGCTGTGTGTTTTGTTTCTCCACTTGACAAATCGTCTCGCTTTACAGCGATACATACATTTTCTTCTCTTAAGATTTCCCCTTTCTCTGAAGGAATTAATGTTACTGCAAAGGACAAACTCCCAATCCGTCGAAAAATTTCCAATTATGCCTAGAAACGCTTTTAAAGGTAAACAATTTTTTTCACCATTATATTGCTTTGATCTTCGTTTAAAAATCAAAAAATAATTTGTTTGAACAAGTTCTCCCCCCCCCCCAATAAAAATTAGGGAAAGCAAGTTTCATTTTTTATATCACAATAGTTTCTCTTTTTTTTTTTAAATTACTTAATTATCATTTCTTTTACATCTCTCGTTGAGATTTTTTTTATATCTATAAGTAATCTTATTTTTTGATTTTGTGAATTTCGAAACTAAAAATGGCCGATATGTGTATTTGAATTACGGCTAGAAATACGGGGTCGTTCTCTAAATTTTATCAATAACAATATCGTATTTTTAGTTTGATCTAATCTACTTCACTAACCATGATTTTAAATTGTATCACAAATATGATGTAAATTGGCAGTGGACTTCATTTATACTTTACTTATGAATATTTTTATTATTTATTAATAGTAATCTAATTTATGGTATAGTATTTATCCTATAAAAAATGGTTTATAAATTTTGTCCCGACATATTCACAGATGGCGTTAACTTTTTTTTTTGTGAGAGCGTTTACCTGTTAGTCTGATATCAGAAACTATTTCTGATTTCTCTAATTAGGTCCACGATTTGACTTTCAAAACGTTAAAAACAATTGCATGAATACGTTAAAAACAACTCTTTATATTGCATGAATAGCTAAACATTGTGGAAATCTCTTTAAAAGCAACATTTTAATAAGACGAGTCTGTCTATTAAACGTTGATATTTCATTAGGTTTTACTAACAATATTGCTTATCATATACAGCATTTCTTCAAAGATATCTAGAAAATTTCGTTTTTTTTTGTTTTGTTTTTTTATTTTTGTTTTCATTTTTTATTTTTCAATGTGTAAATTAAACAAAATTTACATCCGTCACTATAAAATCTACCATCAACCAAAAAATTGGCCTAAATTTCTTTTCGTAAAAAGAAAATTGTTAAACTGAATTTCATTTTTTACTCTGTCACAAACACAATCAAATTGTATTTCATAGGTTCTTTTAATATTTCTACTAATATTAATTTAGTACCATTTTTTTTCTTTCTTTTCAGCACCAAAAACAAAGCGATCACCTGCTAAGCCAGAGTCAGAAGTAAGTGTACAACCTTTAATTGTGTATTTTTTGTTGGCTCCTTCAGTTTTTATCTCGAGGTTTCGATTTATATTTGATTTCGTCAATAATGTCGAATATAATTGGTATATTCGCCGGTTTGGTCTTAATGTCATATTATTGTTGGTTCAGATTTCAAGTCTTTATGCAGGAAAGAAAAAAAATGCATGGACGAAACTTGTCTCTTTTTCTGCATTTTAGTTATCTGCTTGCTGTTTAAATTATTTAATTTCCTAGTTTACTTTTAAGTATCATGATTCTATAAGAACACTTGTAAAATAGTATTTCATCTTTTTATTTGAAATCAGTTGGTTTTTTCCACAATCAAAACAAGAAATCTAATTTGGCTTTTTTTTTTCTTTTTTTCTTTTTAGCATTTCAATATGGCGATTGTTTTTTATTTAATTTATCGCTTGGAATATTTTGATTTTTAGGAAATTTTTTGACTTTCTATGTTAAATTCTGGCTTCCTAATTCATATTAAAAAAAAAAAAAAAAAAAAAAGAAAAAGAAAAAGTCGCGTCATTTTTAACATCGCGTTTGCGTTACGTAAACGTTAAAACATCGAAATAAGTGAATTCTGTTCGGTTAATTCTAAAATGTTTGAAGAATTTCTTGAATCTTTAGGGTTTTTCATAATGATTCGGAAAAAATCTAAAAATGTGACTTTTCCAAACGTAAATTAAGGTTAGTTTTATTTTATAATAAATTGGTGTTTAAATAGATTCTCACCATACGTGTGTGTGTGTGTGTGTGTGTGTGTGTGTGTGAATAATCTCTTAATTGTTTTTTTTTTAATTTTTATTTCATTATTTTTCCCCAAAAGCTCTCCTGTTAGAATCTTGCTGGATTTGTTCAAGTTTTAATAATTTTAGTTGGAGTCCTTGAAATAAAGGTGTGTATGTGTCTTCCAGGCACCACTTTGCAAAGTCTATGTTGATGATGTATGTATCTACGTATTTATCTGCTATTGTCTTTTAAAACGATTATTAGTATCATTTGCCCCTTCAAAAATATTTAAAACGACAAAAACTGACGAAATTCTTATATTATGCGACTTTTTTGTCTTCCCTTTTTTTTGCCCCCCCCCCCACTTCCTTTACCACTTTACTTTCTATGAAAATGGCTGCGTTAACATCACCGTAAAGTTCGTAATCCAAACGTTACGTCCGTTACCGGACAATCTTTTTTCTGCTTTATTCAAAGATATAAATACATTTCTAGTAATTTTAACGGTTTATACTTAGTTATTAACATCTTAGCAATGTAAACCTTAAACTTGTTCTATCAGAAGCTCAAAATCTACTTAGCATGCAAAACGATTTTGCAAAGGCCTTTTTTTTTCTTTTCTTAAAACGATTTTTATAAGTTTTCATTATTTTCTTTTTAAAGATGTTTTTTTTTTTTTTTTACTTCTGTAGTTTTATAAACAACGTAATCATTATCATTCACGCCCTCGTAGACTGAAAAAAGAAAAATATATGTATATACACGGACGCGTTTCTATTTTCTCTTAAAAGAACAGTATGAAAATACCATTTTTATCTAAAGAAAAAAAAATCAAACAAGATATCTCGTGTGTGTATATCGCTTATATGTAACTTTGGTAAATATATATTATATATTTTTATATCAATCAAAATTCAAGTAAAGAAAAGCTAAAATAAACTCTTAAAAATTTCATTTAAAAACAAACATACATGTATACACACACACATATATGTGTATATACACACACATATATATATGTATATATATACACACATATGTATACACACACACATATATGTATACACACACGTGTATATACACACATATATACATATATATACACACACACACATATATATATATATATATATATATATATATATATAATATAAACTATTTGTCTTCAAGCCCTCTCCTCTACATATATAAAATATTAATGATGATCAAAAAATAATTTCGATAAATAGTATACTTTTGACTGATGGTTTATATTAAAACAGCTTGTTAACTTAAAGTAATGTAATCATATTTTTTTATTTAATCAACAACTGATTCTTTATAGACTTGTTTACAGCTACGCACTTGTCTTAATGTGTGTGTCTATGAGGTTCAGTTTGTTCGCAATCATTATCGCTCTATGCCAGTTACTTATTTAACTCTAATCTTCTATGCATCAGTTTTGTGACAAACGCAGGCATTTTAGGCCGGTTTTATTCAACAATCGAAATCTATTTAAGTCTGAGCTCCCTTGTCTTTTTCGTCTATTTTTCTCACTCTACGTAAATATTCTAACTTTGCTCCACAAAAGCTTCATATCAGTTACATTTTCATATAAATATTACCAATTATCAGAAAAAAAATTGTATAGTTCTTAACTTATCTCTTCATATCTAGTCAAGAAAATGTCTTTAGAGCGATTCTTTTTTTAAAGAATGCTATATACGTAATGTATCCGCTTGTAATGTTAATGTTTGTAATAAATTAGACGTATTAGTTTAATATTTTCCTTTGAACGGAATTTGGTCTGTCAGATTGAACTGTAAATCTTAAAAACGAGTGCAATAATCCTGTTTTAAACTTCGTTTCGTGCTATCTACTTTTGAAAGCCTTTTTTTTTTTTTTGTTGGTTATAGAAATAAACCTTACTAAAATAACCCTTTATTTTTGTGATTTCAACTATTCGATTTAACCTTTTTAGATAGACCTTTTATGCTTGGCTTTGGTTACACTTGTAAATTACTTACGTATAGCAAGAGATAAAAAAACAAAAAAAAAAAACAACAATGTAATCCCCTCCCCCGTATCATTGTGTGAGTCTAAATACACAACCGATATATAAAACAATATATCGCCCTCTTATTTATTTATTTTTTCTTTTATCGCTATTTTGCTAAACTATTTCTACGAAAGAGGCCGACCAGACAAGATGGCGATGTGTGTACACCTCGACTGTATTTATGGACATTGTTTCTCTTTCGTTTGTTGACCGATCCACTATTACGTTTTTTTTTTTTTTCTCGCATGTTTAATTCGATTATAAACTATATTATACATTTATTTATATTCGGATCTAAATAATTTAATCAGTCCCCCCCCCCCCTTTTTATCAGCCGAGATTGGAAATCTAACGGTTCTCACTAGCAATAGCCAATTTATTACTACACGATATGCAGGAAAAAAAAAAGAACACATTCTGTGTATGTGGAAAAGGGGAAATATATTCGACAGTATAAAGATGACTTTTGATGTGCGAATGCTTTTAATTCCATATGACGTTTTATTTATATTTAATACCATCTTCAGATTACCAAGAAAAAAATGATGTTGAAGATAATTTTGTCATTTGCTTTTGGTTTGGCTATAAAAAAAACAAAAAAAAAAACGAAATGATTAAATTCACTACTTAATTTGTCAAAATAATCTATTAAGTCTATTTTTAATCTATGCTCGCAAACAGTAAATAGAGATTAACTAGTATATTTTTTCTCCTTTACACACACACACGAAACTAGTTTTGCCAAACACTAAAATAAATATCTATGTTAACTTCATATGGGGCTTTTTTTTTTTTGTTGATGTATAAAACCCCACCTTTCTTTCGTTTCCGAACACAAGAGTATAAATACTTAAGCTTAACTTATGAATTTAAATTCTAACCACATTATTTTCGAATTAGTTAAAAAGCTTCAAAATTACATTCGAAAGGTCACCGAAAAATCCAGTTTCCGAATTTTTTCACAAGCTTTATGGCTTTGTGCTTCGAACCCGTGTCACTTATTGTATCAATTGAATTTCTGTTTTCATTTTTAATATTTTTACGGTGGGCGTTTTTTGTTTTGTGTTTTCGTCGACTCTTTCGAGATTTTTTGGTCCATGTTTTATCCTGATTTCATTGAAATCAAATGAGAAACATTTTTTTAATCGATATTTTTCTTTTCTTACGCCCCTGTTATTTATTTTATTATTCGCTCGGTTATTTTACAAGTAGCTTGGTTTTGTTCCGACTATACAAAGAACTATATTTTTCCATTTTGTTAACATTATCTGGTTAGTTTGGAGAAATCGACTTGCTTCCTCTGCCTTTTTCTCTCTCTCTGTCGATAAGCTTCTTTTCTATAATAGTGACTTGAGCACTCACTACTCTTTCAAAAGCTTAGATAAATCAAACACTTTTTTCACCTGTAAGCTTAAATTTTCTCAACCGATTTAAAGATTTTAATATCGCTTTCAAATCTTGATGATTACAAAACAACAGAAGCATCGTTGCAGCATTTTGTTTGTCATATTAAAAAAATATAATAAAATAATCACCACGGTGATTAGAAAGTGATTTCGACCCTTCTTAAACAAATTCAAAAAGTAATTTTTGATTAGAATTAAAGTTTGCATAAAACCAAAGGCCGATACCAAGGAGACACTCTTCCACAAAAAGGACCTTATTTTGTCATGATTTGGTTGGTCCCTATTTTATTTTTATTTTTTCTTGTATCAGATTATTCTATATGGTTACGTTGTCACTGGTATCGTAACAATAATTCATAATATTACCCGCAAAGAGATATTATTAATGCTTAACTTTAATAGTGACATACACACACACACACACACACACACACACACACACACACATATATTAGTACTAAAGAAACCATTACCCACTCTTGGTCACTACTACTACTACCATCATAATATAACAACTGCTAGACAAATGTATCTGAAGATGTTATTTATCATGACGTTAAGCCGTTAAAAATGTTTGCTTCTAATGTGTTATTTTTAACATTTAACGTAGCCTTAACTGCTTTTTCAGAGCTAAATTTTTCTTAATACATTTGTGTTTGCAATGGTGGTTGTACCAACAAATAGACCCCCCCACACACACACCCTCCCTTAGTTGTAATATCTAATCTACAATGTCATTCATTAATCGTAAAGGGGGGTGAGCGGATATTAGCTTAGATACATATCTGGCGTTGCCTGGGAATCTTTCATTTTTTTTTTTTTTTTTTTTTTTTTTTTTTTTTTTGCGCCCTCCTATTTTATATATTGTTCAATAGAATTTCGAAAGTTAATTTCGATCATTATGGTATGATATAGTTTGGCTATTATAAGTTTTAAATTCAACCAAATTGTCATAAAACTGAAAATTTTGTTGGTGTCCAATTTCTAGAATTATTGGATGAAATAGCTTAAAATTTTTCAATCTGTTAATAACCAGTTTAAATGACTTTCTTCCCAACAGTTAAAATATTTCCAAATTCATTTCAGAGTACTTGTAATTACGACATTTAAAAAATGAAAATATCGAAAAAAAAGTTTTAATTGTACGTATCCGTTAGTTCTCCGAAAAAATCACTTAATTTCATCAAGTAGTTTGTTTTGTTTTTGTAACAGCGAACAAAACAATTTATGACACCGAGCAAAATGTTTGGTTTTTAGGAAGAAAAGCTAGTATTATGGGGAGGGGGTGTCGGCGCTTTGAATTATCTCCCCGTGGCGTGTTCAAAATATTCCAAGATGTCTTACCTTCAACGCGCTGTTATAACAAGGCCGATAGCCATTAGTCGCGTGCTCTCGTGTAATGCGTGCAATGTAGGATTGACATGAAATTAAAGATAAACTAAAAATGACCGAAAAATGGGCTGAAATGACTTAAATAAAAAGTAAATGACTTTAATGAACTTAAGGATGAATTGAATGACCTTAAGAATGACTTGAATGCTTAAAAAAATAACTGGAATCCTTCAAAAACAACTTGAATGATCTGGAGAATTACTTGAATGGCTTTGAGAGTGCCTGGTTATAAAGTGGGTGATCATTTTACATTAAATTGATACAGAAAAGTGATTCCCCCACTTTATATCACAAAGTTACAAACAAAAGTACAGCATGTAGTAAGAACAGATATTACACTTTGATCTTGGCCAAAAGCTTAAAAGGCTATGAACAGCATCTATTAACAACAGACCTTTGATCTTAACAAAAAAGGCCAAGCACAAAAGTGTTACGGACAGACCGACTTATAGAGTCGCTTGCGACGTATTTCTGCTGTAAAAAAAAAAAAAAAATGCTCGATCAAATTAAGTGAATTTTATTTTTTCCGGAGATCTTCAGTTCAAAACGGATACGTACAATATAACCTTTTTTTTTTTTTTTTTTTTTTTTTTTCATTTTTTGTCTTGACTAAACTGTACAAGTGCCCATTTCAGTCACGAAGTAATCCTAGTGATATTAAAATGTTTGACTCGTTTACAAACAAATGGTGGATTTAGTTTGGTAACTATTTTTTATACTTTTTATTTTACACTATTGCATTTGTTCTCAAATATTAGATTAATAGTAAAATAAATAAGCAAGTCACGCAGAGGCGAGAAATACAAGCAAGTGAGAAGTGATCACACGATTTTATTAATATGGTAGTAGATAACTTGTATCAGGATTTATGTGGAAATTTAATTTCAATCGAAAGACTCTGAAATGATCCAAAAATAAAAATATTTGGAACTCCTGACTTTTTTGTCTCCCAATTTTTCATCTAAAATTTTAATCACGTGATTACGGTGTAGCGACAGCGTCAATAAAATAAACTATTTATTCAAGTGCCGTTTGTTATGGATTTTAGCTGAATACGATATTAGAAATCACTTTAATGGTATTTATGTTACCAGGATGGCGTGTGTTTTGTAACTATTTTGTACTTTCACCTAACAAATTCATAAACAAAAAAGATATCGTAAAATTTGAATTTATATAACCATTTTGGTGCTAATGCACTTACTGATCCGCGCTATTTTTAAAATCGTATTTCCAAGTTTAATTAAAGTTTTATGGGTTTTTTTTTTTTATTCAATTGTAAGCACAGAATAGGTACAAAACACTCTCTCCTCCCCATGTTAAGAATGGTTTATTAAATAATAACGTTATTATTTCAGCACGGACCGCCATTTTATTATATTTTTTGGAGCGCGCGGGGGGGGGTTGTTTTAGCGAGATAAAGGACTGTGCTTCCATCTTACAATTAAAAAAGGTATCGTGAAATTTGAATTTAAACTGGAAAGAAAAGAAGAAAAAAACTATAAAAATAGCGCGGTACCATCCGCCATCGTATGCATCCGAGAAAATCTACTATAAAATTAAACCAAAATTTGGTGCTTATGCATTTTTGGTACCACGCTATTTTTAAATATTTTTTTCAGGTTAAAGTTTCGCGATATCTTTTTTTTTTTTTTTTTTTTTTGTAAGGTGGAAGCACAGAATAGTTACAAAACACCTTCCTCATGTTAAGAATGGCTTTCAAAATATTATTTTAGCACAGTACCAAAAAATACATAAGTACCAAAAATTTTATTTTTATTGTTTAATGTTTTATCATAAAATATGATCACATTTTCAATAATTGTTATATTTTGCCTATTTAAAGTTTGTGAAACATGTAAAAAAAAAAAAAAAAAAAAGCTTCTGCTAGGTACCGGTGTCGACCTTTTCAGTGTCCCCTGCTTCGAGGATATTTATGCAAATCTGCCGTTTGTTTTGTTTTTGTTTTGTTGTCCTTTATACGAGAGGCGAAGGCGTTCCAAAGTAGTGCTTATTTTATTTCGCTCGAATGGGTCTGAGGGAATTGCCAACTACTAGAGCATATATATCCATTAATATCTTATGTTTTTATATAGACGGATCTTGTTCTCGGTTGATTACCTGTCGGATATATACCCAAGTGTCGAAAGAATATTCTGTTGTCACAGCCCTACTAATTACATTGTTATGATGACTGAACTCGTACATTCATAACCTGAAAATTTCATCTCTGTTACAGATATGACTAAGAAAGTAACACTGTCATAGGTGTGCGTCAGAAGCTGAGCTGTGACATTGAACTTCTGACAAAAGTGCATTGAGAATGATGGTGACTATATAGAAAAATAAATCTTGCAGCAGAAAAAGTTGCTAGTTTTAATGGTACCACTCCCGTCTTCCTAGCTCTTCAAATTTTGAGATTAAAAAATAGGCGGGTTTACTTTTGGAGTGATCCTCGTACAGAAAGAAAGTAGATGTAAAAACTGACGAAATCGATTACTTATTTCGTTAAAATACATTTTATGGAACAATTAAGTATTTATAACAAAACTTTCGTATTTGTTATAAAATTTAAGTTTATTAGTTAGATGTTGAATTTACGAATGAACGCCCGATTGTGACAATTTTTGTTGAATCAAGAAAGTAATGCATAGATGTTCGGTGAAAATAGATTGTAACTACTCCCCTCCAAACCATAGTAGTAAGGTCTGCGAAGGTATATTGTGACTATGCTACACTTCACTTAACTCACCACCACAATTGATCCTTAAAACTGAACTCTTAGTACAATTTTGATCAATTAATCAAATAAATATTTAATTTTTTTTTTTTTTTTTTTTTTTTTAATCGAATATTTATTGAAACCAAAAATAAAAAAAGCCTTTTTTAAAAAATGTAAACATGATTAGATTTTGAATTCGTTTTCTCTTAGCCGTTATTGTATCCATTTCCCACTACACACGGGGGATTACATTTTTTTATGTACTAGCATTTCAGCCTGGCGTTGCCCGGGTGTTTGGAGGTCATCACACACCTCCAAACACCGGGCAAATTTTTGGTTTCAATAAATATTCGATTAAAAACAAAAACAAAAAAAAAAAAAAATTAAATATGTATTTGATTGATTGAGCAAAAAAAAAAAAAAGCGGTCAATTTTTTAAACTTTGACCCCTTAACATTTGTTTGGGGCTCAAATCAAGTTATTAAGTTAGATCCATGTCCAAGTAACCTATATTTAAAATTTTAAGTGTTTAGACCCAAAATTGGCGGAGGAGTTTGGTAGAGTTCTCCAAGGTCAAATTGTTGAACTTTGACCCCTTAACAGCCAAATTTCTGGCCGAAAACGGATTACAAAGATTTTCCCAAATTTCAGTACCCTATATATCAAATTTCGAGTCTGTAGACTTAAAATTGACAGTTATTGCGTAGGGAAATGTACAGACACGTTCACTTTTATATATATAGAGAGAGATTTGCACAAAAACATTTTTGTACTATTTTCATTTTTATTTTAATATTTAAAAGCAAAGATAAAGAGTTTTAAAATTTAGATAAAATCGATGGAAAAGGGGTATCGAGAAAAAAATTGTGAATAAAAATTTAAATTTGTAGATTTCAAAACGTTTATTCGCTTTGAAAAGCAATGTCGAGGAGCACTACACAAGAACAAGAAATATGGCCGTGAAATGACTCTTGCATCTTTGAAGTTTTCGATAATAGAAAATTAAACAAAATACAATAAATGTTACTTCAATATTTTAACAAAAAAAAAATGTCTGAACTTGTCCAGTTTATGAACCATACTGAAATATTATTTAGAAAGCCATTTTTAATATGGGGAGGGCATGACCATTGTTAACTATTCTGTAGTTTCACCTGTCACGTTAATAAACAAGATAACGTAAAACTGAATTTAACTAGAAAAAGCACATTTCATATTCTGCATCAATACCAACTTATGTGCATAAGCCTGAAGAGTCTCCTAGAGTGGATGAAACGCAGAATATTCAGTGTAGCTTAATCGCCATATACATTTTATAACTTTATATATATATATTTATAAGCAAGTCAAAATATGTTGATTTTCTTTATATTTAAAGAAAACCGCTTTAAAAAAACATATTGCATAATTTGCTATTAAACCTGTTATTTTTTTTAAATTTGGTCTTTGCTCCTTTAAGTGAAAAAAAAATTAGGGTTTGAATTACATTTTTCAAGTAGCTATAAGCTTAAAAAATAGTTGAATTATTAAAGTTCTGATCATCATTTTTAATGGCGACTTTCTGATACACCTAGTGGAACACTGTTCCACAAGGCCGCTTCCCAGATGAATACAACATAGCTTTCAAATCCAATGTAAAAAAAAAAAAAAATTCAGTATTTTTTTTTAGATTGGGTCCACCTTCACAATTTTCTTTTAAATGACGACTTTTAAAGGTTTTCGACTATGCTGAATACGAAAATTGCATTGAATTTTTGTAGAAATAAGTAGTTATCGAGATATAAAAAGTTGTATTATGCATTGTATTCTTTGGCGGCCATCTTTTATATGCACGTGCAGTGTCAGTCATAGATGAGTAGATTTGTTTATGGCGCACGCGCGTAAAAAGATGGCCGCCAAAGAATACAATGCATAATACAACTTTTTATATATCGATAACTACTTATTTAGGCACCGCCAAAAATGGCCGAAAAATCAAGTTGTTGTTGTTTTTTTAAAACGAAATTACATTTATTAAAATCCATTATTTCTGAGTAACTTTTTTTTCCAGAAAGATAAAACCCTGAATTTTATCATAAAGAAAGCAGAATAATGTAAAACTTTTTCTACTATTTTTAATTACATTTTAAATGTTAAATTTCCCCCAAAAGTTAACAATCGGCGTTTTTTTTTTTTTTGTTTTGTTTTTTTGTTGCACAAAAAACGTATATAAATAGTTAGAAAAAAAAAAGGTTTTTGAAAGAATTAATTTGTTTATTTCTTGTCTAAGATTTAGGGTGATTTTCTATGAGAATATGCAAAAATATTATAATATAAGTACCTGGATTTCAAATAATTCCACTTAGGCAACCAGTTACTTCGAGTCGATTTGATTACGGTTTACATTTGTACTTGATAAAAAGCAAACTACGGAAGACCAAAAAGCCAAAAAAAAAAACAAACTTATTTTTCAGTGACGAAAATTTCAATGTATTATTAACGCTGAGGCTGGCCAGTACCAGATGGGTGACCATTTGTATGAGTTTGGTTTTTAATGTGTATGTGTGTGGGGAGACAGGCTCTCCAGAATGGGGAGGGGGGCAATTTAAAGCAGAATAAAAAAAATTATTTCAGCGCGTTTGGTCCACCGTAGTCGAAAGGCGGCAAACGTTTCCAAATTTGATCGAAAAAAATTATATTTTTAACACAAAGGGCACAATATTTATCGAATTTTTTTTTTTTTTGTATCGATTCTTCAAAGCATGCCCTGTTTAATAATGATCATGCATTCGGCTCGTTAAAAAGAAATTGTCAATTTATTTATCAAAGATTTTAAAATGGCTTTTTTCGTATAAATATTAAAAAAAAATTTTTTTTGTTTTGCTTAACTTAAATTAATTATTTTACTTAACATATTCACCGAATTTCACACTTCAAAACTTAAAAGCGGTATAATTAAACACAATCGAAGTTTTGATATTCAGACATCAAAATAAGGTATGCAAACAAGTTTTTTTTTTTTTTTTTTTTTTTTAAATCTATAATCCCGTCCCTTACAACAATGTTTTGTTCAGTTTCAGATGATTATTTTAAGCATATTTAGAATCCCCTCAAAACAAGGGTGAATTTTGTAAGCAAAATATATATATATATATATATATATATAAATAAATATTGTTTATGAAAAATAAGTACACTGTTATAAAGTTCATTCTTCTCTTAATGATCGCTGAAATTTTCGTATTGATTGGATAATTACCTGATTTTTGGTAGATTTTTAAAAAGACGGTCCGTCAAAAAGTACTTACCTGCCCCCCCCCCCCGTTTTGGCGGTGCCTATACTTATTTCTGCAAAATTTCAATGCGATTTTCGTATTCAGCATAGTCGAAAACCTTAAAGTTGTCATTTAAAAGAAAATTGTGGAGGTGGGCCTAATCTGAAAATTTACCACTTTACATTCATTAATCCTTATCCTTGAGTGGCCTTCGGGTCTTGACAAGTAACTTTTTTCATATTTGTACATTGTACAGTTGTCTTGTTTCCGTTTTAGTTTAAACAATTTCACGTATCTTTTTTCCTCGCGGCTACGAGAATTGGAATTTTTTAATTTATGAAAAATCATGATCCCTCATTTCTGCCTTTAAAATGCTTAGCGATTTGGAAAAGTGTAGTATCTGTTCTTCAGATGCTACACTTCTATTTCTTGTTGTCTCTCAGTGGAGAAATCCTTCACAACTGAAACAATTTTTATTTTTGTTCCTTTTCTCCACGTTAAAAAAGGATCCTGCCTGGTGTCTAACTCTGTCCCGTGGAGGAGAGGCATTGTAAACAGGAACTACAATAAAGCACATGCACAAAATTACTTTTATAATAATTTGAATTGGTGATTGTCCAGAATTCTCCCTTACACTAAAAATCAAAAACAAAGAAAATTCTGATTTACGTACCCATGACGAAAAGAAACCCCTTATCTTTATCTTAAGAACGGCTTTCTAAATAACGTGGTTTCAGCGCGGTCCGCGGTACAATACGTGCATAAATACTAATTTAGTTGAACAACAAACAGCAAAAAAACTACTTTAATTAAAATTTGAATCGTGAACCTGAACGTAAAATTAATTCCATTTCACGTTTTCTTATTTTATTCTCCGGATTATCGTCGCTAACAAACTTAACTTTCATATTAGCCGGTATTTTTTAAGTTTAATTAATGACTTTTAAGGTGGAGGGTTACTTTTCAATTATAACGTTCTAATAAATTGATACCCCACCTTGTGGTCAATCAGCATAACTCTCCTTATTAATGTTTCACGTGTTCGCTGTGGTATAAAATGAAATAATTTCAAATGTTTCGGGTTTGTATTACTATACACATGGATTCGAAAAAGTTGTCAAAAAACAAATATATAACAAATAAATGTTATCAAAGGCAAGATAAGTTACTTTTCTACCTAACTGGATAATTTCATTGTTTTTATTTAATGTAAATATTTATTCAGCTCGAAAACGGTGTTTACCGATGTATAGAAAATTTAAAATGGCGCCGAACTTTCTGTTGAACGCGGTAAGTTTGGGAAAATAAGTTAAAAATAAAAAATATACAAAATACTGTTAGAAACTCGCTCAATATGTTAGTGACATAGGCTGACATATTCTGTGGGTTTTTAACGGTATTTTGCATATTTTTTATTTTTAACTCATTTTCCCAAACTTACTGTGTTCAACAGCGAATCGGGCGCCATTTTAAATTTTCCAATACATTGGTAAAGTAAACTGTATGTTTTTCAAGCTGAATAAACATGTTACATTAAATAAAAACACAATAAAATTTTCCAGTTAGGTAGAAAAGTAACTTCTTTTGCCTTTGAGAACATTTACTTGTTTTTTGACAACTTTTTCGAATCTGTGTATAGTAATACAAACCCCTACACTACCATCCTCGAGTGGCCTTCGAGTCTTGATTAGTGGTGACTCAGAGTATAAAAAAAAGAGAGAAATGTATTATTCACCCCCCCCTCCCGCCACGAAAATTAAATTTGTATTATTGTTTTACCCCCCCCCCCCTCACACACACACACACACACACACACACACACACACACACACACACACACACACACACACACACACTACTAAAATTTTAATTAAATATATCGTTATTTTGTTTCAAATATAATCCTCTCCTCTCCTTCCTCAAAATTATTATTTCCACAACTTCCCCGCGCTCGCCAAACTTGAAATCTCGTTGAATGCTAAAAGTAAAAAGACCAAGAGTTGGTGATCACTTTACGTTAAATTTGGGAAAATGCTATTTATTTATTTTTCAAAATTTCTCTTTTCATATTATTCATAAAGGCCTTTTAAAGGTATTAGGCAAAAATAAGTAGGTCCTCATTTTTTTATTTTTTTTATTTTAGAGATTAAACGACGCTGGGGCACCTCGTAAAAAAAATTAATCAAGCAACTTTTTTTTCCCCCATGTTTTTACATAGTCTTGTTTTAGTTGAAACAATTTCACGTGTATCTGCTTTCCTCGCGGCTACGAGAATCGAAGTAATTTTTTTATTTATAAAATTAAAAATTCAAAAAAGTTTAATTAAATTTACCAATCTGCATTATTTTAATTTGTAAACAAGTCATTTTAATCATCTTTTAAATAGTGTGTTTTTGCTAATATGAAAGTTAAGTCTGTTATCGACAATAATCTGTAGAAAAATAATATATGAAAAGTAATTAATTTTACGTCAGGAAAGCTCGTTTTCTCGTTTAGGTCCGCCATTTGAATAATTTCCAGTTTTTTTTTTTCTGTAAATTTATATAAAAAGATTTTTTTAAATAAAAATAATTTGGGTTTGTATTACTGTACACATAGATTCGGAAAGGTTGTCAAAAAACAAATATATAAATAAATGTTATCAAAGCCAAGAGAAGTTACTTTTCTACCCAAGTGGATATGTTTTTAGTGTTTTTATTTAATGTAACATGTTTATTCAGCTCGAAAAACGTACAGTGTTTTACCGATTGGAAAATTAAAAATGGCGCCCGACTCTCTTTGATACGGTAAGTTTGGGAAAAGAGGTTAAAAATTAAAAAAACTAGACAAAATACTGTTAAAAACCTCCCTATGTCATGGTAACATATATTGAGCTAGTTTCTAACAGTATTTTGTCTAGTTTTTTATTTTTAACTCCTTTTCGCAAACTTATAATTCCAAAGAGAGTTGGGCGCCTTTTAACTTTCCAATACATCGGTAAACACTGTATGTTTTTCGAGCTGAATAAACATGTTAAATTAAATAAAAACACTGAAAACATATCCAGTTAGTTAGAAAATTAACTAATCTTGCCTTTGATAACATTTATTTATTTATTTTTTTATTTTTTTTTTTTTGACAACTTTTTCGAATCTGTGTACAGTAATACAAACCAGTAATTTAATAACGAACACTAAGTAAAAATTGAAAATAATCTTTTTTTTATTTATTTTTTTTTTATTACATTTTCACCCCAAACAAGGCACATTGCCACTTTGGTGTAGGGGGTTATTATCAGGGGCAAACAACTACTGGGGCACTATGTAGGGATTTGGGCAGCAAGATGTCTGTTCATGTTGCACTTGAACTTCTGCACGTCAGTAAAGTTGGGGAAGCAGGGACCTGGAATGGAATTCCAAAGTCTAGCGGTTCTGGGGAAGAAACTACTGGAGTAGAAAGATCTTTTACATCTAGGAATCTCTACAGTGTGGGGGGATTTTGCAGCCTGTCTGGTCTGTTGAGGGTGTTCACGTCGTGGGGGCACCAGTGCTTGCAGTTCGTTAGAGCATTCACCATTAAAATACTTGTAGAGCAGACAGAGGGATGTAACGTTTCGTCGATAGGACAGAGGCTGAAGTGTAGATGCCAGTTCAGCGTTTATCAGATTTGCAACTCTTTTGAACCTTGTCAAGGAGCGAGAGACTAGTAGCCGATGCACCAGCCCAAATATGACAGCAATACTCCATACATGGGCGAATGGTGGCCTTATAGAGGTACAGGATACTTTCGGGTGTTAGTAGTTTTCTAGCACAGTAGAGAGAGCCTACCTTCCTCACAACGGCCCTCGATGTAATTGTTCCAACTCATGTTTCCTGTGAACATTAGGCCAAGGAGCTTGAAAGACGTACTCTCAGATAAAGAGTCGTTGGCCATTGCTATAGGTGGTAGAGAAGGTTTTTTGTAATTATTGAATGAAACTAGTTTAGTCTTGGCGGCATTGAACGTGACCATCCATTTTTGTCCCCATTCCACTACAGATTGGAGGTCATCCTCTAGTGTTTCTGCCATTTCTTTAGATATGTGTTCATTTGTTTTCCTGTCGTGCCTGTTATAGAGTGTGGTGTCATCAGCATATATACCCATCTCAGAGGAAATTTTGTTTGAGGTCATTTATGAATATCAGTAATAATAAAGGTCCAAGGATAGACCCCTGGGGCACTCCCGCATTTATATCATATTGTTTAGATCTACGACCGTCGAGGACAACCTGGATTTTTCTCTTATCTAAGAAGGATTTAATTATGTTAAGTATTCGTCCAGTGATACCGTATGATCTAATTTTCCAGAGGAGACCCTCATGTCATACCCTGTCAAAAGCCTTAGATATCTCTAGAGCTACCGCTCTACCCTCCCCTGCTTTGTCCAGTGAATGGTATATACGTTCAGAAATTACAGTTAGGATATCTGCTGTGGAACGGGCTTGTCTAAATCAATATTGTTGGTCAGTCAGAAGTTTAGCATCTGTAAGGTGATGGACTAGAGCATGGTTAATTAAGGTTTCAAATATTTTGGCAAAAAGTGGGAGGAGACTAATGGGGCGATAATTTACTGGGTCAGTTCTTTCGCCAGAATTCTTGAATACTGGTACCACAGAAGCAGTTTTCTAATAGCCCGGAAAGCAAGATTGATTAAGGCATTTGTTATAGAGTTTGGAGAGAACTGGAGCTACTTCGGCTGAGCACTTTTTTAATAGCACAGCTGGGATGAGATCGGGTCCACATGCCTTTGAAGCGTCAAGGTTTTTTATGAGAGCATGCACCTGAGCAGGGGTGATTTTCAGATCGTCTAGTGTGGCGTCTGTCCGCATAGGAAATTGTGGTAGGGGAGTGGTTGGAAGGGTCCAATGTGGAGTTTGAGGCAAACCGACTGGCAAGCATGTTAGCCTTTTCGGTTGCTGAGCAAACAACCTCGTGATTATTGGTTAGTGGGGGAATTATTGATTGCCCATTATTTACCACACTTGTAGATTTTCCAGAAGTCACGAGTTCCTAGTATTTGTGCTTCGATGCGTTTTTTAGTGGTTTCCGTAAATTCTCTCTTAGCTGTCGCTATTTCTTTCTTAATGTTACTTCTAGCTTCTATGTACTTCTGTCTGTTTGAACTGGACTCATGTCGGTTAAATCTGCGGTATGCATGCTGTCTTTGAGCAATGGCAGTTGCGCAAGTAGAAGTAAACCATTGGGGAGAGTGGGGCTTGCTATAAAATTTCCACATGGGAACATGTGCTTCAATTGCAGTTTTGAACCATTCAGTGGTCTCGTTTGCACACAGTTCAGCAGGAAGAGAAAAAATATTTCCCCATGGGGCATCTCTGATAAGATCTCTAATGGCTTCCCAGTCAGCCTTTTTATAATATCTCGTTGTTTTGAGCACTGGCTCTCCAGTTTTGGCGCTAGAGTTTAGGGCGATTTCAACCATTATCACTGCATGATCAGCGTTCCCAAGTGGGCTCTTGGCATTCGTTATGCAATCATCAGGAACTGTGGTCAAAAACCGATCTAAAAGTGATGCACGTTGTTCTTCCTGATCAGGGAAACGGGTTGGAAAAGTAACAATTTGTGATAGGGAGTGAGATATAGAGAAGTTACGAGTTGTGCTGCCCGCTGCATCTGTGAAGTAGAGAATCCAAGCCAGTTTTTGTGATGGACATTAAAGTCACCAAATACATGTACTTGTGCGCTAGTGTCGAGGGAGAGTGCTGTGTCTATGCTGTCAGAGACTTTGTTTATTATGGTGCAGTCTTGGGTTGAGGGAGAGTGGTAAAGAAAGTAAAAGTAGCTAATGTTGTGTTGCATGATTAGTCTAAAGCACATAAAGGCTTGATCATCCGATTCTAGGTTTGTTTCTCTAGTCAAGGGAAGGGTATTACGAATGTAAGCTCCAAGTCCGTGCATGTGTCTGTCAGAGTCCTTACGGCAGAGTGGGAGATAGCCAGGTATGTTAAAGTAGTTAGAGGGGATGGAGGAGTGTAAGTTAGTCTCACTTAGTGCTAAGATATCCGGGGTATTTGTTAGGAGAAATGCTTCAACATCAGCTAAATTAGTTCTAAGCCCACGGATATTTGTGAATGCAAGCCTCAAGGGTGGAGGCAAGTTGGATTTTTTTGACCCTAAGCCTGGTTTAAGCTTATTTTTAGATTGTACTGTCATCATATTTTTTTAACGAGTTTCAGTTAGGTATGGGGGAGCTGAACAGGAGGTTATGCATCACAAGTAGACCATCAACTGACCTTTCTTCAACTAGGACTGTGGCCTCAGGAAAGCCCACCGGGGATGAGTGCAGGGTCCCTTTCCATGTGCGACATGACACTACAAACATCCCGATATTATACAACTGTTGATGGAGTAACCGCTCTAAACGCTACCAAAGAGTTAGGGTTCCTGTACTACCAGTCAGAAACAGCAGCCAGTAACTGTCAATCCGGTACCCTCAACTCATCAGAGGAAGGTCAACCCAATCTAATTGCTCAGGCATATATGGTACTCAAGTGCACAGTTTTAGGAGTGGGGTGTGTCGGGAGTGGGAAAACGGCGTTCATTGCCCTAGACACGTAACAAAATCTACCACTGGGTGTTTCTGTCGAATCACTGTGATAGTGTCTCTGCACCTGACTAATAGGCAAAGAAGGAGTATGGAAGCTGGGCGATAGACAGAACCTATCTACTCCTTAAGCAATTTAGGTTTGCAAACCGGTAATTTGTTTGAGTCACCAGCCCTAGGAAGGTTGTCATCCAAGACTGAAGAGGTCTCCCTCCCCTTTAGTTTAGTTTCAGAGTTTTCCTTCTAGACGGATGATCTGGGAAGATCTAATGGGTCCGTCAGCACTGAGAGGGTTTGCTTCGCGCCTGGGTTCTAATTCAGGTATTTCTGTGACCTCGAGTGGTTAGTTAATGTTACTGGGTTAGTTTGTAGAGGTTATATATCTGCTGAATAGTTACACTCCTCAAAGTGATTTAGGGACATTGCTATTTCATTGTTACTGGATAGAGGGGGTGAGTAGAGCTCATGCAGTGTAAGCAACTATGATTGTAAGAAGGCTTGTTAGAAAGGAGATAATGTGGTTTGAGGCTTTCCCTTGATATTTTTTTTTTTTTTCATGTTAGCTTAGGTCTAGGATAACATTAAAGTGTGAGTAGGTGTTAAGAATTGAACTACGAGTTGTGCCCAAACTATATTTTAGATGTCAGGAGGGTTTGAGATGTGAGTGCAATATATCTAAAATGTTTTCTAAAATAAGCAATATGTTCCCTGTTTCTGCAATATTATTTTTTAAAAATTGGTCTGTCGCCTAAAATATTGCAAGTTTGAAGGTTGTTTTACAATCCAGAGATTCGAAACAGTGGCTAAAAAACATATAATAAATGTTATCGAAGGCAAGATAAACTGGATAAGTTTTTAGTGTTTTTAGTTAATGTTTATTCCGTTCGAAAAACAAGTAGTGTCGAACGTTATACGAGCATAATAAAAATGGCTGCGTGGTATCCCATTTTTGAAGTCTCGACAATGACTTAAAAATTATACAGAATAAACCCCAGAAATGTTTGAGTGACATTTAGTGACAGTAATTTTTTTTTTTTAACTTAAAATATAGGTAGTTTAAAGTGTGTTAAATTATAACAAAGAAAAACATGGTGTTCTCATTCGAGTCATAGCACGACTATCAGTGATCGTGGTTATAGTCGAGCCTGGATAATTGCTCCAAAATCGAAAATTAAACAATTGATGACATTTATTGGGTGTGTTTTTTGTTTTGTATCTGTATAGTGTTCTGGAGAATGTGGAAGATAAAATGTAAGACCATTTTTAATGTGTGTGAAATTGAGTTTAATAATTTTAATAAGTATTATGAAGAGTCGGATAAAGAAAAAAAACTAGTATAAGCTCCAAATAAACTTTTTCAATTTCTAATCGAAGATAACTTGTTTCGTAAATTTTCTTGTAGATTTTGATTCTATATCTAACAAATTTCATCTTTGTGTATTTGGATGAAGAAAAAATGTTTATCTGAAACTAAAAATCATTTGAATTGTAAAATACTTATCTACGTGTATTCCTTGTGATGTGTGTGTATGAAAAATATGTAAATTTTTACAATTGTTCTCTGTTCATTTGTTGACGTGTAGGAATATACAATATATAACAAATGTAACCAAAGGCAAGATAAGTTACTCTTCTACCTACTTGGATGTTTTGTGTGGTTGGACATAAAACATCTATTTTATTCGAAACAATCATCAGACGTTCAACTGGTGATGTCTAGATAATTGCTTAAATCATGAAAACAATAAAAAATAAAATCCACTCTATAAATGTTACGGTGACACATGGGATGGATTTCTTATCAGTATTTTTATTTTTCGAATTTTGAGCCATTTCTGACACTGCAAAGACGGCATGTTCTTATCGGTCATACTTACCAACTCGGCGCTACTTGTTTTTTGAGTTGAATAAAAACTTAATACATTAAAACACAAAAACTGATTCAGGTAGTTAGAAAAGTAACTTCTCTTGCCTTTGATAACATGTATTTTGAATTTTTGACCCTTTATTGGCTTCTAGTAAATCCTCAAAATGTTTTTGTTTTTTAAATCTTTTTTCTAAAAAGAACATTTTCAACTGTCTTTTCGGCCTTCCTCGTGAAACAGTTTTCATATTAATTTTTTTATACCTACATATTGACACTTTGAAATTGTTTACGGAGATCGTATACTTGCTGATTTCATTTTGGAAAAGTAAGGTATTTCAATGTGATTGTTGTTGATATTTATCAAGAGTCGCCCCCCCTCCCCACACACACACACAAAAAAAACCTAACTAGGTATAATTTAGAGAAGAAAAAAAACGCTGAAATTTATTTAAAACTAAATTTGTTCAGGTAATATTTTACCTTTGGAAAACGTTTATTTGTTTTGTTTTTTTATTTAATTATCCCCCCCCCTCCTCCTCGGGAATATTAAAACGATTTTTTTTAAAAACCGATTCAAAATAAAATGTAACTTTACTTGGCAATCTGATATTACATTTCATCCGTTCTCTCCTTTTGTGGAAAGAAGTTCTTTTTAACTGAGGAAATTTTAAATTTTGTCTTAATTTAGAATACCCCGTTTGGACTTTCTTCATAAAAAGATCCTTGTGCATATATATAATCAGTAAATTTGACATATTCTAACTAAAAAGTTTAATGAATTTTTAATTTGTATTTTTTTTTAACTCCTTTATTTTTTACTTATTATTTTTAAATTTTATTTTACTTATTTGTGTGTTTTTACTTTTTTTCTTTATTTGTGAATTTTTTCCTTTATTTGTGTATTTTTTATCTTTATTTCTGAAATTTTTTTTTACTTATTTGTCTTATTTTTTTTTTTTTACTTTAGAATCGACAAATCCATTATTTAAACCTGTCGTTTTTTAACAAAAACGATATTACATACTTGTCATGTCTAAAATAGTAATATATCCAAAAATTACAAATATTCATTAAGTAGAACAACTGCTAATGTATTTTTTAGTAAAATGTCTACTGCTGTAGGCTACAAATGGTGGAAGATGTTAATTACACTATAATCTAAAATATGCATTCTGATTTAATATCTCCTGTTTGTGAACTCTTCATCGTCTACTTTATAACATCTAAGTTCTTAGTTAAAATGCAATTTTACTCAATTTTCTGTAACAATTACTTTAAACTATAACTTTCTACTTGATGAATTTTCATAATTGTTCGATATATTACTATTTTCGACATGACAATTAAGTATGTAATATTTTTGTTTAAAATGACATGTTTAAAAAAAAATCGACCTATCTCAACAAGCATTTTTATTTTATTTTATTTTTTTTAACTTGTTTTTACTTCCACGTTGAGCCTGATCAATACTAAAATGGGTGAGCATTTTGGAATTCCAGATGCTGTATGTGCTCCCTACTTATACCTATATTGTTTCCAGTCGTCCTGAACTTCTTTTTGTGACTGGAATAAGGCAGTACCAACTGAGGTGTGGTTACAGATTGTGCAACACTTGCTTCACAATAATATGCACAGTAACCATCACAGGAGGTATCCACTGTCTCAGGAATGAAGGCCATGAATGTTCATTATGCTGAATTATGTCATTTAGCAGACTTAAAATGTGAGTTTTCCAATTGAAAAGGATTATGTTGTTTATTTAATGTCTCAAACATTCTCTATTATTTTTATAGATTTTTTTTTTAAATGTCAGTATCCTTACATAGGATTTGTATTGAAATGCATCTGATGAGTATAGATAATCGAAAAAATCTCATTAAAGAAGGAAATCTGATTTTGACTAAAGTTAACTTTTATACAACTTAACATCACAATGCATTTGAGAAGTTTTATCTGGTGCTACCAGATCAGGCTGTCTAGTAGCTTCCTGAGACGAAATGCACCTACATTAAACTTCTGTTTTTGTTTTCTATTCTTTTTGTAGAACTTAATTATGTTCTACAAAAACAACAGCCCCTTTCCCTTTCCCCTTTTTTTCCTTCCCTACTTCCCAACCCCGTCGGTGGGGCATTAGAATACACCGACTGTCCCCCTGCAGAAAATAAAAGCCTCTCAAAGGGGCCACCTGTTGGCCGTTGGTGGCGACCTGTAATGACTCAGAAAAGGATCTTGGTGGCTGAAATGACTCAGAAAAGGATCTTGGTGGCTGAGCAACTGATATCTAGGGAAATTAAAGATGTCAGTTGCAACACTCCACTTTGGTCTCGTACAAGCAAGACTAGACGGGCGGTCGGAGGGGCTCGATCCGATCAATCGGCGAGTTACATCAAGCCCTAACACATCTTCTACTCTTTAAACTATATACATATTTCCCCCTCTTTTCTATGTGTTAGAAGGCGGTGGCTAGGGTCAAATGTACCAAATGATTAATATCATGACATGGCTGTATAGTGCTGGAAGTTACCACAAATGATTTGGATTGTGTAACTAAAGGATTATGGGTGCTCATGGCTCCCATTTGGAACATGTATACTGTTTATGTAGCCCTGGCATGACAAAGCAAATGGGTTTCCCCCTTAACATGCCCCAATATTGGACTCCGAGGTGGGTGGGGAGCATAAACAATGAATTTAAAATGTGTGTGTATGTATATATATATATATATATATATATATATATATATATATAATGGCCAAGTATAAAAACTCCAAGCGCCAACACGTCGACTCGGACAGTTCAGATAATGAACTACATCAAACATCCTCAAAATGTATTGTATTGGAATCACCCGAAGAAACGAAAATAACTGACTTATCACTTTTTATTATACATACCATTATATCGGCACATATTACCCCCAAAAATGTAAAAACTTTAAAAAATAAAACCCTACTGGTGAAAGTGGAAAGAGAAAAACATGCCACTTTTCTCCTAGGAATGAAAAATTTCCACAACATAAATGTCAAAACAAGAATCTGGATACATCCAAAGGTGTAGTAAAATCGAAAGACCTATCAATGTGCACTACTGAAAAGATAACAAAAGAACTTAAAAACCAAGGAGTAATAAACGTTAAAAGAATTACAATAAAAAAAGAGAATCAGACTATACATACGAACACTTACATTATGCAGTTCGATAGACCTACCATCCCAAAAGAAATTAAAATTGGGTTTAATGTTGAAAAAGTTGCACCCTTTATACCAAACCCACTGCGGTGCTTTAAATGCCAGAAGTTTGGGCACCATGAGGATGCAAGTAGGGGACAAGCAGTGTGCGGCAGATGTGGCCAGAGAGATCCAGACAACACTGTCAATGACTGCAATCTCGATTGCAAATGTGCAAATTGTGGAAAAAAAACCATCCTACTTATGCTAGAGCATGCAGAATCTGGAAGAAAGAAAAGGAAGTAGTGCCAATAAAACATACCAAAAACATCTCCTTCCTCGAAGCCAGGAAAAGACGTACTTTCAAGTCACCAAGATGTATATCATCCAACATCACTTAACCAAGACTCCAAATACGAAATACTAATAAAAAATTTGTTACAATTGGGACCAAATGACTGGCTCAAATTTATAAATGAAATCAAACCAAACATATCAAAAATTAATCATCCCATTAAATCATCAACTAATGTTACCAATAAAACAAATTCTCAACCAAAATCCAAACATCCAAGAAAACAGTCTATCAAAAAACAAAGACCACAAAAAACACCAGTACGTCATGCAGATGCTGAAAAAGACGAAACTAAGGAAAAACAAAATCAGTTAAAAGAAAGACCACACAGGTCACCAATACGTCTTCCCCGTGGTGAAAAAAACACACTTGAAAAACAAACAAGATACATCTACCAAAAAACAAAATAATATAAAGAAATTACCACAAACAGAAGCCACTATTACTACTACTACAAATAGATTTACGGAATTAGAAGACATGGAAACTGAAGTTACTCCTCAAACCAAAAAAAAAAAAAATCATGAATTACAAGAAAATCCAATGGAATTGCCGTGGATTGAAGGCAAATTACAATGAAATTTTATTGTTGCAAACCAAATTTAATCCTTTGGTTATTTTTCTCCAAGAAACCTTCCTTAAGAATGAGGACAATTTGAATATAAAACACTATCAACAATATAACTACGTTCATAATACAGGACTTAATAATACTGTAACCCTTTTCCCCTTCCCATTGCAAAACCCAATCATATTCTGAAAGAGAGAACAAAAATGACAAAATCCACTATAAAACAACCAAATCAAAAGCTACGAACGAACGATTGAAAATACAAGGAACTTGAAGAATGAAAATCTCATATAAAATAAATGGATACAACATTGAATACTATTCCCAAAATAACTGGATTCGGCATAACCCACAAAAGGTTGATATGCCGTTAAACAAAAAAAAAAAAAAAAAATTTTAGCACCACATAAATAGAAAGGTCTAGCCTATAAAATCAACTATGATTATTTTATTTGACAGAGGGCATTCGAAATGAATGTTTATTTAGAGCAAAATTGTTTAGTTGATTCTTTGATAAAACAGGCACGTTTGAAATGAATATTTCTGTTTAGAGCCCAATTGAACCATAATACTTGACTTTTTGCATTTTAAACTTTAAGTGAAGTTATTATTTACAGATAATTTTATAAAATCAACAGCGCAATGTGTACACTAATGTATTGTGAACTTTCATTGTGTGGAGGCATATGAAGCTTCTTCCCAGTACACTGTTGGAGACCTTAACTAGAGAAGGCAATCAATTAATTTGATTAAAAAAAAATGGACGGTTTCACCAATTTCAATGATGATAAAAGTATGGGAAGGTGGAACATTTGTTGATCCTCATTCAATCCCGGACAACGTTGGATCTTCCTACTAGTTTGAAATATTCTAATAATAGAATGTGATTAAGGATCTTTTTGTGTAACTATTTTTCTTATAGTTAACTTTTGACTATTTGTAAACTTTATTTTTTTTCTTTCAGTCCCTCCTAAAATTATTAAAAATAATTTGTTTAATAAACTTCAGTTTTGGGATAAATGTGTTGATTATATTTAACTAGCCTGGGTGCCCAGCATTGCCCGGGTGTTTGGAGGTGTGTGTTGAGGGAAAAAAAAAAAATATGGTAGTAGGTAGGCAGGCAGGCTTAAACCCGTACCATGAAGGGGGAAAGAATGTGGAAAAAAAAAAAAAAAAAAGAAGTGATGTCTTTGCCGTTGCTTTCATCACCAAACTGGAAGTGGCGAAGGTTTAAATTAAGGTTGGTCAATCAAAAAGAGGGGATAACTTTCGAAAATATCAGTGAAAAAAGCGACCCCTCCTTGTATAAAAGTGCCCAGTTGAGGGTGAAGGAATTAATGTTTTTAGCCAATTTTTCGACATCTGTCATCCAAAGGGTTGAGCTTCAAAAAGAAAATACTGATCTCGTGAAAATCTGTCACCTCTGTCGAAAGTTTTAGGCATACATACATACATTTAAACAGACAGGTGAGATTTATATAATAGGCGTGAGGATAAACACAGCAAATTTCTATAATTTTTTCCTTATGTAAAAATGTAATAGCTTCTTTGAGATCAATACTTACACCTGCATCCTGTCTGAAATTTAACATAAAATGGTCCTCCATTTCTGTGTTAGGGTTCTAGTTTTTTAAGGTAGTTAATCAAAAGTGTTCGCTATAGTGTTAGTTACGTTTTTTTTTTTTTTTTTTTTTTTTTTTTTCTAAATTTGAGCCGTATTGAATAGTTTTCAATGTTTTTCTATTTTCAGCTCTATGCATCCTCGTCAAAAAAGAAAAGAACGAAAGATGATTTTTACACTTTTTGCACCATAGTTCTGTCATATACACAATATGAATCTTTTAAAAGAGAGGTAAGTTTGTATTTTATTTTTTTTTTTAGCTTTTTAAAAATTCTTACAAAGTCTACTTTTAAATTTGATTTTTACACATTGATAAATATTTTTACACCTTGATAAATATAAAACAAAATCATTAAGCTATGCATAAATATTAACTAGGATATTTTTCTTGCCCATTATAAGAACTGAATATGGTTGAAACTACATTAAATAAAATAACAATTCTCCCACAATTATCAATCTTTTAATGCAAGATTAAGCTATAGTAATAATAAAGTCTTATTGCAGAAAAATGCTTAAAATAATTCTTTTAATGTATACTTAATTGATATAGGTTATTTTTCACTGAAATTTCAGTGTTATTAATTGTAAATACATTAACTTTGTTCAGTTTAATTTACATTTTAATTAAAATTTCTTAATGGAATTCAAACATATGTTTAATTTCCCTGAATAAACCTGTCAAGCATGAACTTCTGTTTCTTGTTATATGTAATTTTTATAAATATGCATTGATTTTTTTTTCTCTACTAAATATTCGATTTAATAGTAATTTTTAAAAAGTCCATGCTTGAAATGTAAATATAAAATATCTGATAGAAAATAAATTGAAAAAAAAAATTAAAATAACTATATTTGGAAATATCTTTCTTTGTCCTTCATCAAGCAATATGCCTCCATCCAAGTAAATAAAGCTAATATTAACTAATTTAGCTTGAATTAAAAGTAGAAATCTTTTAATTTTTTGTAGGAATTGCGTCAACAGAACAACATCAGCCCCGTTGGCAGTGGAGGTAGTGCAGCCGACAGTTATTCCTCTGACAGCACTGCATCTCTATCGTCGAGTAGTCTACAAGAATGTCTGCAAGATAGTTTACAAGATGACAGAATGCAGCAACAGCATCAGCAACCAACAGTGCAGGACACTACTTCAAATGCTGGCAGTAATCAACTGATTGAAAGAGTGGCCACACAACAACAGTCACCAAAGCAGCTGCAGGTTTTAAAACAGGCAACAACTCAGCCTCCAATACCTCAGCAACAACAGCAAACTGTGAAATCACCACCACAGCAACAGCAGTCTAAACCTCCTCAGCAGCCAAACTATCTGAAGCCATCACCAGTTTCTAAAAGCCAGCCTCCAGTATTTGACGTGAAGCACAAACCACCTAAGCAGCAACCACCACCACCATCTAAACCATTGCAACTGCCACCACAGCACCAGCGACAAGAAGAAAAAGCAATTTCACCTAAACATCAACCACTCAAAATTAAGGAGGAGCCATCGGTATCTGCTCAATGTACTACTCCCCTTTCTGTGACGCCAACCTCAATGTCATCAGTGACTCCATCGCATCATCAAAATGCCAATAACAATCGAGTAGAAAGCAAAATCTCTCCTAAGGTAATCAAATTGGAACCAAATACTTATTCTCCGCCCCAACATGGGCAGAATAATTCGCATCCGGAGCAATTACTAGAAGATAAGAAACCAAACCGATTTGAGTTATTACCACGGCCAAAGCAGGAAGAGAACCATTTGTCTGCAACAGACAAACAAAAGATTCACATTAAGAAAGAAATAGTTGATGAAGAGGAAGAAATAATGTTGAAAGACAAAGAAAATGAAATCTCTAAGATATCTTCCCAAGAGCGTCGTGTGAATGCTGTTAGGAAAGCTAACTTACGCTATTCCAAACTTGAGATGAACATGGGTCATGAAAATGCAGAAAGTAACACTGACAGTTGTGCAGATAGCATACACAGCAATTGCAGTTCTTCACCTGATGTCAACGAAACAGGTACAAATCTTCAATATTTTCAATTTCTTGACTACTCGATTAGATCGGAATTTTTGATTAAAATAATTTTAGATCAAATTATATCAAGTTTTCTAAACCATATGTAATGATATTCCAGATGAAAAAATAGGGGGTTTTCAAGAAATATTGTGCAATTTTATATAAAAACTAGATCCGCCATGTTTCACCTATTCAGAATGGCTTTTCTGGGTTCCAGGTGGTAACTTGATACCTGCTTGCAAAACTGTTACTACTCTGAAGATGGCAGATGTTGAAGAGTTTCAGTTCATCAAATTACCACTCACCCCACGTTGTCAAGATCATAAGAGAAATTGTTCGGCTTTGGTCATCAATTGTACTACTGCTAACGAGTACAGGTCAAAAAAATAATTTGACTGTTCTGGTTATAGTCAGCTAACATACTTCCTAACTTTTGGCATAGCACTACTGAAAGCAGTGACAAGGCAAATCAGTTCCTTTGCTTTTTTTTTTTTCTCATGCCTATATTTTTTCCTGCGGCGCATGTACTCTTTTATTATGACGTTTTTCTGATCTTTTTTTTTTTTTTTAATTTTATTTAATAATTATTGAAATTTAAAATGCTTAAAAAAATTTTTAAGTAATGAACAATGAACGTGGAATGGCTGACCCATTCAAATAAGACAGACGATGAGGGGAGGTTTTGTCATGATTTTGCTATTGCTTATGACCCCACTCAGATTGTTCGCGAACCCACCCGTGTACCCGATACTACTGGTCAATATGCAAACCTAGACCTTTTTCTCTCAACTTCCCCTGAACTATGTTCATGTTCCGTTCATTCTCCTCTAGGATCCTCCGACCACTCCGTCGTATCAGTTAAGATAAAAACGAAATGTAATAAGTCCCCAGACGTACCCCTCCACCGTACTGTATACTGATACTCTATGGCTGACTTGGATAGCTTCCATACATTCATATCTGATTTACCTCTACATTCCATGTTTAAAAAGGATGTGTCCTCTATAGTATCAGATCTGACCGAATGGTTAATTGTAGGCATAGACCAATTCATACCATCTAAAAAATTCCAACAAAAACCTAACAGCCAGCCATGGTTCTCCCCAGAATGTGCTGCTGCTAGCGCGCACAGAAATCACTTTTTCCATAACTACCAACGTAATGGATGCACTGAGACTAAAGCTGCTTTCAGGACTGCCAGCAACCACTGTAAAAGAGTAATAAAAAATGCAAGAGAGCTATATGCCCACTCTGTTAAATCCAAGGTAGCTGATCAGCGGCTTGGTTCCCACCAGTTTTGGCAAATAACAAATAGGATCCTGAACAGAAGTGTGCGTTCTATCCCAACCAAGCATCAGACAAGGCCAAACTATTTACCAAGAACTTTGCAGCTAATTTTACCCTATGCGAGGAAGGCCATCAACTCCCCATATTTCCTCCTATAACACAGAACACGCTAGGTAACATATAAATATCCGTGCATGAGGTCGCCAAGCTAATCAAGAACCTTGATTCCAGTAAAGCAACTGGCCCTGATGGCATCCCAATTATAGTGTTAAAAAAGCTCAACCAGAACTTGCTCCCATACTTACGAAACTGTTTAAGCGCTGCCTTAAGGAGAAGTGCTTTCCGACTCCCTGGAAGACCTCATCAGTTTGCCCTGTATTTAAGAATTCAGGTGATAAGTCATCTCCCTCTCAGTACAGACCAATAAGTCTCCTGTGTGTTATGAATAAGTTGCTGGAATCCATATTAAATAGAGAAATAGTCAACCACCTCAGCAGAAACAACCTTCTTAGTGACACACAATATGGTTTCCGCTCTGCAAGATCTACCGCAGATGTGTTAACGGTTATATCTCACAGGATTAGTGAATCTCTTGACAAAGGCTTCCTTTCTAGGGCAATTGCTCTTGACATATCAAAGGCCTTCGACAAGGTATGGCATAAGGGTCTACTTCACAAGATTTCCAGCTACGGTATGACTGGAAATGTTTTCTCAATCATTAAATCATTTCTCTCCGATAGGCTCATAAGAGTAGTGGTCGATGGACAAAAATCAGAGGCCTGCAGTATTAATGCTGGAGTCCCTCAAGGGTCAATCCTGGGCCCAACTCTCTTCCTGATTTACATCAATGACCTCCCTAAACATATACTTAAATCATTCGTTGACATCTATGCTGATGACACGACCATCTACGGCAGCACATCAAAGGCTGTAATGACAAAGTTCTCTCTGATTCTCTCTCCTCTGATCTCGAGCGCGTGGTTCAGTGGGGGAAGACGTGGCTGGTTACTTTTAATGCATCTAAAACCAAACTCCTTACATCATCAACGCTCTGATCCCCATCTGGCATCAGTTGAAATGGATGGCTCTCGTCTAGGAGAAGCCCCGTGTTTTGACAAGCTTCTGGGTTTGACCTTTACTCCTGATCTGAGATGGAACACGTACATCAAGTCTGTTGCCAAGGTCGCTGGAAAGATAGTGGGATCCTTCTACTGCTCCAGAAGATATCTCACTACTGATGCAATTTTCTATCTATATAAAAGCCAAGTACGTCCAAGGATGGAATACTGCTGCCATATCTGGGCAGGAGCTGCTAAAAACAGCCTATCCTGCCTTGACAGTACAAAATAGACTTTGTGGCTTCGTGGGGGATGCCCTTTTCTCTACCCTGCAACCTCTCTCCCACAGAAGAGACGTTGCGAGCCTCTTTGTTTTATCGTTATTTCCATGGCAGGTGCTCGTCTGAGCTCCAATCTCTGGTTCCCCCTCGCCAATCTTTCATGAAAAACACCCGTCTAGCTGAATCCACTGAAAAATTTCCCTCACTCTTTATCTGTGCCTAAATTAAAACGTGGATTCCATGAACAAAGCTTTTTTCTTAGATCTGCACGCCTGTGGAACTCTGTTCCGTCTGCCTGCTTCCCACCTGACTACAACTTGGATGTGTTCAAGTCTAACGCTAACAAATTCCTAATGAACTGTCCCCTTATGTAAACGCTTCATCAAATCTCCACACTAACGTATTGTACTTGTAATAATCCTTATCCCTGAGTGGCTTCCGGGCCTTGATAAGTGGTGACCACCGTGTAAAAAAAAAAAACAATGTAACACTGTGTTATTTTTATCTGTATATTAGTACCGAATACTTTTAACATGTGTTATGGTTTCCAGATTATGGATTAATAATTAAGATATCCTGATCAAATAAAGGGGATAGGACATAAAATTAGTATATAGATATGCTAGTATAATGTTCATGGTATATTATCACTTCCTAGCCTCTTTTTTAAAGAAATAGGATCTCCTGATCACCGCAATACAAAAATAAAAATTAAAAAAAAAAAACAAAAAAAACGTTGCTTTTAGGCCGTACATTTTGAAGAAAACGTTTTGTTTTTTTTTGTTTATTTTCTTAGTGAAAGCTTATTATCCAGTATTAATGGCCTCCTTGACACTATTTCTCATAGAAAATTTGTTTTTAAAATTGTAATGTAAAAATGTTTGAAATATTTAATTTATTAGTACCTCTTACCATATGCATGCGTCATGGTTTATTTAAACAAAAAAAATAACTTACTCTGAGTATGTTAAATGTATTTTAGAAATTATTGATACAAAATCGACAATTCTATTTTTATTGATCTCTATTCTGTTGGGTATGCTTTCAGTGCCTAAAATTCTGTTTGAAAGAAACACATTTTTGATTTGTAGTTTTGGAATTACATTGTTATTGTTCTAAATCTAACATTAAATTAGTATATAGATACATTAATTTAATGTTAGTAGTATGTTATCATCTTCTATCCTCCTTTTTAATAAATAAGATCTCCCGATCACCAAAAATACAATGTAAAAAAAAAAAAAAAAATGTTGCTTTTAACACATGAAACTAAATATACCTTCTCAGTCTTCTGGTTAGCATCTGTTCTGTCTAAAAATGGTATAATGATTATTGTGGGGGTTTCCGTTTGTGCCGTGCCTCCACACAATGGAAATATGTCACAGACTCATATAAGGATATTGGATATAAACCATAATAAGTAAATATATTATACCACTACATTTACCAAATTACTTATATAAATAATTTTACAGTTTTAACAAAAGGGCTACAGTAACGTCACAGGTCTCCATTCACGTTGAACATCCACAGAATCCCCAGCAGCAATATTACATATGAAAGATTCTGCCATGGAATTTCAACAGGTCCCACTAATATTGTATGCTTTTCAATAATGTACTTTTCTTATATTTTATTTCAATAAATTGCTTCACAATAGAAATACTGATGAACAATAAAAGTTTAGGAATTGATTTGTCTTGTAACCACTTCCGGAAGTTAGAAAGTACGTTAGCTGGCTATACCCGTTGTTCTTTTTGTATAAAAATAATTATTCTTAGTAAAAGTTACAACATTGCTTTTGTGTAATAAAAATTTCTAATTAGTGATTTTGAACTGGCTCAGCTATCAAGTTCTGAGCAATTTTTGGTTTGGCGACATCAACCCCAAGTCTGGAGTCTGTCTCTTAACAATGTAGATTCTGTGAGTGAGCAGAATAAAGTCTCTTGGCTACAAAATGTAGTTGATTATATTGTGTTGAGAATTCAGCACTCTGATCCTTTTCAAACTCGCTTTGTTATCTCGTAAGAGCAAGGTATTCATCGCCCCCCCCCTCCCTACCATCACACAAACAATACATGCTTCTAAAATTGAATTTATTTCACTTTACCTAAAGTCTGAGATGTCAGTCATCACTGTCTACTGACCTCAAGTTTCCTGTGCCGGACACAACTTCTCAATCAATCTAATTCACTAATCACACGATGAGAAAAATAATTCCTTTTATTTCCACTTGATATAGCTTTTCAGTAATTAAATTGATGGATCTACCATTAGTATTTGTTATAGCTCTGAAGCTACCACCGAAGATTTTGACATTATCCATTTTCAAGTAAATGCTTCCTTCTTGATGATAATCATCCCTCCACCCATTTCTCTTTAACTTTTTTGTGACATCAAGTGTGCACAGTAAAAAGGCAACTAACAAGATCGTAAGAGTCTTAGTAGTTATTAGCAGGCCATCCGGCATTGCCCAGTCGTAAGATACGCTTAAATATATTTTAATTTTATGTAGATTATGTATTTATTATTAGACAATTCTCTAAAGTAAACCCAATATACATTAGTGAAATCAAAACTAAAAAAAAATGTATAAAATTTCAGAAGTAAGTGCCATCAGCTAGAACGGAAACAAAAACATACAACTCTCTACTTTCATTTCTTAGCCTCTGAGATGGTATCGCCTGATTATTGAAGAGAAGATACAAGCAAGCACACCTGGACAGTCCACAAAGTTTTATAATTTTATAGATATAAAAACTTGACTAAATGTGGAAACCAGCAAACCGATTCAGGATTTCAATTTTTACAAATATTAATTCTCTCCTTGTTTTCAATTGATTCTTGGCACAACTTAAAGTAGATGAGAAAGTTTATGTATTTGTTTGGACTACTATTCTACTCTTAATGGTTATTTTCTTTTTCTTTTTTTACAAAAGTTTGGTCGATCTAACCTGCTGCCTTCTTCAGCTATATCTTGTAGAATGGGCGGGAGGTGAGGCCTGCACAGAATTTACAATAGAACTCTTAATTTCAGCCATGACTGAGTAGAAGTCTAAAGCAATTCATAAGTACAATTTTATTACTTTATATATTAATAGTGCCTTTATCCATTATAATTAATAGTTCCCATATTTATATTCTAAAAAAATTAATATAGAACTTAATACAATATGGGAACTATTAATTATAAAGTGACGATTAAAAAAATATATTGTGATAAGTAGTAGGATATACGTTCAAAAATGTTTTTGCTAATTTACTCCAGTAACACGATGACTTATAAGTGCTAAGTAATATCTAGTTCTAAGTGACTGTTTTCTGGAAGTTGAAGGTTCAATTCTCAATATTAAAGATACATTATCCTCATTTTTTTCTTAGTTGTTTCACAATGTTTCGGCCAATTATTCCTCTGGCGTTCGTCCGGTGGAATAGTTGGTCGAAATGTTGTAAAACAACTAAGAAAAAGATGAGGATAATGGTCTGCAATAAATAAAATTAATAAAACAATACTCACCTCAATAATGAATTCCAATTAAATAATATTAAGGATACACTTACAAATTGCTTAAGATTATTACTCAGTTGTGACTGGCAAAACAAGTGTAAATTGCCCCTGTAAAGGGTTCAGTTCAAAATTCGTACATATTAGAGTTCGACAAGATCGGAATTTATGTTGTGTTAATTCCATTCAAGTAGTCCGAATAATCAAAATATCCTGATCTCAAAAATAGCAAAATATAATTCATGTTTCTAATTTTAACAGATGTTGAATAATCATAATATTTTCCAATTCATAACTCTAACACCAATTTTCTTTGCATTTCAGATGAAGAATCATGGGACTTGATAACGTGTCATTGTTTAAAACCGTACGCTGGGCGACCAATGATTGAATGTTCTGAATGTTCTACATGGATTCATTTATCATGTGCGAAAATCCGAAAGTCAAATATCCCTGACACATTTGTTTGTCAACAATGTAGAGAAGCCAAATTTACCACACGTAAATCTAATCGAATCCGGACTGAAAGCAAACGAATCAGCATCTAAAACTTCAATACCCCCCCCTCTCCCTTCACTACCACATCACCATCGCTCTCTCTCTCTCTCTCTCTCACCCACCACCATATATCTTTCATTTGTGGTTGTAGGAAATGAGACAATTGCGCCTCAGATTAAGCTTGGTATTGCTCGGATCCTGCTACATTCCATTTGCAATGATTTATAACATTGCAAAGAAAGAAAAGAAAAAATACCATAAGTGATAAAAAAATTTTAAAAAACAAAAAAAAAAAAAAAAACACCCTTCCAAGTAAGCATAAAACTGTACAAAGATTTTCTGTCCGTAATGTAGATACCTGTTCCTGCGGAAATATGACTTTGTGGAAGTTGGTGTTTGAATATATCTTAACTTTTATAAGTAAAAAAAAAAAAAAAAGACAATTTATTCCATCACATTTTTCTATTACTATGTCCAATTTGGGCATAATGTGTTAAGTTGAGTGGTCATTCTTAAAACTTACTCAACTTAACATGATGAAATCTAAGTGACCTTCATTTAAAGAGCTAAAAAGAAATTTGCACATTTAAAAAAAAAAGAAAAAAAAATGGTCTTGAAATTTTGGGCTTTTATCTGGCTGTTTTTGCACTTTGTCATCCACTTTTTAATTATAGCTAATAAGAGTGAACTCATTTTTTACTAAATTTTCTCCTAAAACCTTTTAATTAACATTCATTGGGAGAATAATAGAATTTAATATACAATATAGCCCAGCAATTGAATGATATTAAAGTTCAATTTCATTGAAATTCTATTACTGCTGATGAATGTTAATTCAAAGATTTTTAGGGGCCAATTTACAAAAATGAATCGCCATTTTAATTAGTTATTTATTTTTAAAGTGTTATTACCCTTCAACATGTCTAACTGGGCACACTCTCCTTCCACTCCCACCCAGTACATAAAATCCCAACTTTAATGTTAATATATTCTTATTCTGTTTGCCCTCTAAAAGCTTGGAAAAGTCAGTTTAATTAGTGACTTTAATTTTTGTTACTGTTTTTCTTGACAAAAATCAAATGTTTTCTTAGATTACTTAATTTAATATTTCACAATGAGCACAATTGATTTTATCTTGTTCGACAAAGCAATTCCTACTCTTAAATAATGTCATATTCTTTCCAAATCTTTTTGTATTTCATTATCCCAATAAAAAAAGGCATCTCGTCATAGGGATTTATATAAGTTTAGATATTTTCTATTGATTTACTAATTATTAAAACATTCATTTATCGCTCAGACGTATCTTAATTACCATTGTGAAAATAGCAAGTTTTGTATCTTAATTGTGAGGGAAATGTTAAGACAAATCGGTGCTCATTCTTAACCGAAGATTAATTTAACTTTGGTTATTTTCAATTTGGAAGAGAAAAATAACCAAGTTCTTTGTCCACTCTTCATTTGATGTACTTTTATTTTTTTAAACATAGTGCCCCTGTCATGTCGTTTTGACAGTAATTTTATTTCTTTGACATTACCTCAAATTGGGAAGCACTAATTAACGACTGTTAATATGCAAAAGTATTGATTATAAGTAGACTTTTAAACAAAGATAATTTTAAATTTCATTTCTACAACTTGTAGTCCCGGTGTAGCTTCTGCTTTCTCTAAAATAGTTTGCTCGGGTTGAGTTATCAGTAAGATAAGATTTAAAAACGTTTCCCTCAATTCATAAATCCTGTATTTAATGATCATTTATGGTAATGTTATTGATATTCTTCCAAATGAGCTAAGATATAGATATATATTATGTCTTCTAAGTGATCAACCAAATCTGAAACAGGGTATGATTTTTGACCCAGTTTCACTGCATTTCCAAATCATTGGAGAAATCATATGAAAGACCAACATGACACCCATGCAACACTTTGTAAAACTAGTTGACAATATCTGGAAAGGTATGACCCTCCCCCTCCCCCATGCATAAAACAAACCATAAAAGCTTAATATGCTATTAAACCAGGCTTAAATATCTGCAATAATCTACAGATTTCAAATACGCCATTGGTTTTACTCTTAGATCAACCATTTACAATTCAGGAATAGATGAGCACTTTTCTTTTCTATCTCAAGTATTCAGTAAGAAATAGGGTGGGATGGATATGGTCACAAGAATGTGAGAATATTATTTGGATCATTTCCAGATTGTTTCTGCCTAATTTGTACTGTCTATATTTTCCTTTTTGGGGAAAACTATATTTCTATGTTATACATAGCATTTTTTTTTTTTTTTTCATCTCATGTGATGTTCAGTACAAACGAGTGGTTTGGTTTGCATTATTTAAACTTCACTTGAAGTGGCCAATCCATAATTCTTAACTGCTGCTCACTACACACTTTCAATAGTGTAAGCATTGTGTATGATAATCCCAGTGAAACTATTTATTATAATATCAGAAGACAAACGATATCTCAAAGTTTCTAGTAATTCTCACTAGCTTTTAAAATGCTTGTTATTTTTACTACACATTTTATATATTCTAATTATAATATTGCAATGTATGCAATTTTGTCTTTACTTGCCTAATAAATTATTATCACTTCTGATCCTTGGAGTCAGTTGCTACTTTAGGCACTCACTTAGCTGGCCATCTGATAAATGTATGTACTATTATTCTTTAATTTCTGACAGATCCGGTCATATTTTAAGATTACATGTTCTTGAAACATTCATTTTGTTATATATGAGAAAAATATGGATTTTAATAAATATTGTTTGGAATTTAATGTTTTAACACATCTTAAAATTTTCTGGTGACAAAATATCACTTAACTTGTTGTCATGATTTTGTTGTCCCTTAGGCCGTTAGAAAAGCTCCCAAATAATTTATTAATAAAACATTTTTTATATCAGAAATAAGTTACTTATCTAAAATAACTTTACAATTAAGCAAAATATTGGAAGTTAGTTTATCTTCCATATTAGGAAAGGGTGGGGGTGGGGTATTTTATTTTGTAATTTTTAATTTAATTTATTTTTTCTTCGGACAAATCTTTCACCACCAACAGTTTTCTTGCCATCACCCAGACATGTTCCGTCCAGTGACAAGTAAAACTAACAAGATTTGTCAGCGTTGGGGACGCACATTGAGTTTTGTCCCCTTTATTAATGTGAAGCACAAGTTTAATTGAAACATCTGAATACATATTGAAATATTATTTGTTAATTTTTTATTTTTGCTATTGTTATGAGTATAATTTTATTTCAAAGGAGTTCCATGTGCATTTATCGTCATTAGCTAATGAGTGATTAGAATCTAATCTTAACTGCAGTTAAGTAACTTTTAGTGTAAAACTAATTCCCTATCCATTTAGAAAAAAAAAAAAAAATTTATGCTCCAGCACCACACAAACCCTACCCTCCCAAAATATGGAAGAAAAAAAAAATGCCTGAAATCTTTCCCATTAGAAAGTTGCCCATGTTACAACCTAACAGCTGTGCACAATATTCATGCTAAATAGTCAAGACTCAAAACTCATACCATTTATCAAATGTAAATAAAACGTGTGACAACGGAATCACATGGACCAGAAGTATATGACTGTGATGGCAATAAAAATGTTCTATACCAAAGCATTTCTTTTCCTCTTTGTCATTTGAATGAATGTAATTTTTGTTGTCTATAAGGAAAGTATATGAGTTTTTTTTTGTTTTTTTTTTTTCTTTCTTATAAACAAAGGTGCATTTATTTCTTGTTAATATGAAAAAAGGTAAATGTTCTGAGTAATGGATCGGTTGCAGTTAACCATCTTTTTATAACCTTAAATTAGTGGCAATAAGTTTTCTTGATTATTTCCCTTGATATGACACTTTGCCATCTTAAAATAAACAAGAGCCAAATTTATATAATCCTGGATTAGCTGTGAGAAAATTTGTGTATTTATTTTCAATTTTACAAGTAAGAAAAAAAATAATTCTTAATAAGGACTTTACCTTTTTATACAGAAAGGCCGGTTATTTATATATATAAAAGGCAAAATGTGTGTGACCATTTCGTATATGTCTTCAAAAGGCTTTTCTCACACACGGTCCCGGGTTCGTTACTATCGCTTAAAACTGTGTATATAGGTCCTATATAATAATATCTAGGAATTAGGAAACCACGTAGCGTATAGATTTATTTACGTCGATTTTTACAAAATTATTGCTATTTTGGCTTCTCGCGTGGTGATTGGGCTTTTTAGTATAAATAAAGTAAAACTAAACTCAAATGACGTCTTCTCGGTATTGCGCCGAGAAAAACGTTCAGAAGCAATCAGCTTTGATCAGACAGTTCTGGACAATTGGGAGCTGCTTCCCCCCTCCCCAACATGTTGGGGGAAGAAACAGTTAAATTTGGGTAAACAAACCCAAATGCTGAGTGACTTCTATTTGACCTTCTTAATTAGGTCAAATGGAAGCAGCAGAGTTAACTTTTATTGCGCACGCCTGTTTTTATAGTTAAATAACCTGCTTAATGTTGTCTGTCGCCGTGGCTCAATGGGTAACGTAGTACGTTTTTTTTTTTTTTCATACATTAATTTCCAACTCAAGGGTACGGGTTCGATTCTCATACTTACCTACCAAAACATTTTATTATTTAAAAATCAGTTGCTAAAGACGGGTGCTTTGTTTTTATATATATGTTGATGTATTAGCAAAGGAGATAGGATTAGAAATAAACCTTCGTCAAACTACTTCCCTACCCCCTCTATTTGATAAAATCAAAAGTAAATCCCTTAAAATTTTTGGTCATGTAAAACGATCAACCACTGGCCTGTCAAAGTTATGCTTTGAAGGTATGTTAGAAGGCAAAAGGGGTAGAGGAAAACTAAAGAGAAGGTGGAGAGAAAATGCTTTTGATTGGACATCTCTCAACAGTTGAGTGTCCATCAACCAACTTGCCCTGGATCGGAAGGAACGACAAAAAACAAGTTATGTAGGTTAGAAATCCGCATTAATCGGAAGATGCAACTCTTATAATAGTCACAGCTTATCAAGCATAAGGATTAATGATTGTCAAGTGAGACAAGTGATGGAGAAAATTAGATAGTAGTTGATTTATTTTACTTTGTACTTGAAAAACAATTGTTATAGTCAAGTCGGAAGCAGCTCTGCAGTATTGTGTTAAAGTTGTGGTCATGGAATTTTCATTTAGTTTTAGGCACAGATAAGTAAGGGAAATTGCTGTTAGTGATTGTAGCTAGACTGGTGTTTACTCTGAATGCCTTACATGGAATGATGCTCAGTCGAGCAGAGAGGAGAAAAGAACATTGCCCACCAGATTTCGGAGTTGGTTTTGTACTCTGTCCAAGCAAGTCCTCCTGGCAACAGTAAGACGTATTTGGCTCTTTATATCAAATTAAAAAAAAATAATTATATTGCTATTACAACCAAATGACTACATCAAAACAAAAGTCTTTCACATGTAATAAAATTACATTTTACTACCTGTAGTATCCTTCCACCTTTTTATATATTCTTCTCAGCTGAGGAACATGAATCTTTTGCTCAAAACAGTCTTGTTTTTGATGCAATTTTAGCTATATGGATGTTTGATATATACAAACATAATGCATAGACAATTTGCCATCTCTTGTTTCACTGAAATAAGTCTTTAGGGCTAAGATCAGTGTAGTATCTGTTCCTTAGTCAATGTAGGGGAAACCCTTCTATACTAAGGCAATTTTTATTTTTGCCTACTTCCAGAATGCCCTTTTTGGGGAGCTGATTTTCCTCCAAATTAAAATTGATCTTGTGTTACATTTTGCTCTCGTGGAGAAGCAAATAAGTAACAATAAGTCTCTGCCACAAATCTCACTACTGAGCTAAAAAAAACATGTCACATCTACCAATATCTATATCTGGAATGTGAGTCTAATGGCAAAAGAATTTGGAATTATTTTTTTAATTGCATTTTCATTCCAACCAAAGCATAGTGCCACTTTGACATAGGGGGTTACTATCGGGGACTTGCAGGGACATTATTTAGGGAGTTTAGCAGCAAGATGTCTATTCACATTACACCTGAATTTCTTTCTGCATGTCAATACAGCCTGGAAAAAAAAAGTTGGTTGATCTATCTTTAATAAACTTTTTGGTATTTTGGCTACGAGCAAAGTGTGGTATCTGTACTAGTGAAGCACTTTATATTTTTTTTGTTTTGTTGTTCTTGCTCATCAACAGTTCCAATCTAGAGTTCCTTTTTTTTTTTTTTTTTTTTTTTTTTTTTTAAGGAGCTGAATTTCTCCACATTAAAAACTGACCTTGTGTTTAACTTTGTATTCATAGAGAGGCAAGTAAATTTTTTTATATATATATATATATATATATTAGACTCTATCCATTACAAGGCTGATTTTTATCCCTGTATTTTGAATTGAGTTGTTTCCCCCTTATTTATAAAACACGGATCAAAGCACTACGTGTTGCTTAGTCATAAAATTTAATTTTGAGAATGTCATCTTCATTGTGTACAAAGTTTTTGTTTTTTTTTAAGATTTTTCTGTATTTTTGTTTTGAAATTGGTTTAATACTAAGTAAGTACCAAATATTCAAAGTTTTTTGTGTGTGTTGAAGTTTATGAATATACTTGGTCAAACAGTCAAAAGAATCCTGGCTGTTAACATAAGTGTCTAAGTGTGTATGTGAGGGGAGGAGGAGGAAACAGTAAGTAATTTTTTGATGAATCAAGTCTTTCTACCCCATTCCCCATTGTTTATGAAGAGTAAAACAGAATAAGCTCAAGGAAAACCTTAGAAGCTATGGTTATGAGACAAGTGAGGAAATTTTTTTTTTTTTTTTACTATTTAACAAAGTCACCGCTTATCAAGACCTGGAGGCCACTCGAGGATAAGGGTTAATGAGTGTACAGTAGTCAATGGGACAATATCGTAATAATCGTTAGTAGTGGAAATTTGGTAAATTGGTTACTTAAGGGAACAGCTCAGTTTACGTTGAACTTAAAGGCGACCATATTGCAGGAAGAGTTCCACAAGCACGCAGTTCTAAGACAGAAGCTTTGTTCATGGAATATATGTTTAGGTTTAGGCACAGATAAAGGGGGGGGGGTATTGATAGTGTTTTTCATGAAAGTTTGGCAAGGGGGAACCATAAATTGGAGCTTAGAAGAGCACTTGCTATGAAAATAATAGAGCAGAGACAGGTTCACAACATCTCTCCTATGGGAAAGAGATTGCAGGGAAGAAAAAAGGGCATCCCCTACTAGGCTATGAAGCCTATTTTGAAAGGCAGGATAAGGTGCTTCTAGCAGCTCTTACTCAGATGTGGCAACAGTACTCCATCCTAGAACGTACTTGGCTCTTATACAGATAGACTTGCATCGGCAGTGAGATATCTACTGGAGTGGTAGAATAATCCCATCATTTTTCCAGCTACTTTAAGGCAAATTTGTCAAAACATGTGCCCTCCCCAAGACAAGAGTCATTCATTTCAATTGATGCCAGATGAGGGTCAGCCGTTGATGATAAAAAGATAGAAGCTTGATTTTAGATGCATTTAAATTAATCAGTCACTCCTCTGATAGGGGGGGGGGCAAATATAGACACATAAAATGGATATATATTAATAGTTTGCAATGTGTAACAGTTTATGTCAGAAAAATGTGAGAAAAAAAATTTGTTTAGACATTAAAAGTAGTTGTAAATGTTTAAGTTAGATATTGTGATACTATCGATCCCCACCATCTCCAAAAAAATCTTAGGAATAAAAATAAACAAAAAAAGGAAATAAGTTGTTCAGCATGACAAAGATTATAGAAAATCTTAGTAGAAAGACCATAGAAAGGAAGTTGTTCATCATGGAACACAAAAGAAAACTGAAATAGGATTGTTAATTGAGGTGTGGCAGTGATGGGGGACAAGAGAGGTCAATATATTTAGAGTTAGTTTACAAACAGTTTAAGGAGTGGCACTGAGTTTTACAAGATTTACAGACAGTCTTGTGTTTGTGGTGGTTGAGGACAATTTTGAGTTTGAATTTCCAGTGGACAGGCAGAAAGCAGGTTGTGGTTTGGAGTAGATTGAGAAAAGCCAACATCAACTGATGAACACAGCCTCTACAGAAAATGTATATGGAGGATTATTTCCCAAAATGGTGTCACACTAATATGTGCAGAATGTGCAAGTTTGTGTTTTTTATGAGTGGTTTTATTTTTTTAGACTTGGGAGTCGCTGTGCATCCTTCAACAGACGCCAATGTGAGAAATGATGACACGGCTTAAAGAAAAGACCATAGAAACAACACTGGGGTCAGTGTTTATTGTTGAGTGGGGAAGCGCATGGTGATGCAATATTATTAAATAATCATTTTCATTAAAAATCCAGTAAGTATTATGCATCTAAAACTGAAAAACACACTTAAAAAGTGTCAACGTTATGTGAATAAGCCAAAACGAAATGGCCACCAAATATACCTGATGTTGTCTAAAATTGAAACCAAGTGAAAATTACTTTTCTCAATTTTAGATGCATAATACTAACTGAATTTTAATGGAAGTGATTCCTTATTTAGTAATATACTAGCCTAGGTGCCCGGCGTCACTTGAATGTTTGGAGGTGTGTGTTGAGCACTAAAAAGAAAGTGGTAGTAGGCAGGAAGGCTCGAACCCATACTATGAAGGAGGAAAAGAATGTGAAAAACAAAAACATTGACGTCTTTGCTGTTGCGTTCATCGCCAAACCGAAAGTGACAAAGGTTTAAATTAAGGCTAGTCAATCAAAAAGAAGTGATGATTTTCGAAAATATCTGCGAAAAAAGCAACCCCCTCCCTGTAGAGAAGTACCCAGTTGAGGGTGAAGAAATTAATGTTTTTAGGCAATTTTTTGATATTTGTCATCCAAAGGGCCAAGCTTCAAAACGATACCGATTTCGTGAAAATCCATCGACTCTGTCAGAAGTTTTAGGCAGAAATACAAACATACATACATTTAAACAGACAGGTGATATTTATATTATAGATAACAAAAACAACAAAATCATTTTTAATGCCTAAACATTTTTTTTCTCACATTCTTTTTCCATGGCATCGGTCTTAGTACATTGCCTAATAATTTATGAGAGTATTTATTTCAAGTTATAGAATATTAACTACTAGCAAAGATACCCGCACTTCATGCGGGACTTTGCTATATGCTCAGGTACCCCTGCAGTAAGTGGATAGTGTAGTAAATAATGGGCACAATCAACAATTCCCCCACTAACCAACAATCATGAAGTTGTTTGCGACCGAGAAGGCTAATATGTTGCCAGTTAGTTTGCCTCCAACTCCACACTGGACCCTGCTAAACACCCCCTCCCTGACTTTCCTTTGCAGACAGATGTCACGCTAGACGATCTGAAAATCACCCCATCTCAGGTGCATGCTATTACAACAAAGCTTGACACTTCAAAAGCATGTGGAACTGATCTCATCCTGGCTGTGCTATTAAAAAAATGCTCTGCCGAAGTAGCTCCAGTTCTCTCCAAACTTTACAAATACCTTAATGAATCTTGCTTTCTGGACTGTTGGAAAACTGCTTCTGTAGTATCAGTTTTCAAGAATTCTGGCGAAAGAACTGACCCAGTAAATTATCGCCCCATTAGTCTCCTCCCACTTTTCGCCAAAATATTTGAGTTCATAATTAACCAAGCTCTAGTCCATCACCTTACAGATGCTAAACTTCTAACTGACCAACAATATGGATTTAGGCAAGCCCGTTCCACAGCAGATATCCTCACTGTAATTTCTGAACGTATATACCATTCACTGGACAAAGCAGGGGAGGCTAGATATATCTAAGGCTTTTGACAGGGTATGGCATGAAGGTCTTCTCAGGAAAACCAGATCATACAGTCAATATCACTGGACGAATACTTAACATAATTAAATCCTTCTTAGATAAGAGAAAAATCCAGGTTGTCCTCGACGGTCGTAGATCTAAACAATATGATATAAATGCGGGAGTGCCTCAGGGGTCTATCCTTGGACCTTTATTATTCCTGATATTCATAAATGACCTCCCCGACAGAATTAACTCTGCGATGGATATATATGCTGACGACACCACGCTCTATAACAGACACAACAGGAAAACAAATGAACACATATCTAAGGAAATGGAAGAAACACTAGAGGATGACCTCCAATCTATAGTAGAATGGGGACAATAATGGATGGTCACATTCAATGCTGCCAAGACTAAACTTGTTTCCTTCAATAATTACAAGAAACCTTCTCTACCACCAATAGCAATGGCCAAAGATTCATTATCTCAAAGTACTTCTTTTAAACTCCTCAACCTGACATTCACAGGAAACACGAGTTGGAACAATTATATTGAGAGCATTGCCAGGATCACTGCGAAGAAGGTAGGCTCTCTCTACCCTGCTAGAAAGCTACTAACACCGGAAAGTATCCTGTACCTCTATAAGGCCACCATTCGCCCATGTATGGAGTATTGTTGTCATATTTGGGCTGGTGCATCTGCTACTAGTCTCTCACTCCTAGACAAGGTCCAAAAAAGAGTCGCCAACCTAATAGGTCCTGAACTGTCATCTAAGCTTCAGCCTCTGTTCCACCGACAAAATGTTCTGTCCCTCTGCCTGTTCTACAAGTATTTTAACGGTGAATGCTCTGACAAACTGCAAGCACTTATGCATCCACAATGTAAATACCATTGAGAAACCCGACAAGCAGCTAAATCCCACCCCTACACAGTGGAGATCCCTAGATGTAGGAGAGCTTTCTATTCCAGTAGTTTGTTCCCCAGAACTGCTAGACTTTGGAATTCTATCCCGACTACCTGCTTCCCCAACTGTACTGACATGCAGAAGTTCAAATGTAATGTGAACCGACATCTTACTGCCCAACTCCCTACATAGTACCCCAGTAGCTTATGTCCCTGGTAGTAGCCCCCTAGACCAAAGTGGCAATATGCCTTGTTTGGGGTGAAAATGTAATTTAAAAAAGAAAACCAAAAAAAAAAAAATTGTAAGAGCCACACCAAATATAACTTTGACCATGACCTTAAAAAATGGTGTGCATCATCCCTAGGTCAGAGACCATCATCATGTCAGGTTTGGTCATGATCGGTCCAGTGGTATGGACTACAGGAGAGTTGTACACACAGACACACATGAACGCTACTACTTTATATATATATATATATATATATTATATAGAGAGAGATTACATGTCCATTGAAAGAATTTCCAACACCCTAGAACAGCAGATATGCAAAAAGCTGAAACATGTAAGCCAAAAAAACAGATTATAACACATCACTCAATAAGTGGTTTGTGCACAACCCAAGATGTGGCAACAATACTTCATGCATGGGCAACTGTATATTCTCAGATGATGGCTGAATTATAAAGGTCTAGAGAGCTTAATGGATTAATTAGATTTCAGAACATTAACTATATACAGGTAATATAACAATATTTCCATGCATTTGGACAGCACAAGATCATCTTGCTGTTGTTGCTGGGGTAACCATGAGGGTTAGGTGTAGTTGGAGGTGTTGGCATTTGGTCAAAGATGTCCCATATGCCCAGAGGGAGGATAGGATATGTTTTCGTTGAGATATCATAGAAGAAAATTAATTTCTCTATGAAGTAAAATAGACATTTCTTGGGGTGCATAATTTAGTTTGATATATAGGGAAATATCGCGATAAGGTATGCGTTTTATATTAAGCTGGAGACCATTTTGCAGGTGATAAGAATTAACTTGGAAGGCAAAAAGACCTCACGAGAGAGAGAGAAGGATTTCAGAGGCAAGAAAGAAAAATGAAAAAGAGAATTTAAGAATGATATGGATTAAAAGAAAGAAAATAGAAGGAGAAGGGGTTATCTCCAAATGATAGAGGAGGAGGTACTAATCTCAAAAAGATGGAGGTTGGAATTGGGGTTTTCATAAAACTTTGTTTTTTTAACAGATGTAAGAAACTTACCCGCTGGTCGTGAGACTGAACGCATCAGTTTTTGGGCTCTGACCCAAAGGCTGGAATCCTCCATGTTATATTTTCATTAAATTATTTTGTTACTGTTTAAAATATTTTCATTTAAATTGTTTTGTTTTTACTAAAAAAGATATGCAAATTCAGTTTCTTGCCATGTGATTTTGCACATGTTCCTTTTTCTTTAAAAGACTGAGTTCTTTCTCTCTTGCTTTAGTAGCTATAAATTTTGTTCAATAAAGCCTTGGAAAGAGGTTTGTTTTACGTCTTCATTCATTTACAACGCTACATTCCCGAAAAGAGCTAAGTGGAAAAACTTTTCATCCTCCTAGCAAGAAGCTGTCTGAATAAATCTGTTGAAAAATCCTGCATCTTGAATAGTTAAGAACCCAAATTGTTCAACTTTCCTCGCAACTGTAACTGGAAATATCTTATGTATAGTTATTTTTGTTTATAAGAGAATAATCTCTGAGTTATTGAATTGCTTTGATTTGAAACTACATGAAATTCAAATTTAAATATATTATGCTGCCCACGTCACCAACATTACAATCAAGGCCAGACTGTATCAGCAATTCACCAAAACATTTACAAAGAACTTGATGATGACAGCATCTGACGGCGAACAGCCAGCGTGTTAAAGGTATTGCAACTTTTTGTGCTCTCTGAACATCGGAGTGGTAGTTTCAGTAACAAGCATCTTATTACATTTTGAAGAGTCCATCTCTAAACATAGATAAGAATGTAGATGCGAGGACATCCTGGTTGCACTAACCAATTAGTGTAACCAGGCCATATCTAGTCCCTAATAGGCATAACTAAAGATAGTTACTGATGGGAAGGGAAGTTTAAGGAGAAAAAGAAAGAGATATTAAATGGGCATATGAAGGACATCTAAGTAACAGATCTGAAAAGAAAGTACAATGGGTGGATAGGGTTGAACAGAAGTGGTTGCTTAAGAGTGTAGAGCTAAAGGGGTTTACAAATGTTTGAAGAAGTGGGGTGTGCAGCTATTATACAGATGAGTGGGAATTGTGGGATATCAGGCAAGAGTAAATCAAATGCTGATGAGAGTATGAATAAGAAGCTACAGTGCTTGGTTCTAAGCTGGGGGAGGGAGCTTCATATGGTCTCCATATTTTAATTTTCTTTTATGCCTACATTGGCTTATGATTTCATTTTTTATATTTATCATACTTAGGTATGCAGGTGCTGTGATTATAACTGTGGCCTCTATGTTGTAGAGGAGCAATATTTTGAGCCCAGGATGTAAGATCTAGATTTTTTTAGGATTGTCCATTTCAAAAAGTACTTAATATTATTGGTCTTTAAGTTTCTTATAAGAGTTGTTAGGGTGGTTTTAGCTTTTATACAGTTTTTATTTCAGTTAGTACTGTATTTATGGAGATGTCTGAAGTAATTTTTAAAAATTTTCTTAGGGATGTTAGTTCTTACTCTGTTGTTATGTGAAGAAGGGAGGGGGTTAAATCAACTGTTCTTTCTTCTAATTCTTTTTGAATGGTTTATTATTCTAGGTATCAGATGGGTGCTCTTTGCTCCTAGTTTTATTGTTATGGGGGGGGGGAGGATGATAGTATTTTTTTTGCTTATATTGTCATGTTATGGGTGACTATACTGGAAGGATGGCTAGAGTTATTGTTAATGTAGGTTATTCTCTCTGAGTTTGCTAAGGCAGTGTTGTAAAAGTTGGAGTTAGCTTCAAAGATATCATAATTAGCAGAAAGTTTAGAGATTCTATTTGATAAAACAGAGGTAACTGCCTTTATGATAAACCTGGGGGGGGTTGAGAACTTGTGTACATAGAACAAAGATAGGTTGGGTTTATGGTACTAGGTATAGGTGCTAGCGCTTAAATTTAGGGACACATCTAGAAAGTTTGATGTTTTCTTCTCATTATCTATAGTTATAGTAAATCCAAAATTTCAAAAAAATTCTTTTAATTTGGTTATGGTCTTAATGCACAGCTTAAGCCTAGCTTTAATAGTTAAAAGTGAATCGTCTCTATTTGGGTGCCCTGTAAATTCCTATCTTTAAATGTAGATGACATCTCACCGAGGAGAAACAGACCAACTAAATCAGCGAATTGAGCTGAGCCCAAAGATCCCATCACAACATCAAAATTATCAGGGGTGTTATTTCTGGTTCATAGTTTATTATCAAATTTACATGATAGTTTTTCTGGCTAAAAGGATTACTTTAATTTCCATTTTTTTTTTTTTTGCAATCCAAATTATTTTTGACCTGGATAAGCGCCTTATTTAGCAAGATAGAGGAAATGGATTGATAGTAGTTGTTTATGTCAAATGTTATAAAGTTTAGGCTAGATTTATCCTTTAGATTTAAGAGCCATGTCTATATAACAAATAAATGTTACCAAAGGCAACATATGAGTAAGTTATTCTTCTACATATACATTATTGTAAGAAAACTTAATTAACCTGAAATTTCTAACCCCAAAGAAAAGGTAAATTTTGACTATCTTACCAAGTCCCCTGTTCCTGAATAAACTCAAAATATCTTTTCAACAGCATTAAAAAAGATGGTAAAAGAATGAAATACTTCCCGCATGTATTAGATACCGTGTTTAAATAATAGCATTGGGATATAGGAAACTTTTGTAAAAATGAGGAGGGTGGCCTTTGCAGAGCAATTTCTATTTTCAACTGGTAATATACAAAACAAAAGTGGCAGGGTTACTTGGAGTGTGTAAGGAACCGCAAATAATAAAAGAAATAAATAAATGTCCGTCCTTTGGTAACTATTCTGCACTTTAACGTAACAATTTAATAAACAAAAGACACAGTAAAAATTAAGTCCTATCTAAAAAATAGCACAGCTTGTAAACTGTAGAAGTAGTAAACGGATAAAAACACGCAAATGTAATTGCCTTAGAAAAGAATTTGTTTTTACGGGGTAGCAGCATACATTGCCCAGCCCATCTGCTATTCTCATAATAGTGAACACTTTTTGCAATGACTTTGTTCTGATTTGGAAATCTGCAGAAGTTTTTATGTATAAAAAAAAAAAAAAAAAAAAAAAAAAATCCTAGAAGGATTTATCCTTCAAAAATCAGGAAAGCCAAAACTTAATTTTACTTTGCCAAGTAAAAAATAATCAAACCGAAATTAATTCAATTTAAAAAAAATAAACATAAGAGGCATAAAATAAGCACCGAAACCCAGGCAACACTATCTTAACACTTATTAATTTCTTGACAACAGTTAACGACTCTAGTTGCTAAAAACAAATGGCCTTTATGCTCCATTGCAATGGCTTTTTTCTAAATTTGTTTAATACTAACTTTGTGGTTGTATATTTCAGCATGGTCAGTAAACTGTAAAAGTAAACATTTTTATGTTTGTTTGTGTTTGTTTTTTTAAATATTTGACTGATCACTTGTTGTGTCGTGTTCAAAGCAATAAAAAAAAAAATAAATAAAAACAAAACTTCAGTTGAGATTGAAACTAAAACATTGGCAACCTACCTTCTTATCCACTCGGCCAAATCCCAGAATCATATCACGACCCTGAAAAATGATCTATTTTAATCTATAAGTTAACACCAGTGAATCAACCGGTTTCCTTTCTGAATCTTCCGGTCAATAAAAAAGAAAACAAAGGTATAACAAATAAAATGTTACCTAAGGCACGATTATATTATTCGTCTAGATGCCTGGATCATTGTTTTTATATTTTTAACTTATTTCAAACATTTCTTTTTGTTTTAAGTAAATTGGTTGAATCTTATTTGTATTGTGATTGTCTGATGTTTTGTTTCTAAAATCTTATGGAAGTAATCCTTCCGGCATGTATTAGTTACCATTGTGAAATAAGACACCTTTGCTAAAATGAGTAGGGTGGTCTTTGTAACATAATGTGTACTTTCACTTCGCAATTTACAAAATGAATGTGGCAAAACTAAATAGTTTTCCTGTAAAAAAAAGAAAACAAATGTAGACTAAAAGGCTATAGTCAGCTAACGTACTTCCTAACTTCCGGTGTGGCTGCTACCAGAAGTGGTGAAACAGTCAATCAGTTCTCTCACTTTTATTGTACTTCAGTATTTCGATTGTGAAGCGATTTATTGAAATACAGCATAAAGGATTTTGTTGAAAAATATACAATAAAAATTAACAAAATTATACGGATAAAAATAAAAAAATTAGTCTTTTTTAGAAAAATTAAATTAAAATTAAGAAAATTAAAAAATAAGTTTTTATTTTATTTAAAATTTTATAAGAAATATTCATGAAATTATAAAAATACATTTTTTTTTTTCATTATACATGATATTCCCAAAATAGTTGTAAAAAATTTTGAAGGTGTTTTCAATAATTCTTTAAAAAAAAAAAAAAACTAATTTCAATAATTTTTAATTAAAATAGGACCAAAAAACTTTTAATGATTATTAAATACAAAAAAAAAAAAAGAAGAAAAAAAGAGCAATCGGAAACATAAAAAAAATGGACAGGGGAGATATAGGCGCGAGAGAAAAATAGTGAAATAAATGATTTGTCTTGTCACTGCTTCTGGTAGCAGCCATGCTGGAAGTTAGGAAGTATATTAGCTAACTATAACCGAATAAAGAAATGTTACCAAGATAAGTTAGTTGTGTAAGTACATGTATTAAACAATTTTAGTTTAAACTTATTTTTAATCTTTTTTTTTTCTTTTGCAAATACGATTTAGTGTATTGTTTTTTTTTTTTTGTTTTTACACAGGCATCACCACATTATCAAGGCCAAGAAGCCACTCAAGGATAAGGGTTAAAGAGTGTACAGTAGAAATTGGATAATATAGTAATCATTAGTAATGAAAATTCGGTAAATTTGACAACTTATATGGAACGGCTCATCAAGAACTTATTTACGTCAGACTTGAACACAACCATATTGTAGTCAGCCGGAGAGCAGGAAAACGGAAGACAATTCCACAGGCGTGCAGTTCTTAAGAAAGAAGCTTTTTTCATTGAATCTATGTTTAGGTTTAGGCACAGATAAAGAGTGGGGGAAATTATTGATAGTGTTTGCAGCTTGACGAGTGTTTCTTGTGAAAGTTTGGCGAGGGGAGACCATAGACTGAAGCTCAGTTGAACACTTTCCATGAAAATAACGATACATCAGAGACAAACTCTGTTTTATCATGTTTGTCTGGTGTTTCATTTATTACAGCACAATTAACACATAAACTGTAGAAAATGAATCCTTCTTGCATACGAAACAAAATCGGCAAAACTAAATGTATAACAAACAAATGGTAACAAATGCAAGTTTAGTTACTCGTTTATGTACCTGAATTAATTTGTTGTACGTTTTAATTTGTTTCAAAATTTTTTTTTTTCATAGTATTCAATTTATATTTGTTTGCTGAAGACATGTTAATGTATTTGTGAGAGATGCTAGTAACCCTTCGGAAATATCTTATTGGATAAAATTGTGAACATGTTGAATTTCTATGCGGAATGTGTGCTTACAACGTTATGAATGTTTATAGTAGACAGGGAAAAATTGCTTCTATTATATATATATATATATAATAGAAGCAAGACATTAAAAACCTGTAAAAGAGGTATACAGAATTTTTAATTATCCAACAAGGAGTACAAATAAACTTGAAAGATCTTATTCTGCGGAGTTTCGAAAAATGCAATTCTTCTCATCAGAGGAAAGAGGTTTGCAAAACATACAATAAATTTTACAGGTTAATGCATAAAAAGAAACTACGAATATGGATTGAATCATATTTGCAGAAAACAGTTTTTAACAGCTAGTGTAAGTTTATAAAGATACATAATGATTATGAAAACAGGAACAACAATGAAAAAAAAAAAAAAAAATGGTAAAAATCCATTGAAAAAGAAGGTAAAATCTAGGAAGAAACATGATCTGAAAAAAAGAGAGAAAAGAAAAATATTTTCAAAACCGATTCTTTTTTTGTTAAGTAAAACTTAACATTTGTTATGTATTTAACATGTTAATAAAAACAAAATGGATGTAATTTTATATCTTACCCAGCACCAATTTTATTCAGTTTTGTTCCCAATTCGCGAGATTTAGACTTCTTTATACAAACTTCTGAAAATAAAGTCAAATTCTATTAAGTTTAGGAATAAACCATTTTGATTTTATTTTTGATACCTATATGTTTCGATCTTTGGTGAATTACTCGATTTTGTGCCAAGACTAGGACTGCTTGGTTATTGCAATTAATTACTAGAGGATCTTTAGTTCCTTTTTGCTTTAAAACTTTTTTTAGAAAGGCCTTTAGATATAGCGCCTCTTGTAAAGAATGTGAGAGAACAACAATTTCGGCTTCACAAGTGGAAAGTGCCACAATTAGTTGCTTTTTAGATTTCCATGAAATAACTGGCCCATCTTTTGATAGTCTGAAATAATATCCAGTTTTCGATCTTGATTGTTTCCCCAATATGAATCTGAAACCCCCTCTATTTTAGGGAATTTATAGATTTTCTAAATACTACAGATTGTTTCTTAATTCATTTAAGATAACAAAGGACTTGTTTAAATCCTGAACTGTTGGTCTTAATAATTTTTGTGATAGTTTTGTTACTGTGTAACATATATCGGATCTTGTAGCCATCATTAAATATATAAGACTCCTATTATCTCTCAATATAGCTTATTGTCAATTATTTCAGATTCTGGGGCCATACTTTTATTAATATCATTTTCAACCGGTGTAGCGCATTTCTTAGTCTTGCATTACAAACTTTAATAGGATTTTATCAATGTACATCAATTGTTTAAATTTTAGTTAAATCTATTCATTAACATTGTCACAATTTTATGCGATTAAAATGTTATCGATCCATAAGACTACTATCAGTACTTTATTGCTTACAGTTTGAATATACAAACAGGGGTCCACTCGGCATTGTTTGAATTGTTTAATCAAATGATTATGGAATATTTTATTCCAATTTCTTCCACTTTTTTAAACTATACAGTAATTTGTTAGCCTGCACACCCAATTTTTATTTTTCATTTTGAATCTCTCTGGAGGGATAATATAAATTTCACACAGCCTATTGGTGCATGTAAATAAGGATTTTATATGCCTAATTGATGGATGTTAAGGTTAATGCAATAAAAGTGATTGTTGTCAAATTTGTGGTCGGCAAAAATGTCGAAAAAGTATTCTATGCCATAAGAAAATCCTTTGGCAACAAATCTTGCCTTACAATGTTCAACCCCTGACCCTGTAATCTTTTTTGTAAAGACCCATCGGGAAGAAATTACATTTTTATTCTTTAGTAGAGACACTACCAAATAGGTTCTATTTTCTGTCAGTGCATCTATTTTATTTTTCATTGTCATTCATCATTGCTGACAATTTTCTGAATTAATTGCTTCAATAAAGATTTTGGGGGGTTATTTTCCATGGAATAGCAGTAGTCAACTTGATCATTTTCGAAATTGTCAACTACTAAAAAATTGGGTCTTCTATTTCTTTTTGGGTAATGTTCTGACAAACCTTTGACTTTAACATCAGCATCATTGTTGACATCATTATTAATATTTTTATCTTCATCAGCATACACTTCTTTATCGTCACTTGATGTAGGAATTTGGGGAAATATTAATTCATCCTCCTCACATAATGGATCTTTGTTTTTGAAATTAAACGTGTCTGAATTTTACACATCATATTCATTTTATTGTATTTTATCTGGAAAAAATAATAGGCTGGGCTTTCTTTGTTGTAACCTAGAAATATACCTTGATCACTTGGTATTTAATTTGCTTTTCTTATCTATAAATGCAAAACAAATTGAACCAAATACATGCATTCTGCTTAGGTTTATTTTACTGCAGAAAGCTTCATATGGGGTTTTGGATAGTCTTGTTTTAGTTGTGTATATATGCAACAGACGTTACTGCATACATCCATAAGTTCTTGGGGAGTTTTGATTCAATAAGTAAACCTCTTGCCATTTTAAAAAGTGTCCACCATGATCTTTTAGCAGTTCCATTTTGATGAGATGAAGGAGTGGCTGATTTCTCATGTTGGATGCTATGGTTAATTAATAAAAGTTTTAAGTCTCTATTAATAAATTCCATTCCATTATCTGAGTGGACACACTTTACTGTGCCGTAAGGGGCAATCTATATATATACAAAAGCGAAAATGTATGTATGTAGGTAGGTACGCTTTTCCTCGATGTCCACAAAAGGCTTCTTTCAGAGAAGTGCTCGCTCGCGTCACAACTTCTTAAAACTTTATATCATCTATAAATTGTAATATCTCACACTTAACCACGGAGCTCGCCTGTCTATTTAATTTTATTGACTTTCAAACGTTAATTATTCCACATTTCCCGCATCGGCACGCGTTACATTTGGTTTTCGGTATAAACAAAAAGCGAAACTCGACTCATCACCGGCCTAATTTGCTCAGTGGGGAAGCAAATAAATAAACACCGGCCCAGAGCCAGTGGTCTCTAGAGAGCTAAGTAACGTTTGTTCAATGTCGACTTCGTCATATCAGACGGTAGCTTTCATTTCGAGACGAGACACTCCCCCTAATAAACAGGGAGCTGGTTTTCCCCGAACTTAGTTAAAAACAAACAAACCGATTTATTTATTTAAAAACTGTCCCGCACAAAATCGTAACTGCTGAATAGCTATCGCCGTCACGACAATCAAAAACGTGCACCTGTTTTTTTTTTCACACTTTACTATTTTTCAACTGCGCGTCGTCAAGGCTTCGTTTTTTTTTCACGGGCACCTGTTTTTTTTCACATATGCTTACAAACACACGGGCAACGCCTGATGCCCCTCGCTAGTCTATAATATAAAAGAAAAAATGTTTATTTGTGTGTGTGTGTGTGTGTTTTCATGTATGTCCGAGAAAGGCTTTTTTTCTAAGAAACGATCGGTCGGCTCACAACTTCTTAAAACTTTTTATATCACGTCGAAATCATATCTACGAGTTAACAACGGGGGTCGCTTGTCTATTTAATTTGCCCGACTTTCAAAAGTTAAACACTCAACATTTTTCGATCGACGCATGTGAATTCGACTTTTTCATATAAAAAAAGCGAACAGACCCGCAGTAAATAAAATACTGCCCCCCCCCCAAAGTTGACCTCATTAAGTCGTCAGGTACGGACACCTGCCAATTCTTAATCTTACTTAAATAAATTCAAACATATTTCTGTTAAACGTTGCACGTTTTTTTTCACACTTTATTGTTTTCCAACTGCATGTCAAGGCTTCGGGTTCAATCCTTCCTACATACCTACCAAAAGTTTTTTTTTTTTTTTTTAAAAACACGCAGACAACCATTTTTGTTTTGATTTACCCAAAAACACACACACCTGTTTAAAATGTATGTATGTCTGCCTATAACTTTCAACAGAAGTGATGGATTTTCATGAGATTGTTATTTTTAAACTCGATCCTTCAGATGACAAATATCGAAAAACTGGCTAAAAACATGAATTCCTTTACCCTTAATGGGGCATTTTTCTACAAGTAGGGGTTGCTTGTTTGGCCGATATTTTCGGAAGTCATCCCCACTTCCGGTTTGGAGATGGACACAACGGCAAAGACGTCACATTTTCTTTACGTTCTTTTCCTACTTCGCTGTACAAGTTCGAGCCTGCCTACTACCACTTTTTCTTTTTTTTTTTGCTCAAAACACACCTAACACTCAGGCAACACCGGTCACCCAGGCTAATCTATTACATGAAGGACAGTCGTGTGCGTATGTGTATATTTGTGTGTTTGTATATCCAGCTGAAAGTACAAAACAGACAACCATAAAGTTGATATCGTCTGAAAGGTCAGTGACCCAAATCTAAAAATTGGATACGGCTATGAGCGACGTAGAAAGATATAGACGGAGTTAGAAATTTTAAAAATAAAATGTTCTGTATGTAAGGAGATAACTTTGGCTTTTCCTTTCAATAAATAATGCTCTCTTAATGTGCTCAATGCTTTGCAGCCATCATCCATTATCAGAGATAAACTTGTCATCTAAACACTACCAATTCTGAAAAACAGCGTTCTTTTCAATAAATTCAGGTTGTGCCTGCATAACTGCAGCTTTTGAATTCGTAAATAACCCAAAAATTTTACCTGCCACAATTCGAATTTCGATTCTGATCCATTGAAGTAAAGTCTTCTGCCGGATTCATAACCTTTTGAATTGAAAACCACGTTTAATTTTAGAATAATTTATGGTGGGTAGCTAATTTGTATGAGACTTGAACTTAAAAAGTTTGCAGACGAAGAGCAAAGGTCTTTCTCGTGAAGGCATGAAAACTTATGTGTGGGAATTCTAAAAAAATCCAGTATTTTTATGAATTGATTCTGGTTTCTGAGTAGTTGCGAGCAGAATATGGCTCCATTTAATTGGTCAGTTCCTATAAATATAATCTTCCATTTTCTTTAATCATACCCTCTAATTATAGAGGATGAGCCTCCTTGCTGTTTCAGTTACTCGAGACCTGGATAGAAATTACCAGTCAAAAATCAATTCTTGACAGGTGATGGGCCATTTATATGGCCCAATACCTGTTTGACTGAGGTATGTCACTTGGGTAGTACCTAGGAGGCCAACCCTTTCAGACCTTGTCACTTGGCTTTTGGGTGGAGTAAGTTTATCACTTACTGCCTGAGGCACCTCTACCTAAAAATGCAGACAGGGTTGTCCAGGCAGTTTTTGCTAAGCCAGATTGCTCTTCCTTTAGGAGTGCTGGTTGGAATACACCCACCTTCTGATCTTGTGTCACATCTTGTCGTAGTGGCCAGCAAGTAAATAGCTGCCCTCTAATTATATTAAAAACATTGCAACAGTTTCTTATAATTGTTGAAGGAAAGCAGCTTTGTCTTAGTAGCACTAAATGTAATCATCCATTTTATAGCCCGATTCCAGTATATGGTGGGGGTTATTCTAGGAACACGCGTGTTCAACTTGGCACATATCTACAATAGAGTCTCATCAAATATACTCATTTTGAATCAGAGAGATCTTTTGTAAAAATCAGGAATGATGAAGATCATAGTATCAATCTCTGAGGAACACCCATATTATTTAGATTTTGTTTATATGAACAATCAAGAATAACCCGAATCTTTATTTTAACTAAGGATCTTAGCTATATATTAATACGATAGCATGTGTGTTATTTTGTGTCATGCTTTTTGTCACGCTTATATCTTTTTTCCTCTGAGTGACTGTCGTTTGTTATAATCTTCCATCTCTTGTAATAAATAATTTTACCAAGAATTCTTAAGTTTTGGTTTCAATTCAAGAGACGTATCTCTCCACCGTACTGTATATCGATAGTCTATGGCTGACTGGCGTAGCTTCCGTACATTCATATCTGATCTACCTCTGCATTCCATGTTTAAAAAGAATGTGTCCTCTATAGTATCAGACCTGACAGAATGGTTAATTGTAGGCATAGACTTATTCATACCATCAAAAAAATTCCAACAAAAACCTAAACGCTAGCTATTGTTCTCCTCAGAATGTGCTTCTGCCATCGCGCACAGAAATCACTTTTTCCATAGCTACCAACATAATAGATGATGTACTGAGACTAAAGCTGCCTTCAGGGCTGCCAGCAACCACTGTAAAAGAGTAATAAAAAATGCAAGACAGCTATATGCTCAGTCCGTTAAATCCAAAGTAGCTGAGCAGCAGCTTGGTTCCCACCAGTTTTGGCAAATAGCAAACAGGATCCTGAACAGAAGTGTGCGTTCAATCCCAGCCATCATCAGACAAGGCCAAACTATTTGCCAAGTACTTTGCAGCTAATTCTACCCTATGCGACGAAGGCCAACTCCCAGTATTTCCAACTATAACAGACAACACGCTATGCAACATACAAATATCTGTGCGTGAGGTCGCCAAGCTCATCCAGAACCTTGATTTCAGTAAAGCAACTGGCCATGACGGCATTCCAGTTTTAGTGCTGAAAAAGCTCCAACTAGAACTTGCCCCATACTTACAAAACTGTTTAAGCGTTTCCTTAAGGAGAAGTGTTTTCCAACACCCTGGAAAACCTCATCAGTATGCCCTGTATTTAAGAATTCGGGCGAAAAGTCATCTCCCTCTCAGTACAGACCAATAAGTCTCCTGTGTGTCATGAGTAAGTTGTTGGAATCCATATTAAATAAAGTAGTCGACCACCTCAGCAGAAACAACCTTCTTAGTGACATGCAATATGGTTTCCGCTCCGCAAGATCTACAGCAGATGTGCTAACGGTTATCTCTCATAGGATTAGTGAATCTCTTGGCAAAGGCTTCCTTTCCAGTGCAATTGCTCTTGATATATCGAAGGCCTTCAATAAGGTATGGCATAAGGGCCTACTTCACAAGATTTCCATATATATATATATATATATATATATATATATATGAGAGAGCATTTTTAGTTTATTGGGAGTTTAAAATAAAAGAAATATTTATTAATATTATTAGCAGTGGAATATTTTGTTAAAAAAAAAAAAAAAAAAAAAGATAATGAAATGAATCATTTTTGACATCGGAAACATGCGTGTTGGGACAATTAACTGGAATCTGAAAACTCAGAACTTTTGGGGTTATTGGAATAATGTGCGCCTATTTACCGATGTCAAAAATGATTAATTTCATTATTTATTTTTTTTTTTTTTAATTTTTTTTTATTTTGTTTAGAACAATCTTCCACTGCTGATAATATTAATAACTATTTGTTTATTTTAAACTCCCAATAAAACTATAAGCCATAGATCATCCCCACAAGTGTTTTTATATTTGAGAAAATATATGTCCAATTAACGTGTTTTTACAGTAATTGAAAAAAATCATTTTATAATTAGATATTTAGAGATTTATAAATAAAGAATCAGAATTGGGAAAGATGTTGGTGTGCGTTAATTTAAAAGAGAAGAAAAACAAAAAAAACCCCCATATCTGTTAGGATATGTTCAGTAGAACAAACTTGCCTAAAACCATAGCTTAGCATTTTCAAGGTGATAGTCTATCATGAAATTGATTAATGCTTAACAGTGTACGCTTTTTTAGTCTGCTTTTATCAAATAACTGAATTTTGAATTGTGGTATAATGCACCAAAAATAAAATACCAATTAATTACTCATTGTTTGGATTCTTATTTTGCTTGATATAACCTCCAACATTTTTGTGAACTATGAATGGGTAGAAGCTCTTAGTAATTTGCAATTGTAGCAAACTGATGAAAAAGGAACAAACCAAAATTATGTTCAATGCTTCATCTTTATTTTAAGAATTCCTAGTGACGATTGCTTTCAAGAAAAAAAAAAAAAAAAAAAAAATACAAGTACAATATTTGAAAATATATTTGTTGTGCTTGTAATGTGAAATAGATGTTTTTGTTCTATTTACGAAAAAAAAAAAAAAAAAAGGCATTAGCATTTATGGCATATTTTGAGTGAGTTTTTTATTTTTTCAAACAGTCATTAGAAATTTAAAAAGATATGCAGTTTGTAAATTTTTTTTTTTTTTTAATGAATATAGTAGTTAGAATTCAAAAAGTTGGATGTTTATATGAAATGAAATGTGTTTTGTTTTTATTTATTGACTGATTTTTTATTTTATTATTTTCTGTGGTGTAAGTTAACCTGTACATAAATTTAAGTTCTATTCTTTTTTTTTTGTTTACTGATTAAAAGAGATGAATTGTAGAAACTGCCATGCCACAGGTTAACTTATACCACAAAAAAAAAAAAAAAATAAAATAAAAATCAGGCAATAAATAAAGATAAAGAAACACTCATTTCATTTTACAAATCCAACATTTTGAATTCTAATTGCTATATTCATTCCAATAAAGAACAGAAATTGCATATCTTTAAATTTCTAACAACTATGTTAGAAAAAAAAAAAAAAAATCTCACTCCACGTCATAGATGCTGTTAACATTTTTAAAGCTAATGGCTTTTTTCATTCGGAAATAGAACAAAGTATATTTTCAAATATTGTAGTGATATTTCATTTGAAATTCCATGCAGATTCCCAGAGTTCAACAAGATACAATCAAAGAAGGTTGGATGAATTTTTCATAATTTTTGGAATTTTGACATTACTCATAAGTATGTAATGATGTTTTCACCGGAAATGCATTAGTTTAAAAGATCACCAATCTAGACAAGCCTCACAAATTTTTTTCTGGGTGGGTTTGTAAAATAGATGACAGCAAAGAATCCAGAAACGTTTTCCTTGAAGTCGCTTCCAAAAATTTGCAACGTGGATTACAATAACCAAAACAGAATTCTGGTGAATTACTTATTTTTGGAATCCATAATTTGATAAACACAGTTCGACTTAAATTTGAGAAAAATTATGCTGACAGCATAATGCTTGATTTTGATAAAAATCTGATTAATACATTAGCGCTCATGTTCCCTTTATCTTTATTTAAAAAAAAAAAAAAAAAAAAAAGAAGATGGTTAAGTAACCATATTACAATATCATCTTTATTTTCCAGAGATATAATCAGTCAAAGATTGGAAAGTCTTTCAAACATTAAATTTACTATCTGAGGTTTGCAACACTGATTTCTCAGTTTTCAATATATATTAGAAACAAAATGCAGTACACATGTATATAATCAAATAACATAACACTAAGTGGTTGCAAATACTGTAACCAGAGGCTGGAAAAATATATTTCACATGTGGGAGTTGAACACTCTCAGCCTAACTCAATTATCGCCCTTTAACTCAGAAGAGCGACCTAGCTACGTCACTTCCTGTTTCTCTTAATTCACTCTCTTTTCCGCTGAACGCTCGACCAGTCAAGATGTGACGAACCACCGCTCCGGTGGCAATGGGCCACCACAATGTTCCTGGCTACCACCAGCCTCTCGCAAGTAACGTTACTCATCTCTCAATGAACTCATTCTTCTATCCTCTTTCCTGCATATTTATGCAAATAAATTGCATTTGTTCCGTTGATATATAACAGTATATTTTCGTCTTCATTATGCGACCTTTCGCCTTTTCAATTTCTCTACCATTAAATACACCCATTTCACCATTATATACATGGGGACGGGATCGTTTAAAACATGGCAGACCGTCCTGTCCCCAACAGATTGGTAGACTCCCGACGTGATCTTTTTCAAATGGTGACCTAGCAAACACTGAACAATCTTCGTTCCCAAAAACTTTTAAAACGTCCTCACTGTCGCAATGAAACATACCGTTACATCTTTAAATAATCAGCGAAATATACTCAAAAAAAAAGAAAGAAAAAACAAAACAAAAAACGCAATTTCCAAAAAAAAAAAAAAAAGGAGAAAAAAACTTTTTCGTTGCATTTTCAATGTTATGTCTAAATACACGTGCGTCAATTATCTATCGTCCGCCATCTTTTTTTCTTACTACTTCGTAGACAACTAATGTAAACAAATCACCTTGATATAAAAAAAATTTTCGTCGCAGCCTAAATAATAATAAAAGAGAACAATCAGTTTTATCTATATTCACGCACTTAAAAAAAAAAATAGAGACATTATTATCTTCTTCACATTTTTATGACCAGCCGTATTTTTGAACGATGTCTGTTAAAATTTCGATGATACCAACGGACTACTATTTTCACGAACATTTCGATTTTTCTCGCAAACGATGCACATTTCCGTTATAATCCAATCGAGAAAATTATTTTAATGACGTCCTGAATATAACGCGCTCCCTGAAATATTCTTAGACGTTCTTTTTGCGTCATTTAACTCAAACTTTTTTTATTCTGTTCTCCGTCATAATCGAAGCAAAATATGACCTCAAGAACCTGAAAGGTCAAATTTTCCTGTTGCCTTTATTCTTAATCAGTTTTTTCAACAAAACTATTTTCCGAGGACCAGTTCTTGTTTACCTCAGCCGAGAAACACTTCGCATGAAGAGACATGATTACGCACATGTAACGAACGAACGTCACACTATAGCACAGACGTAACTCCAGCGACATGCATCCACTGCTACAACGAACGAAAATTACTTCCAACAACTTCAATAGCAATTTCAACGTGTTTTCAATGTATTTTCAACGCCAGATTTTATATATGAATTCTGCTGTGGACGACGAAGTCTCAAAACATTCCGTCACACACGCGTTTTACCTCCTTTAAACCTTCTTCACTTTACAGAAATATTTTTTTTGCCATGTGCTAATAAAAAAAAAAAAAAAATATTTCAGCTTTCAATTTCATCATGGAGAACATGTGGCAACAAGCCCACTGCAAAACTCAAATAGCAACTCTCACGCTATTTCAACTCCAGTTTTCCACAATTATGGAAAAGAAAAAGCGACAACAAGTCTCTCCAGCGTCATGTTACGCGCATCAAGCCTCTCCACGGCATATCAACCCTTTCCAGCAACACCTCACAGGATATCAACCTTTTTAGCAACAAACGCGACAACCAACACAAAGATGTTCACCAAACACTGTACACTCCTGGATTTCACGATTCACCTCACATCACCGAAGTTCTCCAGCTAACATGAGTAAGCTGCATCATGCACACTGATACTCATCCTGGACGTTCAGACCGTACCGACTCACTGAGTACGCTCGAGCACCTGAACAACGTTGACACCGCTCTCTACGGACGGACAAATTTCCTCGCAGACTCACTTGTGACCGTAAGCGAACCAACTTCAACCCATCGTGCTGACCCTTGCGCACGCTTCATAGACTCCGCGGCAATACAGTCTATGACCGCAACACTTGCACTCAAACTCATATCATCATTCCTGTGACCATCCCACAGTTGTATAAGTTTGAACACTTTATCCTGATATTCTTTAACGTCGCAACTCTATCCTTACACCCTGCTTCTTAATAAATAAAAAAATTCTTCCTCGTTCTCTATACAGTGGACACACGCAAACATATATATGCATGCTTTTTCTCCAATTTTCTTTTCTCTAGCTTCCAGCTAACTAGGAAGGGAGTATTGTGGGAGTTGAACACTCTCAGCCTAACTCAATTATCGCCCTTTAACTCAGAAGAGCGACCTAACTACGTCACTTCCTGTTTCTCTTAATTCACTCTCTTTTCCGCTGAACGCTCGACCAGTCAAGATGTGACGAACCACCGCTCCGGTGGCAATGGGCCACCACAATGTTCCTGGCTACCGCCAGCCTCTCGCAAGTAACGTTACTCATCTCTCAATGAACTCTCATTCTTCTATCCTCTTTCGTGTATATTTATGCAAATAAATTGCATTTGTTTCGTTGATATATAACGGTATATTTTCGTCTTCATTATGCAACCTTTCGCCTTTTTAATTTCTCTACCATTAAATACACCCATTTCACCATTATATACATGGGGACGGGATCGTCTAAAACACAGCAGACCGTCCTGTCCCTAACACACATCATAACCAGAAAAAACGTATCCCAGGGTTCTACTGTACTGGAACAATCTAAGAGTGAAAGGATACAATCAATTTTTTTTTTTTTTGTTAAGTAGTTCTTATAATAACCAACTAATATATATATATGTATATATATATATATATATATATATAAATTAATGACAAAAGTCTATATTCCAAAGTTCATGATATTGACCATCTTACATTCTTTAATTCAATTGACATTTACAATTCTTGACAATATCTGTTTCATAGCACAAAATCAATCAATTATATTAATCAGGAAAATAAAGCCCATTTCGACATGATTAAAAATCCAAAAATTGGAAGAGAAGCTGTAAATACCTTACATGTTT